>NC_088921.1:49757500-49977500 GCF_038396675.1 Hydra vulgaris
GTAATTTATTATTATTTAAAAGCGTTTTGCATAATATATAAAAACTCTTAATTTAAAGTTATTTTGAAATATCGAGGTTATTTTAATAATTTGTATTATAAATATTATTCTTTGATAATTTAAATAAACATTTTAATAAATGTAATGATCAAAAGTAATTTGTTACTTTATTTAAAAGAGCTTTGCATAGTATAAAATCATTAAAAAAATCAAATTTATACCAAGTTATTCCAAGTTATATATTCCAAATGAAACTATATATATGTTTAAAATAATTTCCTTTTATTTTATATTTTTTATTATATATTTTATTTTTAATAGACTTTGATTTTTATTTTAGTTAAGTTTGGTTTTTATTTTTTCAGAATTTTAATTTATTTTTTTAAATTTTCTCTTAAGTTAGTTGTTATTTTTATTTTTTCATGTTTTAGTTAAGCTTAATTTTGTTCTGCGAATTTTTGAAACGCCTAATTTTTCAAAACATGCAAAAAGCTGTGTTCATGTTGTCTTAAAAAAATATTTTATGCGTGGACAGACTCCTGTAACAACCTGATTTTTATATATTAAATGTATAATATTATTATGTTTATAGAAAAGTGTAGATATTTTTATAGATGATCCAACTATTGATTATCAAATTGAATATAAAGATGAATTTACTACGGATAGCAGAATGGCTTCTTTGGAAAAACAGCTTGATATTGAAATTAAAGTAAAAGAAGGTGCAGAGAATATGTTAGGAATGTTGATTACTGGTGAAAAGAGCAAAAAACTTTTAGCAGATGCGGAGCAAATGCTTGAAGACTCAAAAATTAAAATAGATGCTATTAAAATGAATATTTTAAGAGAAAAACAATATCTTGATACAAAAAAAAAAGAGACTGTTAATATAGATTCATCTGACTCAAATGTTCGAATACATGGAAAAGACTTGGAGCAGCGAGTTGATGATATTAGACATCATATAGATATTGAAACAAGGGTTGCAGAGGGAGCAAGAAATATGTTAAAACATTTTTTATTAGCTCAAGAAAAGAAAGGAATCCATGAAGTAAGTTGTTTACTATAGTGGTCTTAAAAAATTAAGGAATTGTTTTGTGTTGTGCAAAATAAAAGTTTGAGGTTAAACAATCAAAATCAAAATTCTTCTCTGAAAAAAAAAATTCTTCAAAAGATCATATAAGTTTTTACAGCTTCAATAATGGGTAACTAGATTTAAACTATGTTTTAAAAAAAGAAAAAAATTTTTGTTTGAATTTTAGGAAAACTCTTTAGGTTTTGAATGAAGTTTTGTATTTCTCCTTTTTTTTGTTTAGACTTTCAGATTTAAATTTCAGATTTAAATTCAGATTGTTTAGACTTTCAGATTTAAATTAAAAAAAAAGGATAAATACTAAACTCTCATTCAAAACTTTTTTTAGTGTTGGATTTTTTTAATAATCTAGTAGTTGCTTCAAAATTTAGCCACAGTTTGCAATATTTATATTACTTCTTATATATATATATATATATATATATATATATATATATATATATATATATATATATATATATATATATATATATATATATATATATATATATATATATATATATATATATATATATACAGGCCTTGTTAAGAAGCGCTACGCAGCTCGCATTTTGCTTGCGAAAAGGCGATTTGCCTACGCGTTCAGCAGTTTTGCGCTACGCAAAAACTTATATCTTTTAGAATATTTAAATTATCTTTTGATTGTCGTTAACATGACGTTTATTCAGAAGAAATAAAGTCGTAAGTATTTAACCGCAATTGTAAACTAATAGATTTTTTGTTAACGAAACAGTTTGTTAAATAATTTTTTTGTTGTTGTTAAAAATTAGTTAAAAAAATTAGGTGTTTTAAGTTTTATATTAAGGAATTAAATATATAAATTTCTTTTAAATATAAAATTTATTTTTAGTCATAATAGTTTAAAAAATGCACGATTTATTTTGATGTAAATATTTTATTAATAAGATATTTTGTTTATTGTTAATTCAATAACGTAAAGTTTTAATGACGTTCGTTTAATTTATAAAAATAAATTATGATCACGAATATGTTATCGGTAACTGATAAACAAAAAAAAAAAAACTCTTTCTTGTTTAAAAACATTAAAATGAGTTCATATATTAAATAAGAAAAAATTTATTAACAGTTAATAAAATAACCAAAAACCAAAATCATAAGAAAATAAACATAAAAATCATAAGAAAATAAACAAACATTATTTTACGCTTCATGAAAAAAATATTTTTTTCAAAGTAAAATTTAGTTCATATTTGAAAAAAATAATAAAAATACTTTTTTATATAAGAACTTAGATTTTATTTGTAACTTTTGTTATAGTGAGAAAAAAACAAACTGTTTGTATGATTTTTAACGCGTTAATAAAATAACTTTAATTACAATGCGGTACTTGAAAAGACGCGAGTGACGCAATATAACTTCTAACGATGCAAAATATATTTGATGAGTTGAGTAACTTAGAAATGCGTTACGCGTTTTCGCTACGCAGCGAAATCTCGTAACAAGGCCTGTATATATATATATATATATATATATATATATATATATATATATATATATATATATATATATATATATATATATATATACACATTAGGGATATGACTTTTTAATTTTTTTTCAAATAAAATGTTTCCTGTATCATAAATCGATGAACTTTTACCTAAAATCATGAAAAAAGGCCCAAATAGCTTTCTGCAACAAAAAAAGGTCACCCCCAAAATAAAAATTTGATTTACCATTTTTATACATTCATTTTTGACCGATGTTTTAATCTTAAGCTTAATTCTCAGCTTAATTCTATTTATTTCATTATTTTGTTATGAATTTATAAATATAACGCCACACGTTACCATGGCAACGAAACGGCCGTGTGCCGGCAAATACTTGGAATTGTTATGTGATGACGTCATTGTGTTACCACGGTGATATAGACGACTGTAACAGACTGTAGAAGATTATAGAACTTAGTAGAACATTCTGGAAGCTCTAAATAATTATATAAGCGAGCTGCTGTTAGAGCTCAGTGTTGATAATGTGAATAGTTCTATGAAGTACTCTGCGTGTAACTGAGCTAATAAGGAACTACTGTAGCGAACTAAAGACGCTGTAAGTGTACGAAGTATAAGTAGTTGTAGCATTATCGTTAGGATACCGACTGGATTATCGAACTGTTATCAACATTGACTGGATTATCGAACTATAATTGGATTACTATACAGTTAAAGTATTTTATTAATTAAACGACTTTATTAAACGGATATTTACGCTCAGCTATCCGTAAAGTCGTAACAATATTATATGATGTCTCACAAGAAAAGTCATACCACAGTAACAAAGAACAAGAAGACTTGGACTAAAAATTTGGTGAGATTTCAAGAGTCACACAGAAGAAGAGGAAGCGTGGCTGTAGAAGAACATTCACTCGATGAAAAATCCAGAATACCACTTCAATTGCAGATCGTAGGAAGATACCAGTTTCTCGGAGCATATGTTAAAGGAAGAAAAGAACGAATAGACCAAATTTCTAAGGAAATTACAAAATTGTGGGACAATAAACTGAATTTTCCACGTGTGTCTGATCAAGTGATAAGAGCAAAGCTTATGAAGGTGCTGAAGGTCTATGATGAATGTGTCAAGCGTGGAAAATATGATGTTCTCAATGCATTATTTGACATCACGAAAGTGAATGGCCAGTGGTTATCCTCGGAAGATAAACGTCTATACCACCTACAAAAAGAAAGTAAAGGACAGGTGGGGTACTCAACAGGACAAGTGGCAAGTAAAGAAACCATTCACCCTTCCAAGAGAAGGAAAGTCCAGTCTGGAACAGCAATACCTTCCACATCACAAGTCCTGTCTACCACAGACAGTGGTACTGAATCTGAAAACTGCAAAAGTAAGAGTGAAGATGATGAAGACGACGACGGTGATAAAGACGATGATGAGGACACTCAGAAAAAAACTAGAAAGCACTACAAAAGTAAATTTGCTGTAAGTATGGTTACATCAAGTGGAGTTTCCACAAAGAAAGCTGCTAAAATATGCAATGTATTATCACAACAAGGTATTGATATTCCAACTCCAAGTCAATCAGCAATTTACAAGTCCATATTCAAAGAGGCAGGTAAATTAAAAAAAGAAATGATACAACAACTTAAAATGGAACAGTGGTCCTTACACTTTGACGGCAAACGAATAGATGATAAGGAATATCAGGTAGTTGTACTTCAGAATGAAAGAACTGACGTGAAACTTGATGCACTGCGTTTAAAAGATGGCAAAGCTGAAACTGTTGCTGAAAAAATTGTCAAACTTATTGATGAATACAATTTGTGGAATTCAATTAAGATGATCATTACTGATACAACAAACGTCAATACTGGGAAGAGAAATGGAGTTGTTGTGAAGTTGCAACGTATGTTTAAATTAAAGGGTGTCACAATACCACAATTTATCGGTTGTCAGCATCACGTACTAGACAGGATTCTCCGTCTGGTGATGGACGAAGAACTTGGGGGTGATACCAAATCTCCAAACATTGAATACCCATTTGTGTCTGAACTGTTGAATAAGTATGATGAACTGAAGGATAAGTTTGTGAATGGAACTGTAGAAATTCTTGATAAATCAGGGTGGAGAGACGATATGAAGTTTTTGTACCATTTAACAAGAGTGTTTAGGTTCTATGAAGAACAAAGAAACTTCCCTCTGATTCACTTTCAGAACATTCCTATTATGAGCAATGCCAGATGGAACTCAAGAGCCATTCTCGCCATTCTGGCGTTCATTCTTATGCCTGAAGCGAGAAAGAATTTGGAGAAGGTTTGCAGGTTCATTTCATATGAGTGGGCAGAACATTGGTTTAGTAGTCAAAAGTACAATGACAATGACTTCAAGAATTTATCTGATGTATTGAAGCCTTACAAAAAGGCATTGCAGTCATTCAAAAATCACTGGAAGAAAGAGCCATCCGTCATCGACATACCACGAAGTAATCAGATAGCTGAACGTGCAATCAAGGTGATGCAAGACCTGTATGCTTCCTGCAGAAAGAAAGACAAACTGCAACTTCGATTCATTCTAAGTAATAAGCGCTAGACTCTTTATGAGACGTGAGCATCATGTGACCCATGTACTAAACACAGTAGGCCTATAGACACAGACAGTTATGTATATTGTTGTACTAGACGCTTTGATACTGTTAATTTTGTAATACTTGTATAATTATATATCACATAATGTTTTTTGTTATATCACAGTACATGTTGCATAAATAAATAAAATAACAACAGGAGTATGACTCTTACAACATCTTCAGCCTTTAATATTCATTTACTGTACAAAAGTGTACCTATTGAAAATTCGATTTTTTGGTTTTGGGGTGACCTTTTTTCAAAATATGTCAAAATGAAACATCTATTCGTTCTTTTTACATAAAAGTTCATTGAATTACGATACAGGCCTAGTAGGTTGCAAAAAAGTCATATCCCTAATACACATATATATATATTTGTGTGTGTATGTGTATTTGTATTTGTGTGTGTGCGTGTGTGTGTGTGTGTGTGTGTGTGTGTGTGTGTGTGTGTGTGTGTGTGTGTCACTTTATAGCAATAAAGTTATGTTATTAAAAAAGTGAAATAAAATTATGTACATAACTTTTGTTTTACATTTTCAAGAATATATCCCGCAATAAAAGTTGCTTAACCCTTTTCATCGAATTCAAATTAAATAATATCTAACCTAAATAGTATTAATAAAAATTCTTAAAATTAGATTTATAACTGAATTAAGATTTTTTAAATCCTTTTTCCTAAAGTCGAAATTTTCTTTTAATAATAGTTTGAAAGAATCTTTCAAATTATTTTAATAATAATTTGAAAGATTTTCGCGAATAATTAGGCGAAGTATTTACTTCACTAACTCTAATGAGAAACCACTACTCATTTGATGATACTTATAAATAATATGGCTTTAATAGATCTTTATGGAATTGTACGATTAAGACATGACGACATCCTTCAAATAGAAGATCTTTGATTTGTGATTGATTATTAGTGATTGTAAATTTTGCCACTGTTGAACCCAGTGAGCATTTGATGGAAAAACTGTGGTATATAATCCCCATAACAGTTGCGTTTCCTAATTTATGATTATTTTATTTTAGAATTCTGTGCTACCCACCATTAATGAGTTTTAAAAATTCTTTAAATTGCTACAGAGGTTGTTTCATGGAAAATATTTAATGTCAGCTTGACATCTTTTTTATTATAAGTTGGATATATAATTTTTTCCCTTAGTTTTGATGCTTTTCTTAAGTTTACCAAAGATTTCCATCTTTCATGATATATCAAGGT
This sequence comes from Hydra vulgaris, assembly GCF_038396675.1. NCBI lineage: Eukaryota > Metazoa > Cnidaria > Hydrozoa > Anthoathecata > Hydridae > Hydra > Hydra vulgaris. The sequence continues at coordinate 49,763,909 of NC_088921.1, forward strand.
ATATTCCTGGCAGACAGTTTTATATTAAAGGTGTAATCAGTGAACTGAAATGAAAATAAACTTGTAGTACTTGCAAAATTATTTCTTATGTTTTTAAGCAAATATACATTGTTATACATCAGATAAGTTATATGGTCACTATAAGTGATAAATAAAGTTTTCAATAAGCGGACATATTATTTGGATGGTTATCAGCAATCAATGTGCAAATGTTAAAACCAACAGATCTCAGTGTGTTTAAAATTTCCTCTATTTCATCTTTAATAAGTTCTTGAGTGACTATAGTTAATGGAATAGCTTTAATTACATATGGTATTATTTTTTTGAGAACAAAAATCATAAATGCAGTTACTCCTTTGTAGTTACCTATAATACCGCGTCCTAACTGGGCATTTACCATTATGGTATTCTCAAAGTTGTTTTAAATACATTGAAAAGGCGAACGCAATAAAGGGTTGTTTTTTCCATATTTAACAATAGTTTTAATGGTTTCATTGAATCAATTCTACCAGATACTAACTTTTTTTAGTGACAATAAATGAAGTTGTTCCAAAATATGCTCTAAATGATAAATACTTTTGCATTAGTACAAAACATAATATATTTGAAGAATACGGAAGACAACCTTTCAATTTAAAATAGACTCATTTTGATAGTTCATTAACTAAACGATTCTCTTCAGTTTATCTTAAGATCCTAAGGTTAAGTTTGTGAAACCAAAGAGTATAGATAAAAATAAGAAACCAAATTATTTGCAATAGAAATTTTTTTCAAATCATCAGATTAAATGTTATGTTTCAAAGGTATTAATTTAAGTTATTATTATTATTGAGTGATTCAGAGAATCTTACAAAACACATTAAAACAAACCTCTTATGGAGAATTTTCTTTATAGTGAAAGTTTAGATAAAGTTTTATATAAACGATATTTGTTGTTATTATATTTTTATTTCATATCAAGTTCAATGGTTAAAAAACTTGTATATATATATATATATATATATATATATATATATATATATATATATATATATATATATATATATATATATATATATATATATATATATATATATTATTTAGGTGTCCCAAGAAGTCCTTGCGGTCTTATCACAGAGCACTGCGGATGAGCATTTAACATGCCTCCTTCCTAACCAATGTTGCAAAACTTGCCTAGAGGTAGGGTTTGAACCACGGATCCTTTGTTTCTGAAGCAAATGCGCTACCACTGTGCCACGGCTGCTCTATATATATCTTAAAATTCTGATGAGTATAAAAAATTCATCAAAAGTATAAAACTTATGTCTGATATAATAGGTTTATAAAAGAATTACCCTCAAAGATTTCCTTCTATTGCTATTTACAATATAAAATTTTTGACACTTTTGTAGTTTATACAGGTTTTCATAATGCCATTTTCTTAATTTTCCTTATGACAGAAGAGTTCAAGCTTTTTTTTACATCCAGATATTTTTGCTGGCATTAGACTATAAATTTTAATTTCTTTATTTTGATATAATGACTAAAAGGATTATTTGGATGGTGATCTTTTTAGTGGTTGTCATTACAAACTACTCTAAAGGATAATTGTCATCCAGGTAATCCTTTTTGTTTTTGATTGCTGAATCACAAACCTTTTAGTATTTTTTAGCATTTTAGTAGTTTACGGTTTTCTCTAACCATACCTACAACTAGTTCATCTGCAAGTGCTGTTAATACGTTTAACTGGGCTTGGAGTAAGAAGTATACTTGATCTAGATGCGTTTGGATTCTAAACTATAAAGCTCATAGTTTAGAATCTATATTATGCAAAAGGAAACTTTGGGTAAATAAAATAATACAGTCAATAATGTATTGAAAAAATACTTATTTAAAAAGATATATGAGATAATATTAAAATGTTAAATGACTTGTCACTTCTTATTAATTAATAAGTTTTTTTATACAGTTACTCAATATTATAAACTTCCAGTGATAAAATAAAGTTCAATTATGTTAAAGATTAAATAAAAAGATTTTACACCAACAATTAAAATTACACAAAACATAAATATTTAGTTAGAATTTAAGAATATAAAATATAAAAAGAAAAGTATAGGTTGTAGATTTGTATCACACTTTTTCATAGTTTTTTTTTTTTAATTAAGGTAATTTGTTAAAAAGATTTGCTTCCTTATTGTAGATACTGTTTTGAGAATATATTTTAATTTCAAGGCAGTATTATATTAATGTTGTTTTATTGACTTTGACTGAATATTATGAACAAAATAACTTAGTACAAATTTTTTTCCTTTAAATAATTGAGTACAAGATAATATATTCTCTATTTAATCAGAATATATTGGTGTCTGTGGGATAATTTTGTTTGTGGCATTGATATAAGATAAAGTTTACCACATGGTCCAATGATTCAAGATAGGCCAAATTCAATATTATTGCACCACCTCTTGCTTTTACAACTGCTTCTAAACATCTTAGCATACTTTTTACAAGCTTTGATATGGCGTCAACACCAATTGAATTCTAAGTTTCTCTAAGAACCTCATAAAAATTGCCAAACTCTTTGTCGTTTTTTAAAGCCAAATATTTAAAAACTACTATCATTAGACTCTGACGATGAGTTCCAAAATGCATCACTTTTGTTAATATGCAGTTTGGCAAATGCTAAACGTTTTTTTTTAAGGGGTTTACTTTTCTGAAGACGGTTTATTAAACCACTCGAATTAAGTCATCTCTGTACAGTTTGGCTGGAAACATTTAGTTTAATTTTTTTCAGCAATCTGTCTTGAGGTTATTGTTGAATTTTTCTTTGCTATCCGTGCAATTACCATATCAGTTTTTGTTAAAGTCTTGGAAAGGCCACCGAGTCTTTTCCGATTTTCAACAGAACCAGTTGTTTCATACTTTATACACATCTTTATAAAACCACTTATTGATATTTCGTATTTTTCAGCACATTGCTTGTATGTTAGGCACTTTTTTCAATTACAAATGACCTGAGATCTGATATTCAATGCATAATTTTGAAGATAAACCATTATTATTATTAATTTAACTTTTTCAAAAAAAAAATTCCAAAAAATATAGTTTAAAATGCTTATTTTTAATAACTTTACCAAAATGTTTTTAAAAATAATCATTTATAATAAATTGGTATTGACAAAACATTTTATTTCACTATAAAAACTCAGATGTTTCTTACTTTGACACATTTTAGACAGAAATATTGTAAGATCAAATTTTATTTAATAGAGTTACTTTTGCAATGAGTTAAAGAGAATAGAGAAGAATTTGTTTTTTTTGGAATCAAAATAAAAACAACAACATAAAATTATTGCGATAATGTAGATCCTGACATAAATAATTTCATTTTTATTGTTTGAGTCTTGATTTTAATAACAATATTACTTAATATTGTCCATGACTATATATATATATATATATATATATATATATATATATATATATATATATATATATATATATATATATATATATATATATATATATATATATATATATATATATATATATATATATATATATATATATATATATATATATATATATATAGATATATATCAATATATATATATATATATATATATATATATGTATATATATATATATATATATATATATATATATATATATATCAATATATATATATATATATATATATATCAATATATATATATATACAGTAGTGGCCAAAAAATTAAGGCAGGTTACGTTTTTTAAACTTTTTTAACTTATTGTTTATTTAGGGCATTATTACCTTTGATACAAATAATTTTTTTATTATATTTTGATTTTTGAAGATATTTTGATTTATTTTACACCATCAGGTTGCCATAGTTGTGATATTATGGGTAAAAAGCGTGATATTAATAACTTTGTTAAAGGTAAAATAAATGCACTATTTTCGGAGGGCTATTCTCAAAGTAGTATAGCAAAACAATTAAAAATATCAAGATGTGCCGTTCAAAATGCTTTACGTGTGTTCAAGACTATTCAAATCGCAAAAATTATGGTAGAAAATGTGTGAGTACATCACGAGAAGACCGTTTTTTAAAGAATGTTGTTAATAGTGAGCCCCACACAACATCTGCAAGGTTATCACAACTTGCTATTGAAAGAGGACTTACTATTAGTTCGAGAACAATTAGAAGAAGGTTGTGCTATGACTTTGGTCTAGTTGCATGAAGACCAGCTAAAAAACCTTTATTAACTCCATCTCAATTTCAAGCTAGGATTAAATTTTGTAAGAGTTTAAAAGACAAGACACCGGAATGGTGGGAATGCGTAATGTTTACAGACAAAAGTACGTTTCAACAGATTAGAAGCACGGGCTATAATTATGTTAGAAGACCTATGGGAGAACGCCTGAATCCAAAGTATACCATAAAAACAGTAAAACATCCTCCTTTAGTCATGGTATAGGGAGCAAGACCGATGCTCATGGTCGCACATCTTTAAAAAAGGTGAAAAAGTCAATGCACAAAAGTATCTAAGTGTATTGAAAGATAAAGTGAAACTGCACATGGAAATTACTAAAACCAGCATTTTCCAGCAAGATTCAGCACCTTGTCATACAGCTAAAACAGTTAAGAAGTGGTTTACTGATGATAAAATTGAATTAAGTTCACCCGATCTTAATGTTATCGAGAACTGCTGGAATATAATGAAGCAGAAAGTTGTAGCACATCAGCCAAAATCTGAAGGACACCTTCAAAAAGTTAAAGAAGTGTGGACTAATGAAATCACTCGAGAATTTTGTAAAACATTAGTACATGGAATCCCAAGAAGAATACAAGCTGTGCTTGTTAATAAGGGACATCCGACAAAGTATTGAATTATAACATTCAAGTCATTTAAACTGTACTATTGCTATAATTTGGTGCTATAACTATTATTTTATTGAATATTAACAATATTTGATAATTTTTATCTATTTTTTTTCATTTGTTTTACATTTTCTATTGTGTTTATTCAATAAAAATTTATACTGCAAATTTTGAGTTATTTTTTATGATGTGCCTTAATTTTTTGGCTACTACTGTATATATATATATAACCTTGACACACACGCACACATTGAAGGCAAGCGGTCCATTTGATTTAATGGTCAATTGTTTATTTTAGACAGTCAAAATTTTTATTTTTTTCTTTGTTTAAATTTTTGTTTTAGTTTAGTTCTTTATGAATGAACTTTATAAATACAAAAATAACTTACTGTTTAAAAATTAGCGAACTTGTATTCCTTTTAAAATAATAATTCTAAATAAAATCAGTACTTTTTTTAAACGGAGACTTGCAAATAACAAACTTATTAACTGTCTGCTAATGTTAATAGTTTTAAAAAGTTCTCTTGCACTTAGATTTTCATTCAATTAAAAAAGTAAGTTTGATAATGTCCAATAAATTGTTAAATTATTGTTAAATTTTTTTTTTAAATATTGAAACAATTTTTTTTAAATATTAAAAAATTTAAACTAAACATTTAATACTAAAAGAAATTGTTCTACTTTAACAATAATTATTTGACATAAAACAATTTTTTTATTAAAGATGTATTTTTAAATATAAGTTTGAAAAATTGCAGAGTTTTTCTTTAAAAAGTGTTAAAAATGAAAGAGTTGTTGTTCTCTTTTTATTCACCACCATTTTGACGGGTTGATGGCTCTATTACAATAACTCTATTACAATAAAATAATAGAAAAAAAATCTGTCATATCGTAGTTGATAATTTTAAATATATTTAAAAATAATTCATTCATTGCAATGACTTTGCAAATGGCGGGAAAAACTACAAGAAAAATATATGAAAAGATTGAATTGAATAAAAAGTAAATAATACAAGTTGGAAGAAAAATATGTTCTTAGTAACATACAATAGTTTCAAATAATAAGAACTTCAATCTTTAAAGTTAACAATGTTAAAGAAGAAAAATGATTGCACATTTTATTTCTCTGTATATTAAAATTATTTTAAAAACTGCAAATGTAATGTTTATGATATTAACTCTCCTGCGCAAATACTACATTTAAACTGATTACTTAGTACTAAGAAGTAAATCATTTTATGAAACACTATTATAAAAATTGCTAATATTACATAAACAAGATTTTTACTATATATATATATATATATTTAAGAATCCTATTATAAAAAAAAAAGCGCTAACGCCCAAATAATAATTATAAATTTTTCTATAATTTTCATTCATTGCAATTTGCAGCAAAAACTTATGAGAAAATAAATAAAAAGATTAAAAGAAAAGAAAAGGAAAAGATAACTAAGTCAGTTAAAAGAATTTTTTTTTTTGATTTAAATAAGTAATTATTATATACTATTATTAAAATAATGTATTAAATATATGTATTAAAATAATAAAAAAATAAGAATTGTTGATGAAAAAAGGATTTTTACCACTAAAATAAAACTAATCCAAATAAGTGAAGCAAAAAAGTTAATAGATATAGTTTTAAGGTCACATACAATATTCGTCAACAAAGCATATTGCTAACAATTAAACTGTTTTAAACGCTTTTTTAAAATTTAAATGGTTTTATAAAATTTTAGTAAATGCATTTCCACAATTACATCATGATTATTTGTAAAACATTGTTTTTTCGAAAATCTGATTTTTTTTTTAACCAGTCTAACATGACCAGCAAAAATTCATTTATGGAGGTCAAAATAGCAATTTGATTCATTTCAAGCAGTCATTGACCGTTGACTGGCTGTTTATTGTTTGTATTGGCACACACACACACACATATATATATATATATATATATGTATATATATATATATATATATATATATATATATATTTATATATATATATATATGTATATATATATATGTATATATATATATATAAATGTATATATATATATATATATATATATGTATATATATATGTATATATATATGTATATATATATATATGTATATATATATATATATATATATATGTATATATATATATATATATATATATATATATATATATATATATATATACATGCACACACAAAACAAGAAGTAAAACAACTGCTTACGTCACAAAGACTTTTTCCATATGATGTTATGAAACATTGCCATTATGCAGCTATGTTGAAATCTTGTTTTGTTGTTTTTGCCTTGTGGCACAACTCTGTCACTAAAATAATAAAATGTTTAAATGTTTCTAATTGTTTAAGTTTATTATTAACAATATGGATCAATAATGAACACCATCTGTTCCATGTTTCTGGTCTGACATAACACAGTAACTTTGGCAAACAAGTTTTTTTACCTTGAAAACAAAAAGCAAAGGGGTACAAAGTTGCCTGACTGTTATCACAGTGAAAACCTTGCTCTGCATCCTGTATTTGCAAACTATAGTTTTCTGCAAATTCATAGGAAATAGAAGCATGTTTTGAAAATGCTTGCTTTAAAATTTGAAGTTTTTAAATGTTTCAAGTACCCATTTGTAACATTAACTTTTTGAATAAAAATCTCTTATAAATTCTTTAACTGTTCACAAACCATTTCAATACATTCATCTAAAGGTAAAGTTTCTAGGATTAAAGTGCATTGGAAAGTAGGTTGCTTGACTTTTTGAATAAAAGTAATGCAATATGAAGTATTATTATTGACTAAAATAAATTGTTTTAAGATTTGTTACTTTATACTGTCTAATTTAGCTGATCAGAAATTTTAATATGGTTTTTGATTCAAATGCAAATTGCTTTTCATAAATTTGAAAGTATTTTAAAGGGACTGGTTTTCACAAATTAATCCTTTTTATTATTAACATTTTGGTTTATTTTGCTTTATGTTTTTAGACAGAAAAGACGCTGGTCGAGGCTACTAATAAACTTGATCTTCTTCATATGTCTCTTGAAAGACGAATGGCTGAAATTGATCCAGCTGCAGCTCAGGTTGGAATTTTCAATGAAAAGCTTTTACCTTTTCCATCTAGTAAGAGGTCTAAAATTGCTGGTTTAACAGGAACATTAGAGGTATTACATTTTGTTTTTATATAGCATTTATAAATCTATGTTTTTATTTTGAATTATAATAATATGTTTATTTATATCTATATATAAAAATTTAAAAGACTTAAAATTGAATTGAATGGATTAGATACCAAGTATACAATATTTAATTGCAGTTGGAATTTTTTTTATAAATTTGGTTTAGAGGTGTAAACAATGATTAAGTTTAGGAGGTGTAAAGATATGATTATGTTTAATGTGGTTGAGAATTGTTATTATGTTTAGAGGGTTGAGAATTGATATTATTATGTTTAAGATTGTGAGAACATTTATAATTAGGTTTATGAGGAGTTTGAATGATTGTGTTTTCAAAAACATTTATAAAATTAAAATATTAATCAGGAAAAAATAAAAAAACAACTAGGAAAAAAAAATTAAGAAAAATATTTGCACAATTAAAACAACCATGGTAACAGCTAAAACAACAGCTTAAGTTAACAAATAATTAGATAATAGCTTTAAAAAAAAATTAAATGAAGACAGTTTAGTTAAAAAAACAAGTTAGTACATTTAAGTCCTCAACATGTGTTTAACACTTCTACATAAATGATTTGGGTAACAAAAAAAATTAAAAAAAAATGCTTGTTTTTGTTTTATTTAAGTGATAATAATTTAAAATGTATTTTTATATAGTTACAAATATTCATTAACTAAAATAACAATTGCTATTAAAATTCAAGTGTCTTTCTAAGGGTTAATGTTTCTAAGGGTTAATGTTTCTAAGGGTTAATGTCTCTAAAGGTTAATGTTTTTAAGGGTTAATGTTTCCAGCAATTCTCAAGAAAACCTTCAAGTTAACTTAAAATATCAAAATATTTTAGTTTGTCCAAAGGAGATTTCTAATTTGTAAGAAAAATGCCTTTAAGGCATAAGAAAAATCCCTGCAGGAGATTTCTAATTTGATGAAAAATGCCTTTAATTAGCTTTTAACTTTAACACAAAGTTTTTATAAATAATGTAACCAAAAAAAGAAAAACAATAAAATAAATATTTCTACTGAAACATTAGGTAAAGTTATATATTTTTTATTAATATTTTATATAATATAATATAAATAAAAAGTTTCTTCAATTGCTTCACAAATTATTGGTGTTTAAGTTGACAATCTGCTGCAAAAGCTTGGATTCATAATTATGATGAGTGTTGTTTCTTTTTATCTTTTCCTTTAAATATTAAATGCTTCTGTGGCTGTTTACTGAATAATCTGAATGAAGTAAAAAAAGTCCGTAGAAGCTCTTGAAAAGATGGTTAATAACTCCCAAGAGAAGATGAAACTCAATTTACATGATCAAATCTGTTAAGAGAATTCAGCCATAATCTAAGATTATGACTTAATAAATCTGTTACCTGGAGTTACTAGAAAAGATATAAAATATAGAAATAAATCTGTTACCTGGAGTTACTAGAGAATATTGTCACTTGTGGCTTGGTTGAATCAAAATGCAATAAGTTGTTAAGCTCTAACAGCTCAGCTCATAAAACATTTGTGTCACCTTGATTCAATTTTTTATTGAGCTTTAAAATTTAAAATATTTTGAGTAAAGCATAATTCCTAACAAGTTACAAGGTATATTACCTAATGTATGACTATTTATGAATTACTTTTTTATTACTTCCTCAAAAATTTTGTTTCTTTCATTTTTAATTATACTGGTTAATAAAACAGTGGAACTTGAAAATTTCTTGACCTTTTTTTACTTTCACTTAACATTTTTATTACTTCCTAATCGGGAAATGTCAAAAAAAAATTATATTATTTATAAATATAATATATTTTTTAGATTCAAAATAGGAAAAATCTACAAAGCAACTACTATTAAGAGGTTTTAAAAACTTTTAAATTAATTAAATTAACTTACTTTTTAAATTTTTCATCCTAACAAGCTTGACATTAACATGAAGATTTATGTGCTGGTTAGTTCATTTTTTTAAAAGTGGAAGTTAAATTCCTTTAAGAAGGAGTTTAATTCCTTTCAAATAATTTTTTTTTTGAAAATTTGTAACTATTTGTAGTTCTGCTCTGCCAATAAAGAACACCTTAAGTGCTTAAAAATAAAAATATTTTTTAGTTAGGTGTTGAATATGATTCATTATGAGATTTTGCACATTAGCCAAATAATTAACAGTTTTTAACAAATATCCTAAAATCTTTTTTTCTGCACTAAGGGTGTTCTTTTAGGGTGTTTGATTGGTAAGGCAGAATTCTCATCTTCATACAAAATGAATATAATGACTTATTATAAGCGTGTTTTTCATGAAAATGTTTAAAGTTATATAACACTCCTGGTCAAATTAAAAGATTTTAAAATTTTGCTGTGTTACTCCACCATTTGTGAATATACATATTGGATATCAGATTTTCATAGGAACTACGATAAACATAAAACTCGGTATGACAAACTATAAATAGTAATGCTTTAATTTAATTGTATAAAATATTTATACAAATTGTATAGAAATCAATTTAGTACAAAAGTGATTTTAAATCTGACTATATCTAAATATAATTTGGTCTATTAATATGTACAGAGATAATTATATTTATAAGATAAATAGATACAAACACTTGATCAGATTGTTTTAGTTTTAAAGAGTTCAAAATTTTTTTTGGTAGGTAACAGTTTTGGGAGCTGAAGGGTTGTTAGAATTAGTGCCTAATCGTGATCCTCGCAAAATAAGCAGTACTGTTGCTAGTCCTGATGCTAAATTTCGATTGAGCAAGCGAGTGAGCAGCAGTGTGTATCATTCTAGTAAGCAAGTATTAGAAGATAGTACTGTTGGTAAGAAAATTTATTTTTTATTTTAGATTTTAAAAAGTTATTCTTTGCCCAATTTTGATAATTGTAAAAAAAGTAAACTAATCCACTTATATTAAAGATATACAGGGTTCATGGCACTCAGGGAAAACCTGGAAAACCAGGGAAAAGTTTTTAAAATTTAGAAAATCAGAGAATACCTGGAAAAGTCCGGGAATTTTTCTTGAAAATCTTTAATATCTGGGAAAACTAAAGGAATATTTTTTATTTTAATATTTAGATTGAAGTTACTTTGCAGTATCCAGTTTTTGAATCTTTTTTAATATTGAAAGTTGCTCACTACAGTGGTTTTATAACACTTATAATATATAGTATGTTTAGATAAATGGATTACTGTAGTAACTATATGTTTTGGGAACAAGGATTCAGTTGTGAAAGTAATATATCCTTCATATACTTTTCACCGCACAAACTCAAGGAAAAAATACTCAAAAACATAGAAAAATCAGGGAAAACTCAGGGAAAATGGATTTTTAAAACTGCCATGAACCCTGATATATTATTATTAAGTTACTTTTATGGTTTTATATATTATTGTTTAATTACTTTGATTTTTATATATTATTATTAAGTTACTTTTATTACTTTTTATTACTTTTATATTTACATCAATTATTATAGTATTTTAATATGATATAAAATAAATGAAATTCTAATAAACTTGAAATTGTTTTTTTATGAGCTATTTTGTTTTTGTTTTCTTAATTATAGTGTATTTTTTAGTTGTTTTTTTTTTCTTTCAATTTTTTCTTTATTTGTTTTTAACTTTTTGTTTTACCTAAAAATATCTAAAATTAAGTTAGACTCACAAAACGAATATAATGTTTAGTTAATACTTCAGGTGAAATTAGTGCAGTCCTAAAATTAGACAATGTTGGAGTTGGTCAGTCAAAATGGAAACCTATAGCTGTACATTGTTGGAATGAGACCTTTAATATCCCATTAGAAAAGGTTTTTTTTTAGTCTTTAACCTTTTTAAACTATTCACAAAGAAACTTTTAATATATTTATAGTAGCTGTTTTCATTGTTATTTATTATTTATCTATTATATTATTTCTTTCTATTATATTATCTTTATTAATAATTTGGTTAAGTGTTACTTTAAAAAAGTTGAATTTTTAGTCTAGAGAACTGGAAATTGGCATTTATTATAGAGATTATCGATCATTATGTGGTATTACGTTTTTAAAGTTAGTCGAATTCTTAGATAATCAAAGACATGAGTTATGTCTTAGCCTTGAACCAATTGGCACATTGAGATGTGTGGTATGTTATTATAACTCATTTTTAACTCTCTTTTTCTTATGAAAGTACATATATTTATATACTTATATAAATGTATAATTTATTTTACTCATGGTTAGCATTAAGAAATAATTGTATGAATATGTGTGTTGTTATGTATACCTGTGTAAATATTTTTTATGTTGATATTATATTTGTTTGTAATCTTACATTGAATTTTTCAAACATTTAAATAATTGTTAAGCTATCTATTGATATTCTGTAAATGAAACAAATGATGAAAGCATATTATGTATACAATCAATTATTATTCTCATCAACTAACTTAATTATGAGATAAACATATTTTCTACTAGCCATATTCTAAAAAATCTAGTAAATTATTTAGAATGCTTTACATTAAAAATTTATAATAGTTATTCAGATTTATAATATCAATGTTATAGACAACCTTGTTTTATGTTTTATTTAAGTTAAAAAATAGTATAGAAGAATTTTTGTTTTGTAAAAAAAAGAAGAAAAAAATCCCACTGTTTTTTTAGCACTGAGTAGTTTAATATTCAGAAAGTGTTCAAGTTTTATGCTGCTGCTTTCAAGACAGTTCTTGCTGAATGATAGTTTATTTGAATTTTAGCAAAATATCTTTAAAAATTATTTGGAGTATATTTAAAAAAAAAATAGTTTTATTACCACTGATTGATGATGGATTTTAAAATTCCCATTTTTTAAAAGAATAGGAATAACATCAATATTATGAAAGACTTCACTGCATTAGTAAATGGCTGATTTTTCTGACAAGGTGTTGAAAAATGTACAAACAAAAGCTTTTCGAAACACATCTAGTCCATTATTAAAAGGCTCTAATAAACAACTACCTTTTCAGAGAATAAGCAATACTCCATTAAAAATAGTTGTTACAGAAACAAATAACCAAAAGCCAACTAGCACAGTGAATTGTCAAGATAATAAACTTAGGCTGAACAGAATTAAACTTAATGAAAAATCTTCTCCAGAAGTTAGGGCTAAAAATCCCAAGGAGGAAAGTATTATTTCAAGTTCACTTTCTAAAGTCAATCACAAAAGAAACACACTTCCTAAACCACCTCTTTCTCAACAGAAGCCACTGAGCTATTCTAATAAATTGAACAAAGTTGCAGAGGCAAACAATGTTAGACCAAGAAGTAAGTTTCAAGCTACAAATAATAGTGTAAAAAAAGTTCTCTGTGATGAAGTAGTTATTGAAGACAAAGAGAAAAATAATTGTACTATAAAAAAAACAAAATCAAGTCGTAAGCCTACAAGACATGCAACATATGTTTCCGAACTAAACAAAAGCATACGTGATAAATATTTAAATAAAAAAGAAAGTGATTCATTAAAAAATATCTCTTTAGTAGAACCTATTATCAATAGAAAGCCTTGTGTTAATAATTCAAAATCGTTAAATGTATCAGACCAATCTTCAGTTACATCTGACTGTGATAGTGAAAAAAGCAAAATTGCAGTTCATCATAGAACTGTGCATTGTCCACTTCATTCTAAATTTGTCAATAAAGCATTTATTCATGCAAGATGTATTGAAGAGTGCCCTGAATTTAAAAAAGTAACTTCAAGTGTTCCTAAGACCACTCAAAGAGTTTTCTCCGGCCAAATATCAGGCCAGAAAACTCTTGATGTCAAACGACCAATCTTGACATATCCAAAACCTGTAGTTAATAATTTTATAAAAAGTTCTAAACCTTATGAACAAAAAAAATCTGAATATAACAATAAACCTTGTAATTCGCTTATTTCTTCTTCTACAAATAGAACTGGAAGAGCAAGTGTCCTTTCACAACAGTTTCAACAAAATTCTGTATTTCCAAATAAGAGTACAAAACTTGTGAAGCCAGTTGCTTATCGTGGTGGGTTATTACCAGAGAAAAAAATTGTTACTGAAAAACCAATTGCAATAGTAATGCCTCGCCGAAAAGTGCGCCAGAAAAGCTTTAAATTACAACCTTCTCGCAGTCGTTCAAAATCATTTACTATGAAGAAAAAACTTGTTTTATTAAAACGCAATATTTCTGATGAAAGTATTTTATCAGATGATACCAATAATGATTTTATAGAAGATAGTTTAAATAATAGTTCAGACTCTGAAGATGGTAACAATCTACCAGAAGATGACGGTATTGAAGATGAATGTGAGAGTGATGTATATGATGAAAAGCTTGCAGACTATTACTTTGAGCTATTTCGTAATGAATTTCCTGAGATTGTCAAAGAAACTCATTTGACAAAAGAAGAACTGGTTTGTATTTTTTTAAGTATTGATTAAGTGTTGTCTTAGCAAATAGTTTAAAAAAATAAAATAATTTTTATAATTGTCAAGACTAAATTACAACACTTAAGATTATATCAGTTAGTTATATTATTGTTGAAGAAATCGTTTTTTCAATTAGGCTAAGCTGGGGTGATATGGGTCTAGGGGATAATGTGGGTCTAATCAAGATTTACCAGTATTTCAGGAGAAAGGTTTTAGGTAGAATATTTTCTCTTTTGTATGTTATATGTGGTTAAGGACAGGTCTCTAAATTTTAATTATCAGCTTACTAGGCAAGTTCTTAAGTGTATTCTTTATTCAAAATGGCGCATACATTTAAAGAGAGATTTTTATCGAAAGCCTTAAACTTAAAAAAAAGGTATTAAAAATAAGGTCTAACACATAGAAAATGTTTTATCTGAGAGAAAAAATTACGAGATAATTAGGTTCAATTAGTAGACGGAATGGTGCATAGTTTTTTTGAAATAAGCAACATTTTTGAGTGGAAGAATTTTTTTTTTTAATTTTATTAAGATACCCCAAAGAAGTCATTACGGTCTTATCACAGAGCACCGCGGATGTTGTAGGTCTATATGTGAATGTGTTTTGTGTTGTTAAGAATCTAATGCTTATACAACAATAAGTACCTTTAAAATGAAAATTAGTATAAATTAGAAGTCTGGCTATGTTTCTGGATTCATTTTTTTGTAGTCATGTTACTATGGATTTCTTTAGATGATTATTATAGATGAAATGATATCATGTTTTTTAATTAAAACTAGTGGATAACGCAGTGTAGCAATTTAAACATGTCGTTTTGTAGGATTATGAATATCTAATATATAACACAAAAAGTTTTGGATAATATTCAATTGAGCTTTTACTTTAAATTCTTCCTTAAACATAATTTTATCCTGCTTTGACTTTTATAAGTACTTCAATTTTTAAGTTCAAATATATTCAATTTTGAGAATAATCATATATTCAATTTAGAGAATTACATGCAGTAGTGATGTAGTGGTAGAGCGCTCACCTTTTAAGCAAGAAGCTCCAAGTTCAATCCCCACCACATCCCTGGTAGTACCGTGCTCAACTTGTTTCATGTTTTTCTTTTATTTCAGCAGCTTTGATCATTTAGTTAGTTTTTTTTAATTTAACAAAGTCATATCGAATAATCAAAAATATTAAATGTTTTTGATTGGTGGAATAAATGTAGTTTTGAGACCATAACAATCTTTATCGCTAAATAAAAATAAAGTTAGCGTGTCCTCTACATTCCTTTTAAGAAGAAATTATGTAGGTTAATGATAGTTGAAAAATGGTTTTTGTTTTCATATTTTAAAAGATAAAAACAATTCATTTGAATTTTAAAATTTTAAAAATGAAAAAGTTTTTTCAATGATAGTATTTGATCAAAAGAAGACAAAAAAAGTTGAGTATAACAAGTTCTTAAATAATGCAGTTGAAATAAAATCATGAGTGAATAAACACATTATTATAAAAAGATGGGTCGAAAAGTGTTTATGCACAAAAGGAATATTTATAAAATTATTTATAATTTATATTAAAAACTTAATAGTTAAAAATTATATTAATAACTTAATATTTATTTCTTAAATGAATCTTGTGCTATAGTATAAGCCAGATAATATATTGCACATAAACAAAAAATGTAATGCATAAATTGTTATGCATATAAAAATTAAGTGAAAATTTACTGAAAATTTGATTGTCTAATTTGATCTTTTTGTTTCAGTTGATCAATGTTGATTGGCAACCTTTAAATAGTTATTTTCAAGTGCTTCTTTTTCTTTAGAGATGATTATTTTATTTTTTAGTATTTTTTTTATGAATATTAGTAAAGATAACTATTTCTTTTATTCAACTTTTGCTAAACCATATAGTATACATTCCATATATAAATGCTAATATATATTTTTTGCAATTAGCTTTTCATCCTTCATCTTACCTGTTCATAAAAAAAATGTATGCTGCATTCATCTCAATAAATTGTGTTTTTAGCTTTTAAATCCTCAAGGTTTAAAAGTTGGCTTTCTGCTTTTTTGTATTGTGATTTATAATCTGGTTTTTGTATATTTTTTGTATATTTTTTGTATTGTGGTGTGTAACCTGGTTTTTGACTGAAAGCAAAATTTAACTTTAAATGCATTTACACTTCAATATATTTAAGCCTATTGGTTGTTGATATATAACTTATTGTCTTGAATCACTTCTGGTCAATTTGTTTTTTTTCTAGTGTAAAAAAACAAAAGGTTTTACAATATTACTAGTGTAAAGATTTTACAATATTTGTAATGTTTACAAATTTATGTTAACTGATTATTATAAAATTTTGTATTATTTTTTAGGTAACTTTTTTTAACCCTATGGTAAATCGAAGGTCAAAATTGCAAAGACAAAAACAATTGTTCCCTAAAGCTAAAGGTAACATTTTAATGGTTTAAATTATCATTTTTTTTATTTGCGTGATTAAATTCAGCATGAAATTTAAATAATGAATGGCGTAAGACTTACATGTTATCACAAACAAAAAATAAAATAACTTGTGTTACCATATTAGTTATTTACCAAACAAAGCAAAGAAGCCAAAACTCCTGATCTACAAAATAGGTTAAAAATTGATTTTAAATAATTGCTTCATTAATCTTATTTCTATAAAAAAAAAATGGTATTAAAAAACTTGTCCAAACCACACTAGTGTGAAGCCATTGGTATTAAACAATGTGATTTACCTCAGGTAAAAATATCAGAAGCTTTAAATCACTAAACATTAAACAAACAAAAAAAGTTTTTAATTTATTGAAATACAAATTGATTCTTAAATTCCACAACTTGAAGGTACTCAACTTTCAAGTTGTGGAATGTAAAAGTTGAAAATTATGGCTAAAAATATTAAAGAAAAAGTAATTGCAAATTCTGCCAAATAAACAAAATAGCCTTAGGTTTTTTTGTTTGTTTTGAAAATTTTAAAAAAGAAGTTTAAGAAACTTATAGCCATTCCCTGTATCAGGCATTTTTTTTGTCTAATAGGCAAGCATATATGCACACCTGAGTTAGATTGTTATTTCCCAAAGATGATAAATGTTGGATCTTCTTAACTGATATTAACTTTAATGATAAATGTTGGATCTTCTTAACACTAAAGCCCGCTATTCTCAGGTCATGAAATCTCATATTTCATCAAAAAAAATTAGGCTCTCATGACTTCTGGAGAATCTTTAATAGTATCAATTTTAAGGGCAAATCTGTAATTCCCCCTCTCTTGTATGGTCCAGACTTTGTCACCTCACCTAAAGACAAAGCTAAATTTTTTGCTAAGAACTTTTCATCAATATCATCTCTTGATTCCACTAGTTGCGTTCTACCTGATATTGCCAACAAACAGGTTGATCCATTGCTTGACATTTGCATCACTCCAGCCTTTGTGTCTAAAGTGATTTCCTGCTTAGACTCTTCTACAGCTTGTGTTCCGGACAACATACCTGTTATAGTCTTGCAGAAGTGTTCTCCGGAGCTGTCGTCTATACTTTAAAAATTATTCAACAAGTGCTTATCAGAGTCTTGTTTTCCAGCTTGCTGGAAAGCAGCATCTGTTATCCCTATTTTCAAAAATTCTAGTGAGCGATCTGATTCATCTAACTACCGTCCCATTTGTCTTCTTCCTATCATATTAACAAACACTTAATCTCTCATCTTGAATCTAGTAACTTACTTTCTGATCATCAATATGGATTTTGATCTCCTTGTTCTACAGCTGATTTGCTAACAATAATAACCAATAGGTTTTATTGTGCATTAGATAAAGGTGTAGAGGTTAAGGCCATCGCTTTTGACATTTCTAAAGCTTTTGATAAAGTATGGCATGCTGGTCTTCTCCATAAGCTTTCTTCTTATGGTGTATCTGGTAATATCTTTAAGATTATTGAATCCTTTCTTTTCAATCATAGTATAAAAGTTGTCCTCAATAGGCAGCACTCTTCTTCTTCTGTAACTTCAGGGTTTCCTCAAGGTTCTATCTTTGGCCGTATACTCTTTTTAATTTACATTAACGATCTTCCAGATATTCTCACATCTAAGGTGGCATTGTTTGTTGATGATACTACCATTTATTATTGTCATGATAAGAAGCCAACACTCTCTGATTGCTTGGAGGGGGCATTTGAGTTTGAATAGGATCTCACCTCTGCTACAGCATGGGGCTCACAGTGACTGGTAAACTTCAATTCAGATAAAACTCAATTTTTTTCAGCCAATCACTATCGCAATAATTTAGATCTTCCTATATTTATGAACGGTAATGTACTTGATGAGTCATCCACTCTTCATTAACTCTTACTTTCGATCTTTCTTGGAAACCATATATCAAATCTGTTGCAAAATTAGCATCTGCTAAGTTTGCAAGCTTGACTCTTTCTTACTTCGGATTCTATTCTCTATCTCTATAAATCTCAAATCCAGCCTTGTATGGAATACTGTTGCCATATCTAGGGTGGATCTTCTAGTGACGCCCTTTCTCTTTTAGGCAAAGTGAAAAAATGCATTGTGGACATAGTTGGAGCTGCTCTTGCAGCCAATCTCCAACCATTATCAAATTGTTGTAATGTTGCTTCTCTTTCTCTTTTCTACAAATACCATAATGAGCACTGCTCTAAAGAGCTAGCATCTCTTGTGCCATCTACTAAGGTTTATTCTTGTGTTACTCGTCATTCAATCAAGTCTCATCCTTTTTCTGTGACTGTTCCTAAGTGCTCCAAAAACTCTTATTTGTCTAGTTTTTTTCCTCAAACATCAGTTCTTAGGAATTCGCTTCCTTTATCTTGCTTTCCTGATTCATATAATTTGCAATTCTTTAAGTCATCTGTCAATCGTTATCTTGTTCTACTATCTTCATCATTTCTCTCCCAGTAACTTCCAGCTCTTGTTGGAAGTGAAGATGTTTAAGCCTTGTTGGAAAAGGTGTTTTTTTTTAAAAAAAAAAACAACAACTTCACTCATGGGCTTTGGCTTTTACTTTCTTCGTACTTTATTCAACTTTCTTCGTAGTGACTATGCAACTCTTTCTGTTATCTCCTAACAACGGTACAACTCTAAAGTTCTGCATAATGGTTCTGAGGCTTGCTGGTAATAAGATTTTTTTAACTATGTGATAACTCTCAGAGAGACTAATTCCAGCAATAGCTCTTCAATATTAGAGTATTAACTGTGTGTTGTTGCACATGGAAGGTATCCTTGTTTTTGCCGGAGATGTAGGTTTTGAGTCTTGGTTTTGAAACTCATATTTAATTGTCTTGGTCTGGAAGCTTGGAGTCTTGGTCAAGGTATGTTAGTATTTGCTGCATAGCAAATTACATTATTGCAAGCCATATTGCAAGAAATTGCTTCATTTTTTATTGGTACTTTTTTTTTTTACAATACAAGAAACCTTTTACTTTTTTGTTATTATTAAAAATATCTTATGTAAACTGTAACAGTGCACTGCACATTATACAATAATGTAATTATATTATACATAGTTTATGTATAATATAATTACATTATAATTATAATGTATAATTAAGTTTTATTATAGAATATAAAAATATAAAGTGTATAAATTGTAAAATAATACAGCAGCTAAAAGCCTAATTGTATACATACATGTGTAAGCATGAGTCTTATTGTGTTGGACTTCTAAAAATCTATGTTCTGGTCTTAGGCTTGTGTTGGCATTTTGATGTCTTAGTCTTAGTATTGGTCTTGAATTCTTAAGTCTTGGTCTAGAGCCAAAAGGTCTTAGTCTTGATCTTGGTTTTTGCTGTCTTGACTATATCTCTGGTCAGTGCTTTTGGTGTGCGTTGTTCAAGCCACATAAGAATCCCTTTATTATGACACTGAGTTGATTAGTAGGAATGGGGTAACTGCATTACTTATTACTTTGGATGATATGGTATCTAGTTTTCCATCTATGGTTGAGTCAGGTTCTCAATTAATTAAAAGCATAAAAAAAGTACCTAAAAATATTAAACCATCATTATTTGTTTCAACCTATCTTTAACAAATATTTGTGGTCAAAAGGTAAAATTTTACATTTTGACCACAAGTATTTGAATTTTATATTTTGTAAAATTCAGCAGACCTTCCTAGGCTTGCTGTGAGACTAATTTAAACTTGGCTGCTTCATCTTTAGATTTTAGTATTTATGGCTATTTTCTTTTGGTTTGCAAAGACTCCAATAGTCACATGCTTGGCCTAAGCATATATTTATATATCAATATACTTATTTGTCATAAAATCAGGCTTGAATCCTTTGAATATTCTCACCTTCGAATATTCTCACATCTATTTTAGTGTCCAAGTGCTGGATATAAACTTTACTATTATAAGATGACAAGTGCACTTTTGGTGCTTGCCATTTAGCAAGATGGATAGTAAGAGTAATTTACTGTCTCACAATATTTCTATTATTTGATCAAATGTCACTAAAACAGAAATTTTGTTTTCAAGAATTTGTATGTATGTATGTATGTGTGTCTATATATATATACATATATATATATATATATATATATATATATATATATATATATATATATATATATATATATATATATATATATATATATATATATATATATATAGATCTATAGTTTGTTGCCTTTGGGAAGAGCAGAAGGAAAAAAGTGATTCTTACGCCAACACATACGTCACTTTTAATTACTTTTGACTTTCGTCCAACATTTGCGTGTTGGACGAAAGTAAAAACCATTAATTTAATTACAAATAAATTCTTTTTTAAAAAAACCACAAAAACGCAAATTTAATTGACCAGAATGTTTTAAAAACATTCTGAATGTTTTTAACAATATAAACAATGTTTTTATTTTTAATTTTTTAATAAAATGTTTTTATTTTTATTTATTTTTTCTGTAAATCATGCGCGGAGTGTTGCTACATCAACTATCTTATAGCCTGACTCGCAAGGGAGTGCTGCTACGTCGACTGACAAATAGCCTGACTCGCAAGGGAGTGCTGCTACATCGACTGACAAATAGCCTGACCCGCAAGGGAGTGCTGCTACATCTACTATCTTTTTGCCTGACCTGCAAGGGAGTGTTGCTACATCGACTGAGGGTTTGGTTGGGGCAGGCAGTCTATCAATTAATAAAAAATAATAATTCCGGTCTTGCATTTTAATTTTTACTTTTTGTCAACAAAATATGGAAAAAACTTTCGGACAGCATCTACGGGTTGTATATATATATATATATATATATATATATATATATATATATATATATATATATATATATATATATATATATATATATATATATATGTATAAGTATATATATGTATATATATATATATATATATATATATATATATATATATATATATATATATATATATATATATATATATATATATATATATAGATAGATAGATAGATAGATAGATAGATAGCACTCGGAATTAGGGTCAACAATGTTGATCTAACTGCTGACCTAAAAGTGTTTGAGGTCCACAAAAAATTGCTGACCTCATTTCTATGTTTTATGGTAACCTTTTTGTTTCAAATTTTTTTTCGCTGACCTCTAAGAGTTTGAGATCGGCGATTTATTGCCGACCTCAATTTTTCTACACACATACAAAAGTATATGTATCCTTAGGATCTGTATTCCTAGCGAGTCCATTTAAAAAGTTAATAATAAAAATAATTATTTCAGAAAATTTTTTTTTTTTGACTATGAGTTGAATATTTTTTAAATTTTAAACATTTAAAAAAAAAGACTATATCTGATGAAGTTTTTAACAGAATATGATTGTCATACACGCACATACACATATGTGTGCATGTATATTTATTTATATAAGTATACATATATATATATATATATATATATATATATATATATATATATATATATATATATATATATATATATATATATATATATACATATATATATATATATATATGTGTATATATATATGTGTATATATATATATATACACATATATATATATATACACATATATATATATATATGTATATATATATATATGTGTGTGTGTGTATATATATATATATATATATATATATATATATATATATATATATATATATATATATATATATATAAAATTTATAATATGTTTATATGTATATTTTTTTAATTAGGTAAGCATTTTCTGCGAGCTGGAGAAATGAATACCAATATTGCAACATGGGCAAGATTATTGAAAATAGCAGTTCCTCCTGCAACATCTTCTTATAGTCCAAATGCCCATAATACTACTGTCACAATAACTAATAATAATTTGAGGTAAAAGGATTTTTTTAGCAGGAGAAATATTTTTTTTTAGCCAGAAATAGATTGTTTTTTTGTGTTTTTTTTTAAAGTTTTTTTTTTTTAATTGTAATTTATTTACAAATTTAATAATCACAAAAAATTATTTGTTAAAAAATTATTTGTATATTTTTAGTACTTCTGAACCTACTTTAATTACATCTTCTTCTCCAAATCAGTCCAATAATCTTTTATATCGTGAGGTTAATCAACTTGAAATAAACAATGCTTCAAAATATAGTTCTGATGATAATCTAAGTAAAAATCAAAATGCAGTTCAAAAAGTAGAGGTAAAAAATATTTTGTTAAAAAATTATTTTATTTTTGTCTTAAATGTTTGTTTAAAATATAAGATTAATTTTTTTATTTTTAAATTTCTTAATGGGTTTTTCTTAAAAACTGGAAGTTAAGATAATATAATTTTTGTTAAAAAGTAATCTTAAAAGGATTTGATTTTAAACAGTTTTTTTTTTTAATATTATTTAACTTAATGAAACTTTTTAAGTTACAAAGTTAAAACATTTGTTTAAAAGATAGATAATTCATTTTTAAATTGTAAGAGTTCACTTTTTAAGAATTTAAAAGAAGAAATTAAACCTCCTCCACCTGTTCAAGGTTACACTACACCTACATTTGAACAGAGACCAGAACAAAATTCTAATGACATTCGAATATCTGTTGTTCCTCCAAATGGTCAGTTATCACCAAGACTTGATTCAAGAAGAACTTCAGGAAGAAAATCAGCTGGTCGTTCACCTCCAATACAACGGTAAAAAATATTATTATTGCAAAGTATTATTTTCTTTTTTTAGTGTTAATTGGTCAATTTTGAAAAAATTAATTTCAAATTTGTGTCAATACAAGTTGTTTTTTTTTCTTATAAGTAAACATTAAGTTTAAGTAATTTTAATTTCCTCAAAATTATTATGATTTTATATAATTACATTTAATTATAGTTATTTTTTGATATATATTGTTTTTTTTTTCGGTGAGTTCAAATTAATTGAAACTTGTTTTATGATATTTCTTTATGAAGCAAATCAACTTTTGAGATTATTGATAATTTTTTATAAGTATTTAAAAACGGATTTAAATTCTACAATTTTTTTGATTCTAATGAAAAATAGAATTTAAATGAATACTTGTTACTAAAAAATGTCATTGATTGTGCAGATTGAAATCTATCTACAAAAACTATAATCAAATCAAATCAAATGTATTCTGAAATAGATTTTACATTTCATAGAATATTTACATATAGCACAAGTACTAATTTTAAGTAAACACCATAATAAGAAACTAAAACACCAAACTAAAAAACAAAAAAAAACAAAAAAAAAAAACAAAAAAAAAAACGTAAAACAGTACAATACTTAAACGAAAAACTTTATGGAATAATAATTAAGTAAGAAGTTTGATAAATTTAAAACACAATTCAAATTACTTTTATACATCTACAGCGGTGGCCAAAAATTAAAGACCACTCATTTTTTTTTCAAAATTTATTTTTAACCTTAGTATAATTTTATTTTGGAAAAAGGAAAACATTTATAGAAAGAATTTTTATTGTATTTTATATTTATTATAAAAGAATTTATAATTTTTTTACAAAATAATGTTAAAAAATTAAAAAACTGACTAGTAAAAATATAAATGGGAAAAAAAATTAGACAAAATTTTAAGACCAGTTTTAAAAATATTTCAAAAAGCAATAAAAAAATTTAGAAACGTGTTGTTCCTCCATTTGTTTTCAAGCACTCTTGTACTCGTTCTGGCATTGAATTCATTAAAGTTTTGATTACTTCATCAGGCACATTTTTCAAATGATAGATAGAAGATAGAAGATTTCAAATCTTCCAAATTGTAAAGTTGTTCTTTACCAAGCTTGTGATCAAGCCACGACCATAAATTCTCTATTGGATTCAAGTCTGGACTATTGGCAGGCCATGGAAGCACTTGAATTTTATTAGAATTGAACCAATCGCTAACAACATGCGCTTTCTGACACGGCCTTAACTGCTTAACGGCCTGCAACTGCCATAAATCAATGCTAGGAATAAGCGAGTTTTCCAAAATTTCGATGTACCTTTCTTTGTTGAGTCTACCATTGAATAAATGAAAAACGCTAACTCCACAGGCACTCATACAGGCCCAAATGCCTATTGAACCACTGCCTTGTTTTGTTCGTTTCAAAATGCATGATTCATCGAACCGTTTGCTTGGAAGTCTACGCAACATTATGCGACCTTTTCTGTTGTCTACCTCAACGTTTATTTCATCACTAAAGACCACACGGCTCCACTGATCTGTTGACCAATTTTTATATAGTTTGCACCACTCTTTCCTGGCAAATTTTTGTTTTTTATTTAAGCGTGGTTTTTTTGCAGCAGCATGCCATAAATAATTTAAATTGTGGAGGACCCTTTGCACAGTTCTAGGGCTTGCTTTCAGACCATTTGACAGTGTCCATTTTGTAGACAAGTCTGTAGATGATGCTTGTCTGTTTTCTTTCATTAATCTCACTAACGAGCGAACATCACGATCATTTGAAATTTTATTGCGTCCAGTCCTATGACGATCATTAATTGACCGGGTCTCTTTGTATCGTTGAATTATGTTAATAATGCAAGAGTGAGACCTTCCGAGCTTTTCTGCTA
The DNA here is from genome assembly GCF_038396675.1 of Hydra vulgaris. NCBI lineage: Eukaryota > Metazoa > Cnidaria > Hydrozoa > Anthoathecata > Hydridae > Hydra > Hydra vulgaris. Next base: position 49,789,336 of record NC_088921.1, read on the forward strand.
TTTGTCTGATGCTATAGCCTTCTTCTTTTAATACAAGAGCCGCGTATCTGTCTTTTTCTTCGATCTTTGCACGCATTTTTGCAATATTTTTATATCCTTATTGCAATTGAAAAAATAAATGTTTATTTGATATCGAAACTCAGGTTTCGACATTTTATTTTATAGCCAACATAATAAGCAATTAAAACAGTTAAAAAAAATAATGGATTATTATTTTTAATAAGTGCAAATTAAAGATTTGAAAGTGGTCGTTAAATTTTGTCCAATTTATTTAAAGAAGATTTATAAGTACTCATCAGTTTTTTAATAAGTTAAACGCTATTTAATTAGAATTAGATTAACAAAATTATACCACTTTAATCCGTATGTTTTAAATAACAAGATATTAAAAAAAAAATTTAATATGTCAATTAGAATCTTCTTAATTTTAATTTAAAGATTAAGAAACCAACTAAAAAATGAGTGGTCTTTAATTTTTGGTTACCGCTGTATCTAAAATAAAAGACTTTTATATACCTAATTAAATTATTGCAATAAAAGAAAAGTAGATTATAATAATATACAGTAGCAACATTGTAAATAATATAGTAATTTCAATATCAGTAATAATAATATACAATAATAATATGTTTCTTTATAAAAAACAGATGTACTTAAGGAACTATTTACTTTGTTTATATTAGTATCCAAGAAAGAGATCTTAGATATCTTTTCCTTAACCATAGTAAAAGATATTGAATTATGTCTTTTATTGATATAGTCAAGAAAGTGGCATGCATCATTTTCTGATGGAATTTCTAATATGTTTTCACCAAAGTATCCTCTTCCTGTAGAGTTCAAATCATTAGTTTATAAATTTGTATACACATCATTTTATATAAGCAAAACTTCTCGCCACCTCAAAACATAAATGATGGAACACTACAGGAGAGACAAAAACTCACACATACAAACATCTCTATGCTAACAATAATTGCTTTAATAATTATAATAATGATTGTTTTTTGATGTTAGATTCTGCCTCCAACAAATTCGAGCTTAAATTTAAGGAAAGTTTGTTCATTTAATAGAAAAATCCAGATATGAACAAAAAGTTGAACTGTTTTAAGATATCTCTTTTCACATAATAGTTACCATTTTATAAGGCGTTTTTTAATCTTTTTGTTAAATAGTTTAATTTTTTATCATTTTACTTTTTGCTATTGCCTATTTTGTCTTAATTAGTTAAATATAATTGCAATTTATATTTTATTACCTTAGAATATTTGTGTATAAAGTTAAATAAGTTTTTTAAACCCAATTGATGATGACTATAAAAATAGTCGAAACATATATTGTTGATTTATTTGTTAAAAAAATATGGTTTTTATTATCAAGTGGAAAAAACTTGTCTTGGTATCCTCGGTTTCCTGTATAAAAAAAAAAGATGAAATGGTATTGGTTTCCTTTTGGCTCTATAAAGTAGTAGTAGTAAATATCAGTTTCAAATTTTATTTAACTGATAATTTTATAATACAAAAAATCTATATTTATTTTTTATATAATATTTTATTATTAATAGTAACTATTTATTATTACAGTAAAAACAAACACTCTGGGCTGTCAATGGAAAACTTTCGATGCATTAGTGTCCTTGGTCGTGGTCATTTTGGAAAAGTATTATATTTTCCATCTTTATTCAGTTTTTTTTTTAGAAGTTGATTCTTCTTTTAGCTTTATAAGATCATTAGATCTTTTTTTATATGTAGTATAATTTTTGTAAAGATTTTAGAAATATTTTGTTTTTTGAAATTTATTTGTTAACCCATTAATATTTGAAAAATGAGAACTAACCTATTTTTTTAAAAGGTCTTACTAGCTGAATATAAATCAACAAAAGAGTTATTTGCTATAAAGGCTTTGAAGAAAGGTGATATTATATCAAGAGATGAGGTTGATAGGTAACAATAGCATTTCAATTGTTTATTAGACATTTTTATTTTAAAATTTACAAAAAAAATTTTAAACATATTCATTATGTAGTTTGATGTCAGAAAAAAGAATCTTTGAGACTGCCAACAGTGTTCGTCATCCGTTTCTTGTAAATTTGTTTTCATGTTTTCAAACAAAGGTAATTTTTTATTATTTTTTAATCAAATGTTAAGTATATTATATTGTGATTGAAATTTGCGTATGCTGATAGGATCATGTTTGTTTTGTTATGGAATACGCTCCTGGAGGAGATTTAATGATGCATATACACGAAGAAGTATTCAGTGAACCACGAACAATTTTTTATTCTGGATGTGTTATTCTTGGATTACAGTATTTGCATGAACATGACATTGTTTATAGAGATTTAAAATTAGATAATTTATTACTTGATGCTGAAGGATATGTTAAAATAGCTGATTTTGGTCTTTGTAAAGAAGGTATGGGTTTTGGTCAGAAGACTGGTACTTTTTGCGGCACACCAGAGTTTTTAGCTCCTGAAGTAAGTTTTTTAATCAAATAGTTTCAGAAACAGGTTTCTAATCTTTTTGAATTTATTTTAATTTTTAAAAAAAATTACTTTTCTAAAACCCCTTTCCTAATTAGAGGTTGAATTCTTTCTTTTTTAATTTAGAGTGTGGCTAGTTGATTCATAATTTCAACTTGTATATTTATTATTAAGTAGTTAGGTGTAAAATTGTATTTTACTGACTATGTTAAAACATGTTTAACCTTTTTAAACAAAAAGTTATGCTACTTATGGCAAGGAAATACAGTATTTTTCTCAGTAATTGTTTTTATGGACTTTTTATTCTATAATTCTAAAACACAAAACCGACTTGTTTATTAAACTTATATTAACTGGTTACTCATTGTAGTAATATGTTGAGCATGATTGTATCGTTAATGGTAAATCTTTACCTCTTCTTTAAATAATAGTTATAGAACAAACAGAAAACAGAAAAAACACATATAAAAACATGTAAGTTGTTGAAGTTTTTTATTTCTATTTTACAATAAGTTCGATGCAAATAAAAACAATTACAATAAAGACCAAATTGAATGAGGCTTTTGAAACAAACAAAATAACTAAGAGAAAATCCCTGAAAACCCTCATGGATTTTTCAGGGAGATTTGCAAAAAACTTTATGTGTTACTCAGTTATGCTATTACAGGTATTTAATGATTACAATAAAATATTCAGCAAAATTTAAGTTTCAAAAATTATTTTGAAATATTTTCATAGAAAATCATAAGAAAGGCATAATATAATAATTTTTTTAATGTAATAATAGTTTGATAATATATACTAGTGATGTAACAATAGCACATGTCAATAGCCAATGATGAAAAGGCTTATACCGATGCTAATATTGATGAATTAAATAATTACAGTTTTGAAAATATAAAACCGTAAAACTTTAAATTGTGTAAACTTTTTCATGGAATCAGTACTGGTAAATAAATTCTTGGACCCAAATCAGAGCTCAGTTAAAAAAATTTACTTTTTTTCGTTTTTTTTTTACTATGAAAAGAAAACTTTCAAAAAATAAATACAATTTTTGAGGAACACTTTTTATTTCGATTTTAAGTAGTTTACTTTGAATTTTTTATTGATTTATTAGTAATTTAGAAATCGAAACAAGAATCATATAGAAATATAGAAGGCTATACTTGAACACATAGATAACAATGCTTAAATAGGTTACTTTTAAGTATGACAATAAAACAACACAAAATAAAATTATTCTAAAAATAACATTATGGTAATAAAAGTATAAGTACATTCAGCTGTTAATATAAAGCTTATAAACATCATCTTAAGAATAATCAAATTTGAATGTAAACAAAGTCAAAATAGAAGATTTCTCAAAAAAAATCCAACTATTGCATAAAGTTTAGTTTATTTATTATTTAATTATTATCATAATGCAGGATAAAAATATTAAAATGTCATCGGTTGGAAAATCGGTAAATTAATAAAAAAAGGCAGATGCCGATTAATCGGTACATCACTAATGTATACAGATAGTCAAAAAGATTTTTTGATGTTATAATATGATAATGTTTTTATATATATGAAGGTACTAACAGAAACATCATATACTAGAGCAGTAGACTGGTGGGGACTAGGTGTATTGATATTTGAAATGTTAGTCGGAGAGGTAATTATTTTTACAGTTACTTCAAATATTGTTTGATAATCTTTTTGTCACTTGCTAAGTGTAAATAAGTTGTTTTTTTTTCTTATCAGAGTCCGTTTCCAGGTGATGATGAAGAAGAAGTTTTTGATAGTATTGTTAATGATGAAGTTAGATACCCTAGATTCTTATCAAATGATTCTATTGCTTTAATGAGAAGGGTAAAAATAAGTATTTGTACTATATTTAAACAAACCAAACCTTTTTTAAATTTAAACTTTTATGTATACGCACACACTTTTTTTTTTTTCTGAAAATTTAAGGTACACTTTCTAAAAGTTAAAGTGCACAAAACCCAACATGACATACTTTGAAAAAAAACAAACAAACCTTTTTTCGGCATTTAGAGTCACGTTGAAAAGTTCTCTCTCTCTCTTTCTCTCTCTCTCTCTCTCTCTCTCTCTCTCTCTCTCTCTCTCTCTCTCTCTCTATATATATATATATATATATATATATATATATATATATATATATTTATATGTATATGTATATATCTATATATATATATATATATATATATATATATATATATATATATATATATATATATATATATATATAATATATATATATATATATATATATTTATATATATAACACCCTATTAATAAAATTTCGGACAAATTTTAATTGCATTTATTATGTAATTTATTTCATGCACGCAAAAAACCTTTATACTTATTTGAAAGAGGATTTTATAATCTATTTAAATTTAATTTAATTAAGTTAAAAATATTATTTAAATATTGAAAATAAAATGGTCAAAGTAAAGGACTTCAAAAAAATTATGGAAATTTTTTCCAAAAAAATCGAGAAAAAGGTAAAGTGTTTGTTGCTAAGCAGTTTATGGAATGGGGTTTACCCAGATCAACTGCTTTCGATAAAATTGGAGAATGGATCTCTAAAAAGAAAAGTTGTAAGCGGTCGAATCACTAAGGTAGCTACTAAAGAAAATATTCCAAAGATTGCTGCATTTTTTGAAAATAAGTCAGGGTGATCCCAAAAGAAAGTAGCTCAAGTTTTTAACTGTAGTCAAACTCTCATGTATTAAAAACAATGACTAACATTCAAACTTTCAAAAAAAAAAATCGTCCAGATCGTAGCCATCAGCAGAAGAAAGATATGCGTCCTAAATGTCATAAATTGTACGAAAATTATAAAAACTTGGATTTTGTTATGGATGATGAAAGCTATTTTACTTTAAACAATAGCACATTAGCTGGTAATGATAGGTTTTATGCCGCTGATCCTTCTCAATGTTCTGACCAAATAAGATACAATTTGCGTCAAAAGTATGAGGACAAGCTCTTAGTTTCTTGTTGCATCAGCCCTCGTAGAATAAGCCCTCTTTATATTCATCACAGTAAGCAGGCAATCAACCAGAGATACTAGAAAAAACTTTACTTCCTCTAGTATCAGAATATTATAAAAAAGACAATGAGTTTATTCCCTGATCTAACTCGATCACATTGCGCAAAGTCCGTCATTGACTTTTTAAAATTGAAAAAAATCAAAGTTGTACCCAAAGATATAAACCCAGCTAACGTTCCAGAAGCAAGACCAATTGAAAACTTTTAGGGTGATTTAAAACGGCTAGTGTACGAGAATAATTGGAGAGCTGAGAATTTGGAAGAGCTTGAAGCAAGAATTAGATATTATTATTCAAAGATGAATAAAGAAATTTTCCTTACTCAAATAAAACATCTTTCAAAAAAACTTTATAATATTGCTAAATATGGTATTTGAAATAATTGTTTTAATATATTTATAAACTATGTATACTAACATATTAACAGTTGAAATATTAAATAATAAAACTTATTAGTTCCTAAAATATTAATTTTTAAATTTTGTCCAAAATTTTATTTATGAGGTGTTATATATATATATATATATATATATATATATATATATATATATATATATATATATATATATATATATATATATATATATATATGTAGTTTTTTTCTTGATTGTCACAAGTAAATGTATATGTGTGTATGCATTTATGTAAGTAACCATGTATGTATGTATATATGGATCCATGTATCTATGTATGTGTACAGTCGAACTTTTGTAATTCGAACTCCTATAATTCAGAAAGATCAATTAAATTGAACAAATTCTTCAGGTCCTTCAAGGTTTAATATTTAGGATCGAACTCTAATCAAACATATTTTGAGATATTTTGAGAATTAGAATTACTTGTTTAACTATATGTACATTTATATTTACAGATTTTATTTTATTTATATTAGTTATTACGTAAAAATCCCGAAAGAAGACTAGGTTCAAGTATAAAAGATGCAGAAGATATTAAAAAGCAACCATTTTACAAGGTAATAGTTTGAAAGTTAGAAATTTTTTTCTCAGCATAGATCTTTTAGGTTACTTTTTACAAAGTTCTATATTACCTTTTCAGGATATGAAATGGGATAGTTTAATACAAAGAAAACTAAAAACGCCATTTATTCCTACAGTGGTAAGTACAAAGATTTATTTATTTTGTTGTTGACATTATGTTTATGACTTTTTTTTTATATTAAACTTGTGAACGTTGTTTTTGATAGTTACTGGCTGATATTAACATGATGTCTTCTCAAGTGTCTTTAAAGTTAACGACTATTTTGACATGACATTAAATCTGATCTTGACGGGCATTGATGTTAATTTTAGTGGTCAATTGACTTTTTTGTTGTTGTTGTTTTTTAGTTGACATTTTTTAATTTTGAAAGAAAAATACATTTTTATTTTAACGATATTTTACTTTTTATTTTAAGAAACATCCGGAGGACGTTAGTAACTTTGATTCGGAGTTTACATCTGAAGATCCTGTTCTCACACCAGCAAAAGAAAAGCGTGGCCTGTCTCAAGGGGAACAGGTGATAAAAATTTATTATGTACTATTTACTGTTGTTTTATTAGCATTAACAATACATACTATGTTTATTAAAAATCAAATTATTGTTACGATACTGATTGCAGGTAATTTTTTTTTAAGGCGCTCTTTAGCGGATTCGAATATACAGCTGATTGGTGTTGATAATGCACAAAAATAGTATTAAAAAACCCCATATAAAACTCAATGGAGTTGCTACAGCTGGAAGAAGTTGCGATCTATCATCCATCATGTAGATGTTAATTCAACGCGACATACGTTCACACCTAAATTAATTCATTTTGTACAGCCAAAGTTTGAAGGTAAAAAGTTTTTAAAAAAAAACGGACAAGAAAATTATGCTTGGCAAAACGGCACTCACAAGAAATTATGATAAATATGGTTGTAAAATCTATTTTTAACAAAAATAAAAAACGCAAAGTAAATCAAATTTAACAGATATCAAAAAAATAAAAAACTGTGTAAATCACCTCTTATAAATAAAGATTCTGTTTTAAAGTAATATTTGTTATTGAGAGATTTCATAAAATGTAGCTAAGAATTTTTTTAATTTTTTAATGTGTTCAATCTTTAACATGAAGTTGTACTCTTCTTGTTGCTTTTAAAATTCATTAGCGCGAATTTTTTTGTCTAACTTATTTTGTATGCTATAATGGGCGCGTCCTCATGTTAGTCATTTTTGACTCTGTTTATGTTATTGTATATTGTTACTATCAATCCAGAAATATATAATTTGTATCATAAGATTAATTATTTTGTTAAGCTTAATGTGGGAAAAAACGGGCTTTGGACAAGATTAGTTTTACTTTCAGTACCCATTATAACCTTTAGCGTTAATAATTGTTAGTTAAAAAAAGTTAAAACGTTAAAAACTTAAAAACGTAAAAACGTAAAAAATTAAAACGTTAAAAAAAGTTGTGGAACAAATTATAAACTGGTTAAACTACTTTTTTTATTTTGTATTTTTATTCTGATCAATAATAGTTTTTATTTTTTTTTTTAACATATTATCTTGGTATTTAATTAATTATACTTTTTCAACTTAAAAAATATCACACTAGATAACGGTATCCCACTAGAAAACGTCAAAAACGGTTCAAAGTTGAATACAGCGTCAAAAACTGACGCTGTATTCAAAAAGCCTATATTAATACTATTTTAATAGAATTCAGTGTTTTTTAAATTCACGTTATAATTGCATTTTGATTTATAATTGACTAAAAAAACAAGTTTTAAATTTTAGTAAATACTTAATTTGTTTTGATTGTGACAAGCAATTTTGATTTGTGAGATAAGCGCTTACTAAAATTTTATAAGATTCAGTGATAAAGTATATTTTTTTGCCTACTTTTAAAGTTTGGTTTTTTTGAATCAGTATTTTATTGTGTTGGAATAGCTGTTTATATGTTTTTTTATTTTACATATAGTTTTATGTTAAGGTGGCACTACCTTATTAATAACACAATTTTTTTTAATTCTAAAAGTTTGAACAACCTAGATTATGAGTACGCAATACCTTTCTTTAAAAATTAATAAAAAGTCCCAATATTAATATTTAAAAGCAGCAAGGTTATTTTAAAATTTTTAGCAACTGTCTTGTGTAAAAAAACTTCAAGTTTTTAAAGCCTATTTACAAAAAGATATGATGCTCTTTGTTTCTGTAATAAAATAAGTCATAAACTTAAATATTCGTTAGGTTTAGGTGTTTTGTTAGCTTTACAAACAAATATGTTTATGCTAGCTTAGGTTAACTTTACAACCCTGTTTTTCGTTTTTTTTTTTTTGTTTTTTTTTTTGAGATTATTAAGATGCTTCCTGAAGTCCTAACGGTCTTATCACAGTGCACCATGGAAGAGCATTTAACTTGGAAGTTCACGCTTCCTTCCTTATGACGTTACACCTTTTTTTTTTTTTTTTTAATGTTTTGTTTACATTTGACGTAATATATAAATTACATATTCTTCAAATACAAACAAGGCGATAAGTGATACAAAATTGATTGAATTTTGTTCGGCAGAATGGTTCATTTAAATAATTATTATTCCTCATGCTAAACTTGCTTAATGGTTTCAAAATAAAAAGGTCTTTAAAAATTAAAGGAGATAAATCATACTTCCACATATAAACAAAAGATAAATATTTTTATACGCTTTGTTTATACATATCAAGGATTTTCATTTGATTAAAAAATATTGAGGAATGTGCGAACCGATCCGCAGAATTAATTCAACGGATCGTATGTTTCTGACGGCGATAGAGACATTGTAGCTTGCTTTGATCAGTGCTACCCCAGGCAATAACTCTATAACTTATGTAACTATAAATAAAAGAGTAATAAAGTTCAGTTAAATTATTTTTATCTAAATGAGCACGCGCCTTATACTAAACTCCTATACTTATTGAAACTTTCGAGCAGGCATAGTTAAAATGATGTTTCCATGTGATGTTCTCGTCAATAAACTTCGGACCTCTTGGAAACTTTTCAAACTTGGAAGTTTATTGCAGCGGTTAGAGTTCTGGGCCAGAACTCTAACCGCTGCAATAAACTTCCAAGTTTGTCTTCAGTGGTTGTAACTTTAGACTTTTTTTATTAAGTTTAATATTAATTATCGAAAATAAAAAACAACAAAAGAAAAAGTAAAAAAAATTTTGAGGCAGCATTCATATAAAAACGTTGTTTTATAATTTTCTTCTTGTGTATAGAAAATTCAAGTTATAAATAAAAATAATCAGGAAAATTATGAATTACTGAAAATTTTTACTTTTTAATGCATTCAACTTATTTGAAGTGTAATCATGGTGTATATGTGTTATATAATGGCAAATACTTTTTACTGAAGTCACATTTGCTGAAATTTTCACATATTATGTAAAGGATTTTCTTTGTTTAAAGTAAAGCATAAAGAATTTTCTGTCTTTTTATTGAAATTTACTCATTGTGATAATAATGAAAGTGTTTTTAATATCTACTGTAATAAATCATAAAAAGTTTAGAAATAAACCTCATGAGATAACACGCTCAGTCTAACGGCATTTTGTGAAATAAGAGTGGCAGAGAATCTGAGAATCTATAATACGCTTTGCAAACATTATGAACATGTCATCCCGTGACTTAATGAAATATTAACAGAGCTAACAATGAGTTGCATAAAACATATAAAAAAGCTGCAACTTCCAGTATGAAATATTATGGTAAAAAAGTAAGACGAAGTTTTCTAAAACCAGATAGAGATACATCAAACCGTGTTGATAGTCTGTTTTGTCGGTTGTACTCGGCAGAAAACTCCTCATCGTTGAAAAAAAAAAAAGTATTTGAAGTAAGCTGCTGTTATTACATTCAATAAAGGAATGTTAGGACTTAATAATGTTTTCAAATTGTTTGGAGATTTGCTGTTACTCTTTTATTCTTAGTGCACAAAGTACAATAAAAAACATCTTAAAAAAAAATAGGTTTAAAGTCATGTAAGAGTTAAAAGAAGACAAAAGACTATCCCAGTAGGCACGCAACATTTTATTCACGTTTCAATCACGTGTATTTTAGGTGAAAGTTACGTGAAAGGTACGTGCCAAAATATCGCGTCTAACTGAACTTTTTTTATTCTTAATAAAAACCTGTGATAAGAAATATGAAATAATATTTTTTATTATATTATTTATTTTTTTATAGTACAGTTTTTTTATTCGTTATATTAGTTATAATTATTTTACTGTTATGATGATATTATTAATTTTTATTGTAGTTTAATCATAATTAAAAAAAGAAATTGGTCTATATGATATATTTTAACGCAATTAAAACATTTAAAACAGAACTTAATAGTCCAATATATTTTAAGTTGTAATATCTAATATCCAAATTACATCAAATTAAGTTAAATAAATTAGTACCAAGCGTCCCTATTTGCCACACAAATAAGGTTAAACTCAAATACAAGGTATGCTTTTTTTCTACTTTATGATATAATATTTTAGGTTGGCGAGTTTGTCCATTTTGCTTACTTAATTTAGTACAAAATAAGTTATGTTATAACGAATTTAATATCAAATTAAGTAAGCTACATGGACAAATTATAAGTTCTAGCAGAACTTATTCTTGATTCTTGAGCAATAATTATGTATGTAGAAATTCTGCATACATTATTGCTCAAGAGTCGATTAGATAAAAACCAAAATTAGATTTTCTTCTATTATTTGGTTTTTATCAACAAGGTTAAAGAATTTATCCAAGATAATATCAATAAACAAATGTATTATGTTATTTATTATTGATATATGTATATATTATTATTATATACTTTATCTTTTTGTAATATATGACATCTTGATCTTGTGCTTTACTTGTTAAAAAAGGTTAATACTTATTTATTTCATTTTTTTTATATTATTTAAATATTATATGATATATATTTGAATTGTATTTATGAAATTATTATTGTATATATTATATGACTTTTATTGCTATTGTTATTATGTACAATATAAAACAGGTTATTAACGCGGATTTGTTCAATATTTTCCCCACAAAATGATAATTATGATGCTATTGTATTTAAAACTGCATTATACTTATCTTTCAATGTTGACAACCTTCCAATATGTAAAGCAAGTTTCTCTCAAATATAGCATTGCTTTTTTTAAAAATTGTTTCATGATTTAGATCAAAGAAATAGCAACACCAGAAAATCTTGTTGCCAAAACAGTTGGTGACTCACCATGTAAGACTTGTGTTAAAAGTATGTGATTTAAGATAATTATTTAATAATCATATTATTATTTAAGTTTTTATTTGTTTCTTTTTAGCTAAATTTGGTGTCGCTAGCTATTATTGGAGAAAATATTGACTTATTCATTAGATAAAGTTTGATGCATGCTCTTACCTGGTTTCCTTCTTCACGTTTCAATCATGTATATTTTAGGTGACCTCGTCCAATTTTACTTGATTGAAGCATGAAAGTTACGTTGTTATTTAGGTTACAATTTTACTTGATTGAAGCATGAAAGTTACGTTATCAAAATATTGTGTATTTTGGATCTTTTTTTATTCTCAATAAAAACCTATGATTAGAAACTTGGAAAGATATTCTTTATTTTATTTACTATTTTTTTATAATTGAGTTTCAGGGATTATTTTTTTGTGGATATTGCCGGAATACCGGATATTTTTTTGAAATTTATCTTTTTCCAAATATCCGAAAAGTTTTCCATACTTGCAAGTTAAAGTATATATTATTGTCATCAACTTGGCTGAATGCAAAATTAAGGGAAAAATTAGGGGGAAAATATTCTAAATTTTTTCGGGATATTTTCCGCAAACAATTTTCAAAATTTTTAAAATATAATGATTATATGAAATATGTAGTTTATATATTCATTCATTGTAATTACTTTTTATTATACTTTTATAATAATATAATTATTTTGCATTGCAGTTTTATAATAATAAAAAGAGTATCAGGGTATAAGATATCTTATAACATCGCAATGCATTTTTGACAAAAATAAAATGTCACATATATAATATTTTATCTAAACATATTATATTATTTTATATCTAAGTTTTATCAGTTTAGGTTTAATAAATATATTACAAAGCTTAGTTCAAAATTGTGTAACGTTATGGCAGATAATTCTCATATTGCAACATGCAAAAGATCAAACTTTAATACAAGGTATACTTTTTTTTCTACCCTATTATATAATATTCTAGACTGTCAAATTTGTCGATGTAATTAATTTAATAATAAATAAGTTGTTATACCTTATTTATTATTAAATTTATTAAACTACATGACAAATGATAAGTTCTGTATAAAATATTATTGACTAGGAAGATCCAATGGTATTGTTATGTTATTGCCTAGGAATATCATTCTGTAGTAAGACACAATAACCTTTTAACTTTTAAAGTTTGAGAAAATTCACTTTTCCCTCTCTTCATCTTTTTTTGTGATCGCACCCTGTAGCAAAAATTTAATTTAGTTCATATCTTTTTGGAGAATGCAACTTGATTCTGAGTTGAATTTTCAGCACTCGGTATTTATTGGTGACCTAATTTGACAATACTTTATTATACATACTTTTAGTTTTATACTTAATTTATTATATATAATTAGGGGTAGATGAGGCTCCTTAGCCGTGGTGAATGTTTCCACAGCAAAAGGAGCCTCAAGATGAAAATCTCACCATGGGTAGGAAAATCATGATATAAAATCCCCACTATAATGTTGTGTGGTTATGTGGTAACTATTACATTTTTAAAAATTGTTATAATTTTTCTGTGTGCCTTCTAAAATTACATTTAATGTTCAAAACTTTGTAGATTACTCATTTAAAGCAACTTCGTGGGCAGTCACCTTTGCATCTAGTGAGTTAATGTATGAACAAGTTAATGCAGAAACAAGTGCAAATATAAGAAGATGAAAAACAAAGAAAACAAATTATTTAATCAGATGTTATCGCATAAGGTGAGTACAGGTCTTTTTCTAATCACGCGCATCAGTTATTAACTTTATATATAGATATATATTTATCTATAGACAGATATTAGATATAGATATATATAGATAAACAATATTTTTTTTGTATTTATTATTTTGTACTTCTTTTTTTTATTTATCTGTCGACTTTTTTGTTGTCTTTTTTTATTAAACCTTTGTTTATTTTTTAGCAATAAGAGTATAATATTAGAAGGAAAATGACTTTTTTTATTTTTCTACATTGTACGTAGTATTGTTTTCTTAAAATTATTTAATGATTTAGATAAAAGAAAACAACTAGAAAACCTTGTTGCCAAAATGGTTGGCAACTTACCATGTAAGATTTGTTTTAAAAGTTTGTGATTTAAGATAATTATTAAATAATCATATTATTATTTAAGATTTTATTCGTTTCTTTTCAGCTAAATCTGATTCATTAGATAAAGTTTGATGCGTACTCTTATAGGAGAAAATATCGACTGATTCGTTAGATTATGTTTGAAGCGTGCTTTTATGGGAGAATATATCGACGGGTTCGTTAGATTAAGTTTGAAGTGCGCTCTTTGTGGATCGAAGCGTGCTCTTCGTAAGTTGCAGATCTATGACTTTGTACTTATTACTTATTGGATATACTAAGATATAGGAGGATATTTTAACAAAAGTGCAGCTTTTATTACAAATTCAAAATGTTTATGTCAAGAACTAATATACTGACTAATAAAACCATGTAACTTAATACGTATTAAATATTTCTTCGACGATGAGTTTTTTTTCTTTACACGAATCCAAACACTTCGTTTTTATAAAGCATAGTTATTGCTTAAATATTACGTGAATTGGTCATTTCATGGGGACCAAAAAGTCACCTAAATGTCACGTGCCAAAATAACGTGAAATTCACGTTTTTGTCACGTCGCTGTGCCTACTGGGTTATGCTTTTCTTTTTTTAATCTGACTAGATTCTGATATAAAGACAAGATATAAAGACTCTGATATAAAGACAAGAAACTAGCATTCTCAAGCATTCAGTTTATCACACTTTATATCAAATGTAACAGAATACATAACCAAATAATTTCCTGAGATTTCCATCATGTTTTTATATTCTCTCTTTACAATAGCAATAATAAAACAAGGCTTAACCACAGATTAGTAAAGGTTAGGTAAGTTGCTAGATTTATCATGCGTATTAAAAACATTTATAATGACTTTTAAAAAATCTTGACCAGAATCTACATCAACTCTTACAAATGTAGAAAGAGATTCAAAATTCTTTTCAATAATTATGACATGAATAAACTTATATAAACCGTTCAATTATTTACTATGTCACTAGCTTTCTATTGACCAACACGGTCGGTTTTATGTTAACACAGTCTTACTTAAAGTTAACACGGTCATTTTTTTGTCTGTAGTCTCAGTTACAGTAGTTAATGGTTTACTGTTAGGAGGGATTATAAATTTTAAAATTTCAATCTAAAAATATTCTTCTTTTTTATTTTGATTTTTAAGATACTTAAAACAACACGTTGCGCGCTTGCTGATCGTAATTAACTGCCTTTTTCATAGTTTGAACATCCCCATAAAGCTAAATAATGCCTGATCTAAAAACTCCACAACATTTTAGGTATATTCTTTCTTTTTATTTTTTTTTTATTCGTTTCATCTGAATTTCTTCTGATAACTTGACGATTTATTTAAACAAATGAAAATGCAAAGTTTTACTTTTTTATACTAAAACTGAATTTCAATGACCTTAAATAAAAAAGACAGTTACGTCTACTCCAATCCACCACTCTATTTGTGTAAAACTATATAAACTTGTAACATACAAAATCATAAAAAAATGTATATATTTATTATATTTTAAAAAAATATAACGACAAAGTTGCGTGAACTAACAACAATATAACATCAAAGTTATTATATCATTAAAATAATATTATATTTGAACAGTATAACATGATTTTTCCAGATATAACAAGAATATAACAATAAATATTGTTGTTAAATCTGAATATAACTAGGGGTGTACCGGATTTGAAATTTCGAATTCCGCCCGGAGCCGGATCTCCGCACTTTTAATAAAATGAAAAGTTAGTTCTTTCGGAACGAGAACTATATTTATGCAACTTTTTAGCTTTAAAATTGAAAGTGAAAACCTGCACCTTAGCATCGTGGCTACATAATATATATTTATAACTTATAATATATACCTAACATATTTCATTAATTTGATTCTTATTTCATTAAAATCTAACATGTTGTTTTTATTTGTTTCTTATAATTTTATCTATTGAAAGTTTTACCCTGCATAATATTTATATTTAAAATTATTTCTTTGTTTTCTATTTTTCCATTTAGTTTAAAATTGAAATATTTACTGTATTAGGCATCCTATACTTTTTAATTATCTAAACTTTAAGTAACATTTAAAATGAGACTATTCTTAAAGGTAACATTTTTGATAAAAAACGAGCTAGTGTTTTGCCCAAAACTGAATAACAACTCTTTTCGCACGACAATATTCTTAAACTTCTAGAAATCCTTACATAATTGATTACATAACTGCAAATAAAATTAAACTGTGTTTGTTAAGAATTTTGTATTTTTTACCTAGGTTTACCAGTAGTTCTTTATTACCTGTACGACAATGATTTTTTGATTTAATTTGTCTGTGGTACATGTCTTAAAAAAAAAGGTTTAAAATAAATTCTGGGATTCTGGCCTGAAATAATGCTGTTAGTTCGATCAACTTTGTCGTTATATTGATGTTATAATTGTGTTCATTAATAGCGTCATTTTTAATCAGTAGAACAACATTTATTTGAATCGGTAAATGTTAAAAGGGTGGAAGTCACATATTTTACAATATTGACTTTTTTGAGTTTTTATTGAGTTTGTATATTCAATAGATGGCTCTATCATTTTGTGTTAAAAAGGTGGCTGTTAAAACTTTTTTCTAGCCTGTACACTGTACAGATACCTGTACATTTTAGATGCTGTACAGTGTACAGCCTCCAAAAGTTTAGGTTATTTTTCAAAAAGGCATAGTATTTTAGTAAAAAATCAGACGCTGCTGACAGCTTACCAAACATAACCTTACTTTCTTGTTGTGATTAAACAACAGTGTGGTCAATAATGCAGAATTACGTTTGATCATTTTAATAGTGATTTAAGTTGATTAACTGCTTTTTTAAATGGATGATAGTAGTAGTGAGTTTGATCATACAAGTTCTAAAAAAGGAATAGAAACTCAGATGGTTATAAAAGGAACAAGATTGAGAAATTTAGGCTTACTGGTGTGGCATATGAAAACCACTGGGAACAAAAAGTTGATGCTAAATCTATCGGAGATCTCTGCATGTAAGAGATAGTACAAATAATTGTGATGGCTAAGAAGTGATTCTGAGATAATACAAGTAATAAAAAAAAACACAAATAATTCTTAAGTTAACAATAGACTTATGTTGATAATTCGTAATATTTTGGATAAAATTTGGTTGGGTTTAGGCTCTCTTATTTATAATTGGCCTATAGACCAAGACTGGCGATTGTTTGCTTAGAATGTAAATATTTGCAGCCCTTAGACAGTATAATGGCATTTTTAGGGTAAATTAGTTAATATACAATTACTTATTACAATACTAAAAAATAAAATTAATATACAATAAGTTAATATATAATTACTTATTGTATATTAACTTACTCACCATTTTGTTTACTAGACTAGACCTAACCTATAAATTTTTCAATAAAGTAAATTTACAACATTGTGTTTTTTTTTCAAGTGTTTTAAATCTATTAGCAAAGACAACCTTGATAATGTATTTATGAAGTTCTACAGCCAGTTCAATACAAAAGATAAGTAAGATTTATTTTTGCGTGGCTTGATTAATATTACGGACATGGTGAGGAAGAGGCTTGGTTATTAAAGATATTATTTGAGTGAAGATTTGAACATAAAAATAATGTATTAACTCTTTATAAAAGAAAATGAAGAAAGTTCAGTTACCAATCATACTATAATTATTCATACTATAACTACTACAATAAGCACTTTCATTTACGTTTCGGGCATCAAGTAGACACCTTTTCATCAAGTAGACACCTGTTGCACAGGCGAAGAGTTAAAGCTGAAGATAAAATCACCTCACCTTATTGATGTCGTTAAGCAAACAGCAGTAGCTGAGTTGGCAGTAGATAACAGACAAAGAAATTTACCGAGCTATAGAACAAGATGTTAAGGAAGAAAAAAATGGAAATATTTTGTCCCTAGCAGTAGATTTTATGTAAAACATCTCACTGTCTAATTTACCTGTGCAAGAGCCATTTTACCTATGGCAGATAATGGTAATGTATTTTCTATTCGCGATGTGAAGAGAAATGTTACAACACTCTACCTTTACCACGAGGGGTAGGCTAGAAAGTCTCCAAATGAAATTTTCTACTTTCTTTTGCACTACCTGTCTACCATTCCTCTAAAGTATGATGAACTCTAGTTTTTTGCTAATAATTTTGGGGGACAAAATGAAAGCCATTGCTTTTCCAAACTTTTTATGGCACTTACTGAACATAAGTGAATTAAAAAGGTCAACCAATCTTTCACAATTGGAGGGCACAGCTTTTTGCCTTGTGACCGTGACTTCTCAATTATAAAAAGAGAGTTAAGAAGGCATGACAGAGGGTACAGCGTTTAAGAAATAAAAAAATTATATTAAAAAGCAGTAATCAAAAAAAGTTTTTAGTGGTTGATGTAGAGAGTTTATATCTGGTTTACCGTATTTTTAGTGGTTGATGTAGAGAGTTTATATCTGGTTTACCGTATTTTTAGTGGTTGATGTAGAGAGTTTATATCTGGTTTACCGTATTAAAAGTTGCTGGCCAGTCGAAATAATAAGTAAACCCAAAAACCTACAAACTCAATTTGCATCAAATTAGCAAATTTCACCATTTTTAATACAATTGTGACACCATAGATTAATGTAAAGCCAGGTTTACCAATGGTATTTATCAAATAAACTTTAAAGATAAGAAAAAATACTCAAGAAAGAGTGAACCTGTCAGAATAGCTTATTGATCCAAACAGAAAGGTTCCAATTAAATCTACTAAACTAAATGACTTAAGAAAGTGTATTAAGTATATCCCAAATGATCAAATTGACCTTTATAATGAACTACTGCAATGGTCTACAGCAGGAAAACAACGACGGCAAAGCAGAAGATGTTGGAGAAAATGATTAAGCATACCTGAGATTTCTGTAATAGGCCTTTTTTTTCTTATATTTTATTGTTAAAATTTATAAAGAGTTCATAAATATACACGTTGTGAAAATTTATTGCAGTTTATGATATTATTTTCTATAGCCCAAAATTAAAATCATAATAAAATAAGCAGTAATTATTTTATTATAGGTTAAAAGAGCTGAGGACCACAGCGTTAATTAAATTATAGATTCTTTAAAAATTAATATGAAAAAAATATGTTTACTCTTAAGGTGAAAAACATTATCCCTTCAAAAAAAAAAAAAAAAAAAATTCAACCATGAACTGAAATTTACTAAGGGGGTAATTCAGTTTTTTTTAGTTTCCCAAAAGTTTACATTGTTTGACTTATACCCTTTTAAAATTTACCAATTCAAGCTTGGTCATTTTTGCGGTTTCAGTTAAAGAAGTTAGTCAATGTTTTGAAAGAAAAATTCATAATGGTACCATTACATGAAGCAAGTGAAGTTTTTAGTCTTTAAGTGAATAAATCTTTAAATCTTTTCTCATTAAGTAGAAAAATCAATTTTGAAAAGCGATAATTTGAGGTTTAAGTTTAAAACATTTTGAAATTTAATCTTTTTTAAAATGAGAACTCCTAAATAAATAAACAAATGATTTAGGTTTTGAAATAAATTTTTTTTTTTTTAAAATAACCAGTGTAGTATGTTTTTTATGGTTTTCTCTCTTTTTTTATCTGCCAAGAAAAACATTTCCTTTTTCGTTTAGTTTGTCTTTTAATAATGTTTGCAATTTAAAAGTATATAAGGGTCACTCCATATAGTCGCGGTCGTGACATTTCTACTGCAAAAGGTGAAATTAAAAGCAAGAAACTTAATAAACCTTTTTTTTTTTTTAGTTATGTGTACATTTGGGCAAGTCCAAACCATGCAAAATTAAAAAAATTGTACTATAAACAAAATCACACGTGCAGAATATTATTTAGAGCTGATAGAACTATCACTAAGAGCCTCTTCTGTGTATACTTGCTGCATTGAGTGTCTGAAAAATTGCTTACGCCAAGCTTTAATGTTTGTGAAATAAAACAAAGGTGGGACTATCTCTAAAAACATTTCAATGTTATTTTAACTAAGTAGTTCATAAGTAACCGACAAAATTTTCAGATAATAACTACTTTGTCCCTATATATTGTTCAAAATTAATTACATATTCAATTCAATATAATCGTTGACTTTGCCAGCCAGCACAAACACGTCTTTTTAGAATCTAAAATGTTAACACCTTTTAAACGCCTAAATTTAGATTTTAGAGATTATTTGTGTAAAAAAGTTTACTAACATTGCAAGTAGAAAAAAAATTAGTATTGAACAGTTTTAAAATGAATCGAAATAGGTATTACTAAAATTTTTAAACTAAAATTCAAAATGTATAAAATATATGTCTCAGAATATATCAACATTTTTTTCATTAATTTAGTTATGGTTTAACCTCTAATCTTCATTGTTAAAATCTAACCTCAATGTTAATCTTGAAATTTTTCTTTAAAGGGTCGTCCACAAATTACGTCACGCAATTTTTGACTATTGTAGACCCCTTCCCCCCTCTTGTCATAACATTGTAACTGTTTAGTAACAAGTTCCATATGAGTCGTCACAAAACCACTAACCCCCCCCCCCAAAAAAAAAATTGTAATTTATGGACGACCCCTAGTTATTGATGAATTGTTATTTATTTTACTTTTGTATGCAAATATGGTTTTAAAGCACAGGGCCTTCGACACGGATTTCGAAGTGGAGGGACACAATCATCAACTTAAAAAAAAAATCAAGAAATTCCTACTAGTATAAATATAAATATATTGGGGGGGGGGGGATGCATTGCCTCCTGGCCCCTTTGTGTTTTCGACCTTTAAGTATACATATTTATTACGGTTGTTGTAAATAAAGTACTATTTCATTTTTACTTTAACCTTCTTTACTTGAATATTACCTTTTACATGAATATTATTCTTAATTTCTTTTTTTTTTAACCAATCGCGAGCTGTTATATATTTTACTCTTATACTTTTGAACAAATAGGTTGTAAAGTATACGTATTTATTACAGTTCTTATAAATAAGTGCTCTTTTAATTTTTATTTTTTTCTTCTTTATTTGAATACTACTCTTAACATGAATATTGTTCTTTAAGTTTTTCTTAAACTATTTGTTATTTATTTTACTTTTATATTTTTCGATATAAATAATAAAGTATACACTTATGTAAAGTATACACTTATGTTTCGGATTTTGTAAAAACGTGCCAATGGGGTTCGGTAATAAAACAAAGTAATGTCTTCTTGCCCCGCCAAAGTTCTTGTTTATGGGTCATTCCATATAAAATTGGCATAGTTCAAAAATATTCAAACTGAATATTAGGAGTAGATTTTTTAAAATTAAATTAACAGTCTAAAAAAAATATCTTCATTTCGTCATTTGTTTTTATGCATGTGTAGGAGATATTTAAAATTTAGTAGCCATTTTTAATATTTTATGATATAAAAAACACGGATTTCTTAACACGGATTTCTTAACACGTATTAAACAATTTTTTTTTTTTTTTTAATTCTCATAATAACCATTAGTGATTATAAAAGTTTGTTAATTAGTGATATTATTATCATCTCAATTGTTAGTTGGTATGTTACTAAAAAGAAAAAAGACGTTTTTCACCGTCTATTACCGACTATTATAACAAATTTAGTTTTTTTTATACAACCGAAATTTAATTTTTTTTAATTAGAAAATATTTTTACATTCATTTTAGTTGAAATGAATATGTATGTAAAAAAAATTTATAATATCCTTGTCTGGAAAAAAGTAAAATGCAATTTCTCTTTTGTCACAACCGCGACGTAACGTATGTTTCAATGTTTCAAGGCATCGTTTCGATGTTTAACATCTATACAATGCATTTAATGCATTGTATAGATGTTCAAATGCGTCAAGGAAGAAGATTTAATTAGAAAAATCTTAATTAAAACACGTGTTATAAAGAGTAATTTAAACAATTGATATAGGTGATAAGGGTAATATGAGCGAAAATTGGAATATTTTCAAAAATAATTATGCTGAATCCAAAATTTTTGCGAATAAAAATTTTTTAGGGGTTCCTACTCATGCGTCAGTGTTTTCCTTGAATTAACTTTAAAGGTATTTTTCTTAAACAGATCAATTTTTATATCTTTTATTTTTATCTTTGAAGGATGCATAACATTTATAATATATTTTTTAAAGGCTAACACAACCAATTCAATTGTACACAAAGTAACGTTGTGGAGTGATGGTCCTCTTCTCAATTTAGAAACCGCTTCATGGTAAAATTCCTGAAGTATTGTCAAGTGACATTTGATATTCCAACTTTCAAGTGGAATTTTTTTGCTACAGCCTACGGATAAGGAGCCATTGATGGGGTTGGAGAAATTTTAAAAAGAAAAGCATGGCAAAAAGTTAAAGCAATACAAGTTATTATTCAAAATGCGTGGCAATTTTATGAAGTTAATTGCAAAGACTCGACGGTAAATATAATATATTTGACTGAAGATGAAATCGATTAACATTATAGTCAGCTAAGCGATACTGCTAGCAGAAAAGGTTGAAGATTTACAACTTTCCCATTACTGGAAAGTTAAGAATGAAAATTTTTAGGATGAAGAAAATATCACCATTATCAGGCGAACAACACAGCAAACAAAAAATCGTTATTTAGTATACTGATTTGTTTAGTTTATTTAAATATGCCTTTAATATTGCAATTTAATAAAGTGATTTGTTACTTTTTTTAATTAAAAACTTGTTGATGTTTCTTTTGTTTTTCTAACTTTAAACATTGTTTAAATTGTTTATATATTTTTAAAAACTTTGGCAATGCTAAAATATACCTTAAAAATACCTAAAATGTAATGTTATCTGATAGTAGAGTATTTTGTCACGACCACGTTGTGACGACCACAACTTTTTGTTAGCTACCATTTTATGTAAATCATGAACAAACACAACAAAAAAATTGTATTATAATTAATATAACATCCAATAAAAAATAATTAAAAAGGTTAAATTATTAATTTGTTAAAATTTTTCTACAAAAACACAAAATTACTTAAACAAGTTCTGTTTCTGTTTTTGTAGCTGTCACAACCGTGACTGATTTTATTTTGACATAGCGATGCAACTACAGCATAAAATTTACTGTAAATTTTTTAGATAGTAGTACGTGACCATGCAATTTTACAATAAATTAAACAATAAATCTTTAAAAAAAGTTTATTTCTCTTTTATTCATTGTTATTTAACAATGAATAAAAGAGAAATAAACTTTTTTTAAAGATTTATTGTTTAGAAATGGTTTAGTCGTATATACCATGGCAATAACTTAAAGTTTTTTTTTCTCAATAACGTTTATATGTTCACTCCAACGTATTGTTTATACGTACAGTTCAACATGTTGTTTATATCTACACTTCAGCGTAAATAATCATCTAAGATTACACCTAAAAAATTTACTGAAGTTTCTCTTTTAATGTTAGCGTTATTGATTATTAAATACGGCAATTAAATAGGAATATTTTCTGATTTATATACTTTATGAAATAAAATAAATTTGGTTTTATCTACAATTCGCAACGTTAGAATTAACTTGTTCTATCTCCACTTTTACAAAAATAAATTTATTGATAATGCTATGTACATCAGAGTAATGCTGTGTACATCAGAGTAATGCTATGTACATCAGAGTAATGCTATGTACATCAGAGTAATGCTATGTACATCAGAGTAATGCTATGTACATCAGAGTAATGCTATGTACATCAGAGTAATGCTATGTACATCAGAGTAATGCTATGTACATCAGAGTAATGCTATGTACATCAGAGTAATGCTATGTACATCAGAGTAATGCTATGTACATCAGAGTAATGCTATGTACATCAGAGTAATGCTATGTACATCAGAGTAATGCTATGTACATCAGAGTAATGCTATGTACATCAGAGTAATGATTTTCTATTGTATTGAAAAAAGTAAGTAAAAAGTTGTGAAGAAAATTTAATTATAAAAATGTTTTTATATGATTTTTTATTTTTCAAATCGTTTTATCTCGAAACTCAAAAATGTGGAGATTAAGATAATTTTAACGTCGCGATTTAAAGAAAATTTGTTACTCATAAATCAATCATTAACTTTACCCAACTGTTTGTTTGCTGTTTCAAAAAAGACTCGAATCTTTTTTATTTTCTCAGAGAATATTTCTGTGAGAATAAAAAAGATTTGAGTCATTTGCAAAAGAATACAGTTAAATGTCTGTTGCTAAGTTTAAATCATTTAAGTACAGTAGCAATAATAACGGTCCTAAAATAGAACCCTATAACTAACGAAATACGAAAATGTTTGTTTGTAAAATTGCTTTCTATTGGTCAAAAACTTTTGAACCAAAGTAAGTTATTATTTTTACACCGTAGTATTCAAGTTTTTTTACCAGTATATAGTATCAAAAGTTTTGGGTAGATTCATGGAACTCTTAATATGAAGTAGTTAGGACTTAATGTGTTTGTTATTTAGTTGATTATTTTAACCACTTCATGTTCATTTGAATTTTTTTTTTTTTATAAAAAAAAGTTTTTTAATACAACATATTGTTTTTCTAATAAATGATTAAAGAGCCTGTTATACATTATTCTTTCAAACAATTTTGAAAAACAAGGCAAGATAGATTTAAATTAAAGATATTTTAGTCATTTATGGTGCGAATCGTACAATTTTTAGTTTTTCCGGGACAAGTTCTTTTTTCAAAATAAAGATTAAAGATATGAAACAAAGGCGGTCTGTTTCACATCAAAATAGATATCTTTATAATGGAAAAAACCATACAGATAATTTTTTAATTTAGTTTCAGTTTTTGATTTAGTTAACTTTTGATCAAGTTTGAACAATAAATGTATGTAAAATAAATAAATGTATGCGCTTCACTTTTTTTAATTGATTTAGTTTACGCAATCAGATTAAGTTTCTTTTTTTTATAAAAAAAAGTTCGCCTTAGTTACATCTTAAATCTTTCTTTTCTGCAACATTAACGTTAAATTTATTAAAACCTTTAAGATTATAAAATAATCTTTGGTTTTATCTAACAGATTTGCATATTCAAGCTTTTTTGAGTTCTTTTCTGTTTTTAAAAAATATATATATTTGTATAGTTTTTATGTCAATTCGTTTTTAAAATTTTTTAAAGTATTTATCATATAACTTTTGTTTTCTTTCTGAGGATTTTAATACCCCATTAGACATCCATTAAAACTGTTTTTGTGTTTACAATCGTTTTTTTCAGAAAACGCTGTTTCATATTGCTTGCAGAAATGAATTAGAAATAGATCATATGAGCATCGTGTGACTTTAGGGTAACCTGGGGCAAAGTAAGAACATTTTCTTAGAGAATGTTCATAATTTGAAATAAATCACGTTTTACAACTAGAAATTTTGCAAGTCACTAGCACATTACGTTTATTGATCTCTTAAAGATTTGCGGTAATACCCTGCTTAACTTTTTTCCAAAATCTAGAGCAAAGTGAGACAAATCTAGAGCAAAGTGAGACAAATCTAGAGCAAAGTGAGACAGATTTTATTCGAAGAAAAACTGAGTAAAAATAAAATTTTCAATAAAAATGAAGATTTTTGATGAATTCGATCTGATTAAGTATAAGAAAAAAACACCAAGTTATCATTTGATAATGTATTTTCTCTAACGCAACTCAAAATATATATATATTTTCAAACCTGCTTGTATAAAAACAAATACCATTTTTGTTTGATATTCTTATCACTCCAACTTCTGTATCTAAAGTGATTCCTTGCCTAGACTCTTATACAGCTTGTGGTCTGGACAAAATACCTGTTATAGTCTTGCGGAAGTATTCTTCGGAGATGTCATCTATACTATCAAAACTGTTTAACAAGTTCTTAATAGAGTCTTGTTTTACAGCCTTCTGAAAAGCGGCATCTGTTATCCCTATTTTCGAAACTTTTGGAAAGCTGTCTAACTTGTTAAACCACCGTCTAGGAAGTAAAAAAAAACCATGCTTATGATAGAAAGCAGACTAATAATCGTCTTCCTATCATAAGCAAGATTTTTAAGTCTTTAATTAACAAACATTTAATCTCTCATCTTAAATCTAATATCTACCTTTCTGATCATCTATATGAATTTTGATCTTCTTGTTCAACTGCTGATTTGTTAACGGTAATAGCCGATTTTATCGTGTATTTTTATCGTAACGGTAGTAACCGATTTTATCGTGCACTAGATGATATGAAGAGGTTAAGACTATTGCTCTTGAAATTTCTAAAACCTTTGATAAAGTTTAACATGTTGGCCTTCTCCAAAAAGTTCTCTTCTTACGATGTATCAGGTAACCTTTTTAAGGCTATTGAATCCTTTCTTACAAATCGTAGTATAAAAATTGTCTTCAATGGACAACACTTTTCCTCGTTTCTTGTAACTTAAGGAATTCTTCAAGGTTCTAACTTTGACCCCATACTTTTTTTAATATACATTAACGATCTCCATGAAACTCTCACAACTAAGAGGGCATTCCTGATAATACTACTATTTTTTCTTGTCTTGATAAGAAGCTAACACTTTCTGATTGCTTGGAGGGAACATTTGATCTTGAAAAAGATATCATTTCTGCTACAGCATAGGGCTCTTAGTGGCTGGTGACCTTTAACTCAGATAAAACTCAATTTTTTTAACTAATCGTTGTCGCAATAATCTAGATCTTCCTATATTAATGAACAGTAATGTAGATGTAGGTAGATAACTTGATGAGTCATCTACATTTCGTCTTCAAGAATTAACTCTTACTTCTGATCTTTCTTTGAAACCATATATCAAGTTCATTGCAAAGTTAGCATCTGGTAAGGTTGCATCTATCGAGCTCGACAATTTCTTACTTCGGATTCTATTCTTTATCTCTATAAATTTTAAATCCGTCTTGTATTGATTGCTGTTGTCATATGGGCATTACTCTTAAGAGTTAGCGTCTCTTGGGATATCTACTAAAAAGCAAGTTTCATTTTAAATCAAAAAACATGACAGGAATTAAAAAAATAATATCAATAAAAAAAATTCATATGCAAAGTCATGTTAATCAAAAAAAAGTTAATTTCATTTATTGTGCAGTTTTCGAATACCCAAACAGTATATATACAACAAGTTATCTAATCAATCTGGGTAATGCACTTTTTCCCTTGACAAACTGAACAAAACTATTCCTTCTTCATTGTTTACATCTTTTTCAAGCTTTTATTCAATTTTTTTTTCTTTTTAATATATTTTTTTGTTTAATCTATTGTCATTGTTCTTTTTAAGTAAAATTTTTTTTCTTCTTCTTTTCTTTTTCTTTTTATTATTTTTTTCTCATTGTTCTTTTAAGTAAAATTCTTATGCGGAGAACTAGTTATGATCTAAGATTTTTTAGCTCATTTTCTTTTTGGAGGATAAATTTATATAATAAGGATATTATATTATATTATGGAAATTTATATTATAAGGATAAATTTTTGAAATTTGAAGTATATCTTCAAAAGAACTTGATGCAGTAACAGTGGTCTCTGAAAAGATATCAATTTATCGCGACTCTTTAATTCCGATGTAGTTAACTCTGGCTGCTGTAAAATTTCACTTTCTCTTTTGTTATCAAGTTTAAAGTGAACTTCATGAGGTATTGATAACCTGATATTATTGTTATTATCACTCAAAGATGTCTTTGGATTGAAGTGATAATAACAATAAAAAAAAACTCTTTGGATGTCCATTTTTTAATAAGCAGCATTTTCTATATATTTCTATTTTTCTATATATTTCTATTTTTCTATATTTTAGCAGCTTTTAAATATAATTCGTTAAAAAGTTCTCTGTTTGTATTCGTCTTTCTGAATGTTTTGCATCAATTTCATATATGCTTGATTAAAAAAGTTTTTAAAGGAATTAATATATTCCACGGTCCTATGGTTGAAATTTATGAGTTGTGTGCGGTGGTACCAAAAGTAAAAATAAACCATTGTGACGAGCATTGTCAGTGTTAAGTATTTGGTATAAGGACAATGTCCGTCAAATGTGAGTAAAACTTTATCGATCAAGGAACATCGTATGTGTTTAACAAAATGCTGTATACATTCAAAAAATAAATCAGTATTAACCCAGTCATTTTCTGAGCATCCTTGAATAGTTCCAGCTGGAGCATTAACTGTGAGTAATAATTTCTTTTTTTGCGCTTAAATATCATCACGGGTGGTAACTTTTAATGGTTTATGAACGCATGAAAAACCAGACTCATCACAATTAAAAATTTGATGTGGTTCAAAGTGATATTTATCTAAAAAATTCTAGAAATTACTAAAACAGATTTAAATATTATATTCATTCAAACTAAATACCCTGTTTAAAAAAACTGCTTCTGGCTTTCTGAGTGACAATGAAGACATCTGCTTCAACTTTACTGCTGTAATAGCATTTTTCGTGTCATCTTTGTTCCAGTTAGCTTGATTAGTTTTTCTCTTGTAGTTTCTTATTAGGAAATCTTTGGTCATGAAATAAAAACAAAGTTATGTTATATTCTTTTAAAATTTCTAAAAAAATTATGCTTTTCTTTAACTTTAAGCAATTGATAAGTTAAATTTTTTCATAAAATGGTGGTAGTTAGCAAGTTTAAGAAATATCTTTACAAAATTTAACTGTCAGTAACTAGCAGCCGTGGTGCAGTGGCAGCGCACTTGCCGCAGAATTAAAAGATTCGTGGTTCAAACCCGACCTCTGTACAAGTTTTGCTACATCGGTTAGGAAGAAGGCGTGAACTTTCCAATTAAATGCTCACCCGCAGTGCTATGTGATAAGACCATACTTCTGGGTTTTAAAAGATAGTAGGAATGTACTAGTCTACTTTCTGTGGAAAAGTTTGTAATGGAAGGTTGTAAATTTTATTTACGAAGTCATAAACAAAAAGAAGATCAGCAAACTTTACTAGCACGAGAAATGTTAGAATCTTAAGTTTTTTTTGAATGACCAGTATCGAAAGCTTTCCTGATTTTTTTTTGTTATACTTATTAATGCATGGCAAGTAGAATGTTTTGATTGAAAACCAAATTGAAAATCATTTACACAATTAAATGAGTTTAGAAAATAGTACACTCTACAATACATAAGTTTTTCAAGAAGCTTACTCCCAGCGGGCACACGTCGTCCGGGGGATATCCGTCAGACGTCTCACGGACGTACAGACGTCAGTAAAACGTTCGACGGACGTCCCCAGGATAACACATGTCCACTGGGCTAATGTTAGATAAAAGAGAAATTGGTCTATATTTCGTGCATGAAAGTTTAGAGCCATTCTTAAGTATGCGAATAACGTAAGATAATTTCAAAATATCAGGAAATGTTCCGTTTATAAGTAAGGTATTAAATAGTTTAGAAAAAATATTTAAAAATTCATAGTTAAAATCTATAAGAATGTTTGGGGGAATGCAGTTTGGACCTAATAATTTTTTGGATTCAATTTAGATGTAAGGGATGAAATTTTAGGAGTATTTGTTGGAGACTGCGGCCGTGATGCAGGGGTTAGAGCGCTTGCTTTATAAGCAGGTGATCGAGGCTTAAAACGAGCTTTGGACATATTTTCACGTCACGGTAAGGAAGGAGGCGTAAACTTCATTAGGTGCCCCAAGACCATTAGGTCTTCTTAGGGCACCTAAATAACAAAAAAAAAAAAAAAGATAATAATAAACTATTTAAATCTGTATATTTAAGATACTTGTGATAGTTAACATAAGACGAATGAATATTGGATTTTATTTTATGATTTTTTGTAAAAAAAAAAGGTTAAATGATTTAGAGATTAGAGTCATTTAGAGATTTTAGAGAGTCGGGTCACTTATATAAGTTTCATTTTCTTGCAAACAGATTTATTAAATTTTTTGATGATTTTAAAATTTTTTGACATTTATTAGAATGTTAATGCCTTTCCAAAGTTTGCGAAGAAATTTTTACATTTTCTGAGAAAATTTTTAAAAAGGGATATTTTTACTAAGTTTAATTAATGTAATTTTCATATATTTACATCTCGTACCAACACTTTCAAAATCGTTTATATTAACAAGATCTTTAGATCTTAACATTTTTTGTTGGAAAATATCGCTTTTTGTAACCCATGGTTTAAATCGACGTTTGAAGTTTTTGATATTTTAAGTGAAGCATAGCGATCTAAAACCATTGTTGTTTCTAAGGCTGTGGAGTCGGAGTCGCGGAATCGCGACATTTTTAGCGGAGTCGGAGTCGCGACATTTTTAGCAGAGTCGCTAAATAAAATCGCGACTCCGACTCCAATAGTAGAACTTCTCGGTATTGCACGTGTTACTTCAAAAAATTACTTTTTTTTACGACTCCACACCCCTGAAGTTTTCTTTATTGAAGTTTTTAAAATTACTGCTATATAAATTATGCCTGCGTGGTACAAATAATTTATTAAAATTAGAACAAATACAAAATTGAGATAAGTGATCAGAAACAGAAGTTGTCAATTTTTCTGAAATAGTTTCATAAGTTATCAAATTAGAGAAAATATTATCAGTAATTGTACCCGAATGATCAGTAACTTTAGTTGGCAAAGTGATAAAACGGGGAATATTATAAAAATAGAAAAATCAGACGTCGCAATGTAATTGTTTGATTGTATCAGATCAATATTATAATCACCTAGTAAGAAAACAGATTTATTTTCAGCAGATATTTTTTGAAGTTGGACAGACATGATATTATTAAAAACATTGATATCTATATGTGTAAATCGTTAAATTATCTCTTCATTTATATATCAGTTTTTTTTGTAAATACAATAATGTACCATCACAAGAGGATTCCTTTGGTGCGTGCTCAATGTTGTAACTATCAATGAGAATCGGATGAATTGAGGATGTTCTTTTTTTTAACCTTTTTTTTAACCTTTTTTTAACTATACCATTTGATACAATGAAACACCATTATTAAACACAAATAATAATATCGACATAGCAAATTAATCTTTCATATTTAGTATTTTTTTAAACTCTACTTTCATATTTAGTTTAAACAAGAAATCTTTCGATTTGATGAACTCATTGTCAAATAAAGATAATGAAGTTTACTGAGTTGATGTTGTTGGTAAAGATAAGCTATTGATAAAATTACTCATACATTTTACAATTTGGTTTGAGACAAGACACAGCTTGAGAAGTTTTATCTAATTTCATAAAACAATATAAAGCTTTTAAGTTGAAGCTTTAGAAATGATACTTTAATGCATTGTAAAAACTCCAAATTTATGTAGATCACAGTTTGTAGATTTTTGAACTAACCTCAACGAAAACACCCGGAAAAATCCTTTTGAGGGATGATAATACATACCAATAGGAGTTCATAGCAATAAATCTTAAAACCAGGGATTACCGTCCGTGGGACTTTTTTGCGTTTAAAGTTCTAAATTAGAGTGAAAGTTAGTTTTCTTTATTTTCCGAATTCAATAATTAGTTTTACAAAAAACTTTATAAAACAAAAAATGTTCTACATAAAATTCTAAACAACTCTTATCTTATTCATATTTTCCAAAATTTGATTAGTTTTCTTTGAAAAAACATTTTTCTATAAGTTTGAATATTCTTCTTCAACTTTATTGGGTTTGGCTCGTTCTCACTTGATTCTTTGACATTTTTGTTCTTTCTTATTACCTTTCTTTTAGTTCTAGAGGAAACTGAAAAAAAAGCTTTAGATTATTCTTTGAAATCATTTTTGATCTGGGTTTTCCCCCAAATTTACGTTTTTTTTAAGATGCAACTTAGCAGTCTGTAGCTATAACTTACCATTTTTTTTTTTTTTTTTTTATAATTTATATTTATTTCGTCATTTTACACATTTTACAATGTTATCTATAAATTTAAACAAATATATATAATTACAAGCTGACTGGGGCAAGTAGAAGTCAAAATGACTTATCATCAAGCCCCTTTGTGAAATAAAAAAAAAATACATTTAAATTTTACATCTTCCAATATTACATAAAAGAGTGAAATTAATAAGTTTAAGAAAAAAAAAAAAAATTTGCTTAGAAATTTTAGAAGGTTAAAAAAGAACTTAAAGTTAAAAAAAGAACTTAAAGTTAAAAAAAGAACTTAAAGTTAAAAAAAGAAGAAATTTAAGATAAAGTTAAAATATAAAATTGCAAATTAAAATAACAAATAAAAAATTACAAATCTGTACATACTCGTATACATATTAAAGACAATAAACAAAAAAAAAAAAATTTAATTCGCTTCATATGCATATACATATTCAATACAATATTAAAATTAAATAAAGTACATAAAAAATTAAAAATACAAAATTATTTCGATTTTTTTTAAAAAAAATGAGAGAATGTACGTAATGTTTAAATTTAGTAAGTGAAAATATAAAATAACAAATAAAAAATTACAAATCTGTACATATTCGTATACATATTAAATACAATAAACAAAAAAAAAAAAAAAATTTAATTCGCTTCATATGCATATACATATTCAATACAATATTAAAATTAAATAAAGTACATAAAAAATTAAAAATACAAAATTATTTCGATTTTTTTTTAAAAAAATGAGAGAATGTGCGTAATGTTTAAATTTAGTAAGTGTTTTTTTATAGTTCTTTTAAATGTTGCAATAGATTTTATTTTTTTCATATTTTCGTCAAGAACCGAATTCCACAAGCGTGGTCCCCGGCATATAGTCGAGAAGTCAGATTTTTTGAGTGATGTTAGTGGGATGTAGTAATTACTCATTGGATGTCTTGTTTCATATTTATGATTAATTCGAGTAAAACTTTTAAAAAAATATTTTGGAATTATGGAAAGTTTAAACATAAATAACAAGTTATGGTATATATTTAGTTTGTATACATTTAGAGCATTTATTTCCTTGAGTAACGGCTCGGCACTTTCGTATCTACTCGCGCCCAAAACTAATCTACTTGCTTGCTTTTGTTTTGTATAAATAATTTTTAGGAAAGATAAATGATTGTTTGCCCAGGCAATATTACAATAGTTAATATGACTATGTATAAATGAAAAGTATAAATTTTTTAAACATAAATTATTTAAAAGATATTTTGTACATAATCCCCAAGGTCTTTGAAACTTTGTTCTCAACTAGCTTTATTTGGCTTTTCCAATTTAAATGCTCATCGAAAATTATTCCTAGTATTTTCATTGAAAAAACTCTTTTTATTTTAATATTGTTAATTGTTAGTTCAGGTAATTTGAGTGGAAGGTTCTCGGATTTAGATGACTTGGCAAAAAAAATATATTTCGTTTTTTCAATATTTAATGAAAGTTTATTTGCTTCAAACCACTCATTAAGATATATTAATTCTGTGTTTACAATATAAAAAATATTTTTTAAATTTGAGTCAGAAAAGAAAACATTTGTGTCATCAGCAAAAATAATATAATTAAGTATTTTTGAAGACAAATAAATATCATTAAAATAAATTAAAAACAGCAGGGGTCCAAGTATTGATCCTTGGGGAACTCCGCAATTTATTGATTCAAATGGGAAACATGTTAAGTCATATGGTACTCCTTGTTTACGATTTTGTAAATAACATTGCAGCCACTTTAAATTGGAGTGAACTACTCCATAATTGTGTAGTTTATAAATTAGAATCTTGTGGTTGACAGTATCAAATGCTTTTGATAGATCTAGAAAAATTCCGAGTGTGTAACTGTCGTTATCAAAACCATTTAAAATTTGGTTGGCAAGATCAATTACTGCATGTTCCGTGGAATGGTTGTTGCGAAATCCAAACTGTTTATGATAAAGAATGTTGTTTTTTTCAAGATAATTGTACAGTCTGTTGTGCATAATACGCTCTAGTATTTTGGAAAAACAAGAAAATATGGAAATTGGTCTGTAGTTAGATTTTATTGAGTCATCACCGCCTTTGTATATCGGAATTGTTTTTGCTAATTTTAGTTGGTCTGGAAAAATGCCGTTTTTTAGGGAAAGATTAAAAATTTTAAAAAGAGGTTTCTCTATAATATCTGAGACCGCTTTTACAACATCAGGGTTAACTTCATCCAGACCCGCACTTTTATTTGTTTTCAGCATACTAATTGCTAGTCGAAGTTCATCAATTAAAAGCTCCGACTCCTCCATGAAGGAGTCAGATTTTTTCAAAAAAACTTTAAATGACTTTTTTTCCTCAGGAATTGCACCGGCAAGCTTTTTTCCTATATTTATAAAAAAGCTATTAAATGTTTCAGCAATTTCTTTATTAACAAAAGCATCTCCTCTATTATCATCTCTTTGCAATCTTTTTGGAAGATTATCAGTTTTCACAATTCCCACTCCTGTTATTTCTTTAATTACATTCCATGTTTTCCTTGCATTTCCAAATGTTTTATTAAGTAACGAAGAGTAGTAATTTTTTTTGGATTACTTTTTTAATTTTTTAAAAGAATTTTTATATTTTTTGTATTTTATTTCATTTTTGTGGTTCTTTTTTTTTTAAAATTTTTGATAAAGTTTTTGTTTCCTTTTTGACGACTTAATGAGTCCTCTTGTCATCCACGGACGTAACAAATTTTTAGAATTAACAATTTTTTTTATTTTTGGAAAGGCCTTTTCGTATTGTCTTGTAAACATGCGAATAAAAAAATTGTAGCCATCATTAACGTCATTGCAATCAGTTAATAGTTCCCAGTTTACTTCATGTAAGAGATCACGAAACGTGGTGATTGATTCATTATTTATTTTCCTTACGTATACCGTTTTTGTTTTTATTTTATTCTCAAGGGTTTCAGAATTTATTATCAGAAAAACTGGAAAGTGATCAGTTAAATCTGTTTTAATAATACCACTTTGGATTTTAGTCCTTGTGTAATTATTAGTAATAATATTATCGATAAAAGTTGCAATTGTTTTAGTCACACGTGTTGGCTTATTAATCATGGGAAAAACGTTGTGTTGCAAAAGTGTATTTGTAAAATTCACGACTTGGTTATTAGCTTTATTATTCAATAAATTCAAATTAAAACCACCTAATAAGTAAACATTTTTTTAAATAAGCTTTGGTAGCAAATAGTTTAAGTGGTTTTCAAATTGATTGTAAATACCATTGACTTGCTGAGACTAGATTTTTTTGCTATTGTATTCAATGACACAAGAGAGGAAATGCTTGGAATAATCAGGATTCTTTGGATTTCTTTTGTATCTGTCCCAGAAGGGCTTGAAATTTGAGTGAAGAGCCTCAGTTGCTTGTTCGCTGAAAAGTCCTAGTCCCATATTTTTTCTCTTGATGAACTGAGGAACATGATGAAAGACAGCATGTACTTTGGGAGTAATAGAGACTGGAAGATTAATGTAGTTCTGTTTAAAGCTTTCAATTTTTGCTTCAAAATCAGGATCCAAAGTGGTTCCAAAACAAGATGTAACAACATCTTTGAACAGAGACAAAGTTTGAATAAATCCATCGGCCTGTTTGAAGTGCTTTTGCTCTGCAATTTTCTTCAGGCAATCTAATCCTCTCAGCAGCTTAAGGCAATCATTTCCATTAAAATGGCCCCCATGGAATGGTTGAATAGAAAGGTGCAGTGTGGTTGGCCATTGCTTTGCATCTGGCCAAAGATTGCAGAAGTTTTTGAAGAGATGATTGACCACACCAAGAAGTAGATGAAGCTCCATAGGTGGGATGGCTTCCAGCACAAGCATGTCATCATGAAAATCAATCAAGGGCAGATAAACAACATTTTTGAAATCTCTCGACTTGCGAATGTCACCGCCTGATTTCATGAACTCTGCGAATTGCTTCCGAATTTGACCGAAGGTTCTTGGATGGCCACATCTGATGAAGTTTGTGTTCTCTATGTGATTGAATTCCACAGAGAATGTTAGCAAGCTTCAAATCACAGGAAATAACCAAAGAGTCTAGCAAAGACTTCTCATGGATTTTGATGAGACCAAAAATCTGCTTGACATTCTGGTAAGTTTCAGGTTTATCTTGAGAGAGAGCAACAAGCATTTGCTGCGTGACACTTGTTGCTTTGGCTGAAAGTAGAGAAGTTAGTTTCATGTTTTTTTGAACAGGACTTTGTGGCTCCAACTCATTCTTTTCCAGTTCAGTGTGAGTGAAACTGACCTTCAAAAATGATCCACCTCCATCTATTCCCAGCTTCAAAATGACTGAATCTCCCAAGTTTCTTGAAACTTGTACGTTGACACTGAGGTCAATGAGACTATGGCAGTGCACAACCTCCCTGGTCTGGTTGTCTTCTGACAGGTTCATGCTGCTAATTGTAAAGTGGTCTGCTACTTTTTGTCCTGCTTGAGCAAATATCAGTTGAAAGTTGGGTTCTACTAACCGTAAGAGACTGATTTAATTCAAAGTGGAGCCAAGCTTTCGCATACCATTATTGGAGAGTCCAGTGTTTTGCTGAATGTGAACCATATACTGAGTAGAAAGCGGGGGTTTGAACAGTTGTTGTGCTACTGATGCCCCTCTTCGTAGTGGAACGGCTTTGCCTCCAGCTTGTTGAGTTAGACGAATTGTTCCATTAGGAGATGAGTCTTTTGAAGCAATAACTGCTGAAGCTACTAGCTCTGCGCCCTTTCCATCAGCTTCAGCAATTTTTTTCAAATTTTCATGGCGAGCCCCCGGTGTGCAGTTGAGAGGGAGTAATTTGTTTAAAAAATATTTTAATCGCCTTTCTTCCCAGTGGGCATGGGACGTCAAAAAGACGTTTTTTGAACATTCAAAAAACGTTCAAAACGTTAAAAAGATGTTCAAAACGTTCAAAAGACGTTTAAAAGACATCTTTTTTACATCCCGCAACAGATTTAAATTTTCATTTAATAATCTTTTTGAGTTCAAGGTTATGATTTTTTAAAAGTAAATAAAATGATGATATTAATCAATTGAGTTCAACAAACCATGAGTTATCTTTGCAAAAATAAAACTGCAAAATAAATACATAAATAACTAGGCAGCAGTGCTGAATAAAATAAACAGTAATATAGTAAAAACTTGCCTCCAATTATAATTTATCAACAGAGCTAAACAACATGGCACTAACGTATTTTAATATAAACATAAATAATAAAAAGTAGTGTTTAAAATAAACAATATAAGGCATGCTATCGGAAAAATCTGTCCACCTTTCTTGATCAAAAAAGGATGTAAGAAAGCTTAAATGTATTTAAATTAATATATTTCTGAAAAATTAAGACTGTAAAGATTAAATATTAATAGGGAAAAAACAAAAAAAAATTAAGTTTTACAGAAAATTCTGACTTTCTTTTTAATGCCTCCCATAAGTTTCTGGACAGAGTGATTTTTGTAAGTTTCAGCAGCGTAATCCCATTTTTTCTTCAAATCTGTCGCTGATTTTACTGTTTTTCCACTTAATTTCAATTTCTTTTTTATGATGGCCCAATATTTTTCAATGGAACGTAATTCGGGGCAGTTTGGAGGATTCATCTTTTTCGGAACCAACATCACTCCATTATCATCGTAAAACTTTTGAGCATCTTTTGAGTAATGTATTGTGGCTAAATCAGGCCAAAACAACACTGAAGTACTTCTACGAGCTTTAATTAGTCGTTTTAAACGAGAAAGACAATATTTCACGTATTCCGAAGATTTCATTGTGCCCAAACAAACATGAATTGGCGATTTTTTGCCGCGAGAGCAAAGTGCCTGCCCAATCATCAATTTTTTCAAAAATTTATCAGTCATTACATACTTGAATTTATCACTCACATTTCCTCTTATTTTAGAAGCATAGTAGCACTGCCCAGGAATTTGTTTAAAATCCATTTTAACATAATAATAATAAGTATTGTCATCCATCAAAATGCATCCATTATGTTTTGTTAACAAGTTGTCATACAACTTTCGAGCTCGACTCTTTGCGGTTGAATTTTGTTTATCGTTTCGATTTGGCATTTTAACTACTTTAAAACTTTGATATCCAAGTCTCTGTTGCCATTTGTGTACAAAAAAATTGGAAACCTTCAGGTTTTTTGCTCGATATCTATCAGACCAATCAGGATGTTCTTCCAATGAAGTCTCCAACCGTTCGAGAGCTCTAGGATTTGTTGTGCGTTTTTTTCGACCTCTTCCTTGTTTTCTCTGAATAGTTTTCTGTTCTGTAAACCGTTTAAGAACAGTATCTACAGTTCATCTTGATATTTTTAATGATTTCGCCAACTTTCTATTCGATAAAGTTAGATTTTTTAAGTGTTTGTCCACAATCAAAAATCTTTGTTTAGTTTGCTCGGTTGACATTTTGAAACTAAATAATACTTTAATTATTTTTTTCTGCCAAAATGTTCTATTATACAAACACTACCACACACACAAAAATAATTTCGAAAAACGACCGTTAACTAGCTTTACCACACCGCAAAAGGTGGGCAGATTTTTCCGATAGCATGCCTTATATTATTATAAATTCAAGAATCGTAATCATCATTTTTTAAATAACTATTGTTTTCATTATCTTTTTTGATACCTTATTCTACATGTACTTCTTTATTATTACTTCTTTTGGTCCCTTATTTTAAGTTATTTTAAAATTCCCGGAATGCGTTTCACTCACCCCTCTCCCCCCCCCAAAAAAAAAGAACCTGAACGCCGTTTCACCCCGTTTTGGCTCGACAACAACAATGCTTTTTCAAGAATAGCTGGTGTTCGAAGTTCAACAAATATTCGGTATTTGTTTGGTTGCGGTTAAGAAGTTTAACGAATATTTGGTCCTCATAAAACTTCAGTCAATAAATAGAGGAGAGTTGCCTTAATTGCGTTTATTTTTGAAAAAAAAATGAATTATGGCTATATTTTGTATTTATCTAGTAAAACGTTTTATTTTCTACGTTTTGACAGTTTTTAAAACTTATCCCTCAAAAAATGCATGTGCACCATTGATTTAAAGCTTTTTTGCGTCACTTTTTTTCGCTGATCTAGTTTTGTGTTTTAAACTAGATCAGCAAAAAAAAAGGATTTAAAAAAGCAAATAACATCATAAACTTATTATACAAGTTGCTGCAAGCATTATATTGCAGTAATATAACAAAATAGTCCGAAGTTTTATTGATTGGAACTATAAAGTTTTCCTTACTTAATCAGTAATAAAATTAAAAGGTTATAGAAATTGTTCAGGCGCAATTTAAAAATACTTGTTGACAACCATAAACCTTAAAAATAGTACTTTATTTAGTGATTTTTAATCAATAAATTAAGAGAACGTCATAACTGTTGAAGCTTTTATTAAATTTTTGGTTTCAGAATTTCAGTTTGCCTGGGTAATATTAATCATATTATAAGTTTTGAATGAACTGCTTTAATTTTCAATGTAAAGATAAAAATCATTTTTAAACAATTTTTGTTGATTTTACTGGTTTTTAAAAGAAACAACCTGTTCTGATTAAGGAATCAAAGTGTTCCAATTTAGGGAACCAGTTGCCTTGATTTGAACAAATTGGTATCTCCGCAAAAACAAATTTATTTCCAATAAAAATTAATAAATTACGTTAAATTATGGTTACAAGTATAGTAGGGTTGTCGGTTTGTATTTATCAAGTCATAAATTATTTCATAGTTAAGCCATCTTTGGTTAATAAATATTTATTCCTTAAGTCTTCCAATTAAGGTCCCTCTACTATGTAAAGCATTTTTTTTTTTGTATTTTTTGTTCGTATAATTCCTTCTGGACCTTGTAAAGTTTTCAAACAACTTTCCTCTATTTAGCTACTTCTGAATCAATCAATGAATTAATTTTCGTTGACAAGTTTAAGTATCTAGGTCACATAGTTGAAAAAAAATTTAACTGATAATGCTGATATAAATTGTGAGGTTAAATGTCTATATTCATACAAATCAGGTGGATTAAGAGATGCTCGGATAAGGTAAAAACACAGTTATTTAAGACGCACAAAGTTATATATTCTTAAAACCCAAGCATTGCACATTCCAATTATATATAGATCAGTATAGCAAATAATTTTGCAAATTCTCTAAAATTGCATGTTTTGTAATGAAATTTTAATTTATCTTAAGCAGCGGCCCTAACAACGGGTTGTTTATGTTGGAAAATTGAAGTTGCTTTAGAGTGTTGCGTCGTACAAACTGGAATTAGTTTGTTATATATTATTATTATTTGTATTTATTTTAAGTAGATATGAGCGTAACTACGTTTAACGAAACCGATTTTAAAGTAAAAATCTGTGACTCTTTTTTCAAAATGGCGTCTGTGATTTCAGGATGAATTTTTTTGTATATTTGTCTATAAACTTATATCAGCTAAGATTCTATTTTAAAAGAAGAACAGTTGAAGTTTATTATGTTCAATTTCTTTTTGTATTTACTAACGCTTTTATTTACTTTATTAGTATAAAAAGCTTTGTTCCTGTTCTGGAAGTCCATTAGTATCGAAGATATGTTGAATCATCTAAGATATTCATTTAATTTTCTACGCCCATTTTCTATGTACTTACCCAATTTCAAATAAACAATAAAGTTTCATAGCCCAACTTTAATTTAATACACTTTAATTTAATCAAAAATTCTTGTAAAATTGTATATGAAAATTTCGCCATCGTATAATAAATTTTAAGATCATTCAAATGATGTATAACAATGTAATATTGAAATAATTTGAAATTGTTGCAAACATACTTTTAGTGTTTTTTTGCACACCTACCTTGCATACCTACTTTTAGTGTTATCATTGCACACCTACCTTGCATACCTACTTTTAGTGTTATCATTACAACTTTTAAAGTTTGGTGTCACTGCATAGGTCAGTTTGATGACATCGTCATTTATACTTATTTTTTTATTACTTAACTATTATTAACATTACCGCTGTTTATCATTTATCATCATCATTATTTATCACTGTTATCAGTATTATTTATCATTGTTATCATTAAACAAATAAATGAATATGTATACATATTTAATGTGTTCACATATTTGACAATGTGTTTACATTAAATTTCGTTTACCAAATTTAATTTTGAATATTACTAATCATTGAACGAAGTTTTTAGTATTAGTTTGAGTGCAGTTTTAGACCGAAGACAAATATACGTTAAACTTCGTATCAAATCTTAACGAATTGCTATTTTGTTAATGAAAACACTATTAGGTTAATGAAAATAAACCAGGCGTTGCCTGGTTAACAATTGCATCTAAAGAATGTTTGAATAAATTTATGCATAATTCTATTTTATTTTAATTACTTTTATAAGAATTGCAGCAAAATTACTTTTAAAAAAATCAATTGATCTTTTTTAAAATGAAATTTGCGGCTAAATGATATTGTTTAATTTCTTGCAAATAAAACTTTTTGATATCAGAATATAAAAAAAAAAATCATATAATACTTATTAAATATTAATTTATTTATTAATATTAAATAAATATTATACATTATATTATTTATATTATTTAAATTATTATATTATTTATATTATTTTAATTATTATATCATTAAATTATACATTAAATTACATAATTAAATTATACATTAAATATAAAATTAACTTTTTAGCAAAAAGACAAATCCTTTCCTTATTAAAGATTGTTTTTTCTAAACTCATTACTGTTCCCGTAAGGGGTCGTCCATAAAGTACGTACGCCAAAAATTTTGAAATTTTACCCCCCCTCCCCCTAGTTGCCATGCGTACTTTTATGTCCCCACCCCCTCTTAAAAGTACGTACGTTTCTCAAATACCTCCCCCCCTCAAATGCCCCACTCCCCCCATCCCTCCTTTATTTTTTTTTCTCAATAAAAAAGTTTATTTAAAAAAAAAAATGGTGGAGGGTACCTAAGATACTTTATACGACCCCAAAGCCCTTTGTTTGCACATTCATAAAACTTCTTTAAATATATATGCAAATTTAAATTTAAATAAATTAAAATTACCTTGAGATGATGCGTGTGTTTAGTCGAGAGGATATCGCGAAGGGAACGGTTGTCGGAAACCCAAGTTCGATTCCTGCAGAAATTTTACCGAAATTTTTTTTGTTTTAAAAACGAATCAAATAAAAATAAACTATACTTAAGGCGGACGTTTTTTTCAGCCACCCCTCTTTAGTAAGTAAAAAACGAGTCTTACGCGAGATCAGTAATTTTGAAAACAATGACTTAAACCCAAGTGCCGAGGGTAGGCTACCTATACCCCTTAATTGGAGGGGGAGATGGAAACAGCAAATTTTGTGCTCTTTTGCTAATTTAAGAAGCTTTTTAATTTAGCTAAACCTTGCGGTCAAATTTGGAAGATTTTGAGACGCTAATGACACGTTTTTTTGGGGGGGATTTCGACCCATCAACCTCGGCCCTGCTAAAATCTGTTTTTTGTCGACTCAAAAAATAGGCCTTACTCTGGGCCAGTATATAAGGGGTG
Organism: Hydra vulgaris; assembly: GCF_038396675.1. Lineage (NCBI taxonomy): Eukaryota > Metazoa > Cnidaria > Hydrozoa > Anthoathecata > Hydridae > Hydra > Hydra vulgaris. The sequence continues at coordinate 49,831,612 of NC_088921.1, forward strand.
GCATGTGTCCATGGGCCTCCGCAGGATTTTTTGATGTTCCAGATAGAACACCTTCACACATCGTGCAAACTCCAAATTTAAGTTTGTTTATATGCCAAATGAGGTGGCCTTGCAAAAATTTAGAATGGTGGAGGCCTAGGAACAAAAAGCCCTAAAACGTTTGCCTCCCCCTTCCCTGCCCAAACGTGAGGGAAATATGTAGCAAAATTTTCAACTTTAGGATCTAAAACTTAATTTAAATTTATTGACAGATTTTAATTTTTGTTGAAAAATATTGTAAATTACAAAAGTTATGACCTTTTTTAGTGCCCTCACGTATGGGCAGAAGAGGGCAAGCGTTTTAGGGCTTTTTGTTCACAGGCCTTCACCATCTTGATATTTTGCAAGGCCTTCTCATTTGGCATAGGTATAAACAAATTTTAGTGAGGAGTTTGCACGATGTGTGAAAGTGTCCTATCTGGAACATCAAAAAATTCTGAGGGCGCCCATACATGTGTGGGCATAGAAGGAAACTATACCCTCTATTCCATATACCAAACATCTTTTTATGTTGGCAAACTAGAACCTTTAGTCAGAATTTAACTTTTCTACTGATTAGCTGGTTAATTGTGATAAATTAGAAAATCGAAGTACGTACTTTTAAGTTGAACCCTCCCCCCCTCCCCATACGCTTTCGTACGCTTTTTGAAGACCTCCCCCTTCCCCCCTATGAGAGTACGTACTTTATGGACGACCCCTAAAATTACAAACTCATTTTAAATATTTTTTCCTTTAAAAAACATGGCCGCCGTTTTTTACATGCTCTTTTAATTTAAATGAAATATAACTGAAATTTAGATGGTTTAGACATCTAAATTTTAAAACGACAAATACATATAAAAATTTAGTCCTATAAAAACGAAAGAATTTATACTTCTATCAGACATCTATCAAACCGTTTGTTTCAAACCTCTTTATTCAAAACGTTTTTTTGACGTCTCAATAATTTCTAAAACGTCTGTAGACACGCACGCAGCGAAATCGACGTCTAATAGACACTTTGTGCCAACTGGGCAAAAATCATGGTTTTACACCTATTAGTAACTCGAGTTTAAATTAAAAATATTGCATGTTAATATTTGACAATTTTTAGCAATTGAAATTTTTGTAAAATTGATGTTAAATTTTTAGTTAAGCATGAGAAATGTTCTGTAAACTGTATCAATCAAAGGAGTAACAACTAGAATATTTAGTTACGTCAAAAAAAGATCAAAAAAATAAATTATAAACTTTCACGTTCTCCGCATAATTGATTGTCTAACTTTCAAATAGTCTTACGGATGTGGGTTGTGTGAATTTTTTTTGGCTGCTTAACCATTTCTTTGAATTAATGTTAAAATTAAGATTTGATATGAGAAAAGTTTAGTTTGGAGAGAAGATAAAAATTTATAAAGTTTATGGAGTAAAAAAAGAAAAGATTTTTTTTATTAAATAAAAATCAATGCTTTATTTACAAAAATACGTAAATGAAGCATTGAATTATAATTGTCATCATAACAAGTTAAGAATTAATAAGTGAGGTGCCACTCATGTAAAAGTCATGAATCAGACAACTAAAATCAATAATTAATTTTAATTAATAGTGTCTAGCGCAACAGTACCGTCGCTTTAATTTTTTTCTTTAAGTCTCGGTAGTGATTTCTGATTGGTTGATTTTTTTTTTATTAAAAGAACGCATGCCCAAACCAAAACCCTTAATCAATGTATGCGCGCTCCGCTGTGCCTATCCCTAAATCAGTCGATGTATGTACACTCATTGCGCCTAGTAATATAATAAAAGTTAATGTAACTTTTAATATACAACAATAATAATAACCTTCAATAAAAAATAGTTTTTTTGTTAAGGATTAAGGAGATACCACAATGGGAGATATTAGGATTTTAAGGAGATATAAGGAGATATAAGGATTAACGAGATGCCACAGGGTGATACCACAATGCTAATTGTACAATAAAGGAAACAATGAAATTCTTTTTAAATTTATAGAAATAAAACTATCAAAATTAAATAATAAACTTTTAAAATATTTTATTGTTTAGTTTTGTTTGTTAAAAATATAAACATTTTAAAAAGTAATAGACATTTTCAACGAAATCCGAAAATCATAATTATTATTAATTTATTTTTATGAGTATTGAATTATTATTATTTGCTAAATAAAAATAAAAACATTTTCGACTGAAAACATATAACTTTCAGAATTATAAAGTATAAATACTTTTTGATAAGAACTTTGTAAAGAAATAATATATCATAAAACTCAATAAATTCAAAAGTAATAAAAAATCATTTATATAAACTAATAACCAAGAAGCGCGTATTATTAATTTTTAAAAACTTGAACAATTGAATAATAAAAAATTATTTAACTAAAATTATTGATAAAACTTATAACTTCAAGTGCATGTAGATCTTGATGTATTTGGACTAAGTTTTTTAGGATCAAAATAAGGTGAAGATAAAAAGTTCTTATTTAAATAATCAATTGTTTAAATAAAGTTTGTTTTTTGGGACTCGTTTTAAAATAAAAATTGAAAAACGTATTGCAATAATATATGAGATATATTACAGATATAAATACGTACTACTAATGTCCTTTACAAAATATTTAGAAATCTCATTTAAAAAGGTAAAACAAAAAAGATAAACCAAATAAATAAATTATATCATTATAGAAATAACTTCAAATAAATAATTTTGTTTAAAAGCTAATTTCGAATTACAATTGTGTTATCATAAAAAGGGTTAGGGTAAGGGTTAGACTTCTATTTATAACCTCTTTCCCTATTTATTATTTTAAATCTTGTTTAATTAAAAGGAAAACACAGCTTACTATTTAGGGAAATGCAGCAGACAGCTCAAAATCCTTTGCATTATGTCTTTATTCCAGTGTTAACTCTGTTGAACAAATACAATGATAGTGTTTAACATTGATAACGTTATCAGTGTTAAATATGCACACGTTATAATAGATGCACAAGGGAAAATCATTTTTTTGAATTGATGTGAAAAAAATAATAATACATACTTTATATATAGCAAGTTTTTTAGTTTTACTTATAATACTAATATATTTTGTATGAAATATATATACATTTTTTGTTTCTATTTGTTATTTTTTAATCCTATATTCTAAATTTGTAAAAAGGATTTGCTACTAATTTTTATAATTCAAAAAAAAAGTTAGTGAGATCAACTATCCATAAAACTTGACCTTAAGACTCAAGATTCAAGATTTATAATGAAGATTTGAAATATATGAATATGTAAATATATATATATATATATATATATATATATATATATATATATATATATATATATATATATATATATATAAATTATGTTAGTGTATTCTACAAATAGAGTGCTCAATGTTCTTAAGGAACAGAGCAATAATAAATTAGTAAAAACACTTATCTAATTTTTAATTGTCTTCAACAACTTGTTTCGCCATCAGCAGGCAGATGGCAAAACAAGTTGTTGAAGACAAGTAAAAATTAGATAAGTATTTTTACTAGTTTATATATATATATATATATATATATATATATATATATATATATATATATATATATATATATATATATATATATATAAAATACTTTGCGAGTCTATACTTTTACGGGTAATTATGTTATTTTTTGCAGCCAATCAGTCTTAGAAGTTACCATTCCAAAAAATGTAGTTTTTTAAAATTGGTTATTTGTTATTATTTAACTCTTGTAGGTAGTAATATTCGTGTCCAAGGTTTATTTCTAACAAATCTTATTGACTTTTAAGATTGGTTAACATGAAATTTGCTGAATATCTTGGGGCTCATCTCACACCCGAGTGGAGAAGTCAATATGTTCAGTATGAAGTATGTCCATATACTTTTTTAATTTTTAATTTCAAAAACTTTATATTTAATTTAAGCACGAAAACGTTTAATTTTCCTATATTTGTTAAAGTAAATATATTTGTTTCAAATATTTAAACAGATAAACAAGTTTGTCCATTACGGACAGTATATATAAAACCAAACTACTTGTTTTCTTCTTATCTTTTGAAATAGCTTTGTTATTTACATAATATTTATTATTATAGTTTATATATTTATATTTTTATATATATTTATTTAAATACTAATATAATAATGTGTAATTATATAATAATATATAGTTAGTTATATAACAGTTATATAATAACTTTGAAATGACATCAGACAATCTTTAATATATCAATTTTGACATTTTTTCAGAAAAATCAAAAGAAACTTTTATTTAGTTTGTTATAGATGATTAATAATTGCTGATTTATTAAGTTTTAGACACCACTTCATTGAAACATGAAGCATTTTTCAGGAGGTATTTTAAAAGCGGGAATAGAATTATAAGAAACAGCGCAAGTTTTATTTCACTACTTTTAAATACTTTTTTAAAGAAAAAACCTCATACTTTCATTTGTTTTTTTTTTGTTTTTTTTTACAAGTTTTAAATACTTTATTATAGTTCCACTCCGTTACATAATAAATAAGTCAAAGTGAATTTAACATACAGTGAAGAGATGCAGAAACAGAACATACTGTAACATACTGTAAACATAGTATGAACATAGAATATAGTGGAGAGTTGCCAAAATTGGAAAAGCGTATTAATTGGAACACTTTTATTTATTTCGGAAATAAAATGTTTTATGGCTATATTTAGCATTTTTCCAGTAAAACTTTTTCTTTTCTAAATTTTAAGAGATTTTAAAAGTAAACACTCAGAAAAATGAACTTGCACAGTTTCAACGGTGCACGTTCATTTTTCTGATTGATTACTTTCAAAATCTCTTAAAATTTCAAAATCTCTTTAAATTAACGCATTGATTTAAAGCTCTTTTGCGTCACTTTTATTTGATAATCTAATTTCGCGTTCACACTGTATTGATTGCATCGGGTAAACTATACTTCTATAGGTTATAGGGTGTTTTGTGTTGAATCCAATGGGATTTGAAAAAACAAAACATCATAAACTTATCACACAAATAGCTGCAAGCATGATATTGCAATTATATAACAAGATAGTCCAAAGCTAACCTGATTGAAACTTTAAAGTTTTCCTTACTTAATCAGAGATAAAATCAAAGAGTTTAAGAAATAGTTTTAAGTTAAGAATAAATGGAGAAATAATAAGAATAAATAAGAATAAATTTAAGAATAAATGGTTACAAACATAAATCTCAAAAATAATAATTTATTTAGTGATTTTTAAAAATAAAGTATTACTTATGATTAAAATTTTAAGAAAATAAAAGAACTTCAGAATAGTTGTCCATTTATTTGTTTGTGGAGTTTTGTTTTTCTCGAGTAATATTAATCTTATTATAAGTTTTAAACAAACTGTTTAAATTGTCACCGTAAAGATAAAAATAATTTTAATCGATTTTTGTTGATTTAAACTGTGTGTTTTTATTAAAAACAACAACCTGTTTTCATTAAGAAATTTAAGTTTTCCAAATTAGGAAACCGATTGCCTTCATTGGAACAAATTGGTGTCTTAGCAAAACTGAACTTTTTTTCGATAACGGTGCAATCAATTAAGTCAAGTAATGATTAAAATTATAGTAGGGTTGTCTGTTTGAATTATTCAAATCATAAATGTTTTCGTAGTTAAGCCATCTTCGCTTAATAAATATTTATTCCTTAAAGTGCTCCAATTTCGACAACTCGGCAATACAAAAAAAAAATACAACTTTATTATGGAACTTTTATCTTCATGCATTTCGGCAATCATCAACCATATTATTCAAAAGTATTAAATAAAAACCGTTATAAAAAATAGAAGTATTGCGTTACAACAGCATCTGATATCAAATAATCATGTCTACATACAGAAGCAAATGTCTACATGTAGAAACAAATTCACTTTTTTTTCTCACTTTTTTTGTTCAGATCTATTCAGATCAGATTTTTTGTTCAAAAGTTATAATAAAAGACTTTTCATAAAGACAAAGATTTAACCTTTTTATGGAAGGGTTGTAAGATCGACATCTTTTAATTATATTCCACTTGATAATGGACATGATACCTGCATCTTTCCAGATTTCTTTAGAAAGTTTTGTACCTTTTCTGTACCTGGGTGCATTAAAAGATTTAAGGTGGTTAGCAAAACTAAGCTTGAGTACGTTTTCTCTTATACTAATGTAAGATGTTACCATAAGATTGGGATTGGGCGATGTTAGAGTGGCTTCGTATAGAATATTTTTTGATAGACACTGGTTATTCAACGGGCATGCAGCTTACTTAATGCATTTTTTTTTTTCCTCTGGTTGTTAAAATGTTACCAGAAGTACTTATGGACTTATCAGCGAAATAGTGTTACTAGGAAATTCACGCTTCCTTCTTTACCAATGTCGCTTATTAGTCTAGAGCCGGTGTCAAATCTCGGACTTTTTGGTTATGAGCGAGAACTCTAACCACGGCTGAACTACTGCACTACTGCACGGTTGCATAGATAAAATTTGTTTCATTAGAGGTGAGTTTGTTGCATAAAATTTGTTGGTTTTGTAAATTAATAATTGATTTGCATGCTAACTTTTATTGTATTTCGGTTGAAAGAGAAATTTTGTGGAGCTTTTGATGTAATAGAAAATATAAGTTATATAGGTTTAAGAAAAGGTGTCCAATTTGGGTTACAACATTTTTACTGAAAAGAAGACCATACAATATTTCTTTTTTGTTTATTAGTATTAGTAGGGTTTAGATTTGAATGATATTGGAGGTTGTGTAAAATCTAGTTTAAAATCCAGACTTTTCTAATGCGTCTTTATAAATAGAAGCAGTCTTTTGAAAAAAATTTATGTTCAATTGGTAGTTATTTTAAAATGCCCGGTGTATGATTGGAACTAGCATGGATATAATTTATCGTACTATCATGTTGATAGTAAGGTTGAAAACTGCAGTTGTTAAGATTAAATGTAACATTAAAGTAATTAACAACTTTCATACTTTCAACAATATTAGATTGAAACACTGAGGTTGTTTTGTTTGAATATTTGAGTAAAATGCTTTTGATTTTTTTCATTTTTTGACTGCTTGCGTTTTTAAACACAGCTAAGCCATCATCTCTATATAATCCAAAATCACAATTGCTATAAAATCTCGAAATCTGGAAAAGAATAGAAATGCCGACTAACTCGCACACCTCTGCTTCACCATATTCATAGTAACATCAAACAAAACACTCGATTTTAACATCCAAACTTGGTCGTTAGTAAATAATAAAGATTTTCGCGCGTGGAGAATTAAAGGTCTATGGTATGCATCAATGGTAACATTTTAAATCAATATGTTACCATTCATGGTAACGTATTGCGCATTCAATTTACAATAGTCTCAATCAGACCAAGGACGTTTTAATAGATGTTTAATGCATTGTTATAGATCAAAGGCGCCGCCAATTACTGAAATTTTCTGCGGGTTGGAATTCGTAGGGGTCATTTTTTGAAATAACTTTACAAAACAAACCGACATTTATATTAACCGACATTTTTGGTTTGCTAACTTCTTTCAGTAAATGTTTTATTACTCTTAAAAGACTAATTTTTGTAAAAAATAAATGCATTTTATGTAGTTAAGAATGTCTCATTTATTTGAAAACATTTTAATTAATATGCAAGCTTTGTTTAATAATAATAATAATAGCTTGTAAAAAAAACTTTGACGTCAAAAACAATGTTTTTGTAAAAATGCAATATATGATATACTAATATAAACATTGTAAAGTAAAAAGAATTTTCTACGTGTTGTAGGTCATATCATTGATCATTTAAAGATTGAACTAGAGATTGTTGGCAACCATTACGCCACTTCCTCCCTACACTTTACATTTACTATTTTCTTACAGATTTAAACTTCTCATTTTTGACGGAAATCAAATTGTTTTTTACCTCAACTTTGTTTTGATATTTTTTAGTATTTGAATTTTTTTACAAGTAGAGTTCTAGAATAACCATATGATTTAAAAACTTTTTGTTATATTGTTATGCAGGAGTTATACAAGGATAGTTGAATAGATAGAATAATTTTTAACAAAATAGTAATATATATTAATCACAATACTTTGCATAGTAAAGTTTTTTTTATTTGATTGGATAGATGAGACTGTTTTCATTTTGATGTATAATCATATAAAAGTATTTCCATGTGACGCAAATGTTTCCTATTGTTTCGCTATTGTTATTTATAACAATTGCAAACGCGCTCATCTTGGTTTTTAAACAAGGAGTTAAACGTCCATCTATTAAATTGTTCTTGATCAAACGAATATCAGGGTAATTTAAAAGGTTTGGCTAATGGTCTTTTAGCGCGATGAAAAAATTGAAAGAACCGTTTTACTGATTTTGACCCTCTCCCCGGTTTATCTATTGTCGGCCCTAAGTTATTCTTTCTTTTGAAAGTTTTCTTTATTTTTGTAGTAATGTTTTTTTTAAATACAAAGATAGAAGGAATAGCATCTTCACGAATTATTTTTTTGCAAGATAATTGGTCCGAAGACAAAATCACTTAAACTAAAATAAAATTAAGTTATAGTTTTTTTCAACGTTAAAGTTGTTAAATTAATCTTGTCATCAAATGTTATTAAATACGTTAAGCTACTTTGAGATAATATCACTTATATTAAAATGAAATTTAGGTATACTTTTTTTCCACATTAAAGTTGTTTACGTCTCCTTGTTATCGAATTTTATTAAATACATTAATCTGCTTTTTAACAATTAAGCGTTGCTTTTAGGGAAGATGAATATTCCATATAAACCAAAGTTCGTTTCGTTTTTATGGAATTTGTTTATTATAATAAGCATTATATTCAAACTTTTTTGTTTTGTTGCAGCAAAAAAAATGAAAAGTTAAAATGTTTCCTTTTGAGATTTAAATTTTGTCATGTCTCTATTTCAGGTAGCCTCTATTTCTGGTAGCCGTTTAGATCATTAGATCATTCGGGATGACCCTATTGTTAAAACAGCCATCAGTTAAAATAATTAAAATGAACGCTTAATAATAATGATTAAAAACTCTTTAATCTAGACTATATACTTAATTAAATTTAAAAATGGCGTTAAAAAATAACTTCCTAATTTTTTAATTTTTTTGATTGCGTCAGTTAGTGATCTTATTTTTCTTAATCAAAATTATCATTTATAAATTATACATTATTATACATTTATACATTATACATTATACATTTATACATTAGCCAGTTTATGCAGCATGTTTTACTGCGGTCAATACTTTGATTTATTCTTCAAAAGTAGATCAACCTGGTACTCAAAATAAGCAAAATTTTATAAAATGTTTGAAAATAATATTTGTTTTATGTAGAAATTATTATTTTGAACTTCATTGCATAATAACTATTATTTTTTAACTAAAAATAAAAAAAGTGCATTTTCACAGGTTTTTCAATAATATTTTTTTAAAAGTTTTTTTATAAAACAATTATTATTTTCGAACTTTTTATAAAATTTCACTTCTTTTGAGTACCAGGTTGATCTACTTTTGAAGAATTTTTTTCCCCGGAATATTAGGGGCCCTAAAATGTTCAAGGGACTAGAGGCAACTCTAAAAATATTTTAATTTCGAAATTTTTTATTAATTCAGTGATATTTTATTAAATAGCATATATTTAGAGCTATTACAAGGCAATTTTAAAAAAATTCTGTTTTTTAATGCACCCTACAATAGCATGCTCTGCATGAATTTGGACAGGTGCAATTTTTTAAATTCTTTTTCTTATGTAAGTTTAATTTCACCTTCAAGATATGGTGGTAAGAATATAAGAATAACTCTTAACACCGCACCAACTCTTAACACACCAAGTTAGATAACTTGTTTGCTTTTTCAAAACCTCAACTAGTCATCAAATTAACACTTTTTTCTAATAATTTTAATATTATTATTTTAATATTTTAGTATTTAAACCACGGTATCTTGATACCTGTTTATCGCTTGATTTGTCTGCATATCTAAAAAATACAACGTTATGGAACTACTTGTGTGTGATAATGTTCATAGTTTGAAAACATTGGTGATTGACTGCGATAGCTAGTTTTTATCACTGTAAAAATTTTTTATAAAATCATATGTTTATAATCACAATGTTTATTATCACATGTTTATAATCACATGTTCACAACCACATGTTTCCAATCACATATGGAATAGGTAAATCTTTAAAATAATAAGGAATTGTTTCATTAATTTATTTTTTTGCTGGCAATTTTATATTGACCTGAATGTTATTTCAAAAAAATCGTTTCAAGTAATTAATATTCTATTTGATGACATATTAAACCGTATTGTTAAATTATCAATAGAAAAATCTTGTCTATCCATAAGAATTTTAAAATGTAATCTTCTAAGGATCTTATCTTGGGGAGGTAACGGCAATAAAATAAAAACTTTTTTTTATTTACTGTATTTTCCTCCCCACTTATTTTATTCATTTCAAGGCAATCTTTACGCAGGGATTAGTCATTTTTTTTGCTTTTCAAAATTTTGTTCCAACTCTTTTTCAACGTTTTAACTCAAAAATATGAACCCTAATAAATAAGGCCGCAGCGCAGTAAAACAAACGGAACGTGGTAAACCCAGGGACAAAGTGGATTATATGTGCGACCTAGTAAGCTTGAAACTTCTTCAAAATTGAAGAAGAAAAGTTGAACTTGAAATTTATATCTAATTATTATTTATTATTGCAGTTATAATAATCTTGCTGTTAACCCAGCCAGCATTGTGATGCAGGTGCCGTGTGGGACCCGTACGGGATGTCAAACGGGAACCGTACAGGATTTGGCTGCGGGATCTATATAGGTACCATACGGGCCAAATAAAAAAAAACGAAAAATTTATCGGCTGTTTTTTCTTTTTTCCCGTATTGATCCCAGAATTTTTGCGGATATATTTTTTTATTTTTTACAATACATAACTTAGATTTTTTATACTTTAAATTAACAACAATTTGTTTAAAGTAATTTTTTTTATTTTAAACAAATTAAATGATTACTTTAATCATGATAATTTTATATGCAAATTGAAAACACGAGGACATATACGTGAATGTTATATTAAATAAAACAAACTGTTAATACATATGTAATCAATATATACCTACTAAATTAAGAAGGTATACTTACTAAATCAAATCATAATATTTTATAGTGATATGTTGAGACTACCTAGTGCCATACTTTTGGATAAAAGATATTGCAAAATAAATTTACTATAGTAACATTTCTTTTGCAATTTATTTCAACTAACGTATGTTTAGGTGCTGCATAAAAAATTATAAAACAAAATTTATCAAAAAAATTACTTGAAAAAGCACTTTCTGCTTGGTTTGGTATTGCTCAAGATAAAGGCAAAGACGGCCAAAAATAACGAAGTTCAAATCCAGCAACAAACACATAAAAGAACATATAGAATGTACATAATGCAGCAAACAAGTAACGTAAAGAATACAGCAGTGAACTCTTGTATATATATTGATTACACATGAAATAACAGTTTATTTTATTTAATAAAACATACATGTATATGTTTTTGTGTTTTCAATTTGCATATAAAACATTTAACTTTTAAAACTTTTATAAAAAACATAATTAAATTATTCATTTCATTTGTTTCAAATGAAAAAAAGTTGCTTTAAACAAATTGTTGTTAATTTAAGGTATAAAAAAGCTAAGCTATACATAGTAAAAAATAAAAAAATATATCCGTGAAAATTCTGGGGTCAATACGGGAAAAAGTAAAAAGCAGCCAATAAATTTTTTGTTTTTTTTACTTGGCCCGTATGGTACCCCATATAGATCCCGCGGCCGAATTCCGCACGGTTCCCGTAAAACATCCCGTACGGGTCCCACACGGCACCCGCATCACAACGCTGGCTGGGGAGTACGTAGTCAAAATACAAATTCATTATTTATCTCATAAAAAAAATTTCATTAAATCTATTATAGCATTCTATAGGATACGCATATAACATTTAGCACACACACATACACACATATATAAAAATTATTTAAATAAAAACAATAAGTTTTTTATGGCATTTTATGTTTGATTTCATTTGGCAATCATCCACTTATATGTAAGATTAAAAAAAAAAAAAAAATAGCTTTTATGAAGGTTTAGCGTTGCAACGAGATCAAGCGTTAGTTTTCATGAAAACTGGTCTTACCTGTAAAAAAACTGGTTTTGCCTGTATCGAAATGCAAAAGTAAAAGTTTCTCTGTCTAAATTAGGATACCATTTAATTTTTTTATGTTTTTTTTAATGAGGATTCTTGAATAAATGTTGAAATAAATATATTTTTCATTTAGGCAAAGATTTTACCCTTTTGAGAATGGATCATAAGATTATCAAGTTTTCATTATGCACTACTTGATTATCGGTTTAACGCCTGCTTCTTTAAGTACGTTTCAAGTCTGAAAAGTGACTTTTCAGTACTTTTCAAGTCTGGAAACTAGTTCAGTGATGTTTTTTTCTTGATTAAATTAAAATAGTTTAGTTGTTGTGCATACTTGAGCTTGAATGAATGCTTGATTTTTATGATTGACCTTAAAGGATGTATGAGTCTTTATAAACAACATTTTAAGTTGGACATTTTTATAAACAGCATTTTTAGACATTGGTTTCCTAATGAACATTTAGTTTTATTTATACAGTTGCAGTTTATAGATTAGCTTTATTTTTGCTGCGCAAAATTTGTTGATTGTGTGAGTTAATAATCAATTTAGTATTTGGCTTACATCTTAAAATTATTTTGATTGTATTTCTATTTAAAATTTTGTGGAGCTGGTGGTGCAACGGAAAGCTTAAGTCAATTAAATTTAAAATAAAGTTTTCTTTTTTGATGACAACGTTCTTACTTTAAGAAGGATGTTACTGTTACATTTTTTTTTACTGTATTCACCTCCCTGAATTGTTTTACTAAATTCAATTGTTAAATAAATTTCAGAAAAACTTTTGGTTATTTTTTTTGTGTAATAGAAGTGTTCCAATGACCCCCGACGAAGTGTTCTGCTCAGGACTGAGCTTTATTTATGTTTAAAAACTTATTTTGTTTGACAATTGTTTGATTTGAAATTTTTAAATATTTTTGTTGCTATCTAACTTTTAAAAACTGTAAAACTCGTGTTATATAAAAAAAAGTTATACCCCTTATGGCACATTTTTCTATAAATATTAAAGTGTAGTCTTGAAGAACTCAGGTACATTTTCAAGCGACATTCATCATAGAAAAACGTTTTTACTTTGCCAAACCGGGGCTCTCAAAAAAAAAAAAAAATAACAATAAAAAAAGTTTGCGTCAATAAAACCCGGGTTGGGGTAGGTTAAAAAATTTATATAATTTTTTTTTTCATAAGCATTAATTTTTTTTTTGTAAAGTAAAAAAAAAGAAGCGATATTCAATGTTATTGTCCAAAAACCGCAATAACTACTACACCCATGCGCGAATTCCTACTGTACTTCAGTAAAAGATAAAGCAATCAATAAAGACGGCGATTTCCAGCATTTTCTGATGACACTAAAGTTAAACACAGTTCGTCAACTTACCACTGCTGGAGATTAGTCTTGGTCATAAAATGAACTATTAATTTCAAATAATAATTTTTTTTGTCAAGTTAACTGTGAAATTTAACTCTAAGATTGTGCTCATTAGTTTTGTCAATGAGCTCAAAGAAAGACACAGCACCAAAGTTGAATGAATGTTTTTTTCGGTATCTTACAAATGCATCACCTAACTCTGAATTCTCTATAACAGTCATAATCACGTTTACTGCAAAGGTTCTATTTTCATTTAATGAGCTTGCAAGTAGAGAAATGAAAAGTGACTCAAAATAAGCGTGAAACGGCTATTTTGAATTGATTTTGTAACTTTATTTTTAACTTCAACTCTTTGACCTATTAATAGGTATAGAAGTTTTATTAGATAATGAACTCCATCAACAATAGAATGTAAATAAAACTTTGGTTCAAAACTTCTTATGAAAGTATACTTAGGCCACAAACTGAGAAAGAACTTTTACCCTTTTTAAAATATTACCTGTCAAGGTATGTTTTTATTTTATTTTATTTTATTTTTTAGCAACATATTAATATTTACAACAAAATAGCTCGTATGAATATATAAGATAGCTGGAGCAAGAAGAAGTCTTACCACCAATCCCCGTTTAAATTGTGTAATTGTCAGTTTATATTCATTTATAAAAAAATGATAAGGTACATAATAAAAATTTTATGTGTTTATTTACACATAAGTGTTTAATTATACGTGATGAATAATTAAAGTGATTTTGTCTACTGAAAAGTTTTTTTTATCTTGGTTGCGTTGGTGCTGCACCAAGCAATGTCACCATAATTAAAGTAGCTTTTAATAAAAGTATATGTTTTTTAACCAGTTTTGGTTTAATAACCTTTAGCTCTATATAAAAGGCCAATATTTTTTGATATTTTATTTTCTATTATACTTATCTGTTCTCGCCACGAAATATTTTCATCGAGAAATACTATTAAGAAGGCGCACGAGTGCTCTCTTTTTATATTAGAATTATTAATACATAGATTGGGAAGTTTTCAACGAAAATTTTTTTTGCGTCAAGTCAATGAAAAAGAGTGTATTAAAGTTTAATTTGTACGTGCAATGAAATTCAATTCAATTTTAAAGTTGAAATTTAAAAAAATTTTAAGAAACTCAATATTACAAAATGTCGTTAGAGAACTTTTAAAAAATTATAGTGAAACTGAAGGAGAAAGAAAAAACTCAAAAGTTTTTTGGTCTGGTGATTTTGGATACACTAAAGATAAATTTTATAAAGATAAACTGCATCTTAAGTGCCGCTTTTTTACAAGAATGAAATGCAAAGGCAGAGCTTTTATTCATAAAGATAAGCTTCAGGTTACAACTGTTCACAGTTGCAGCTCAAGAGAAACAGATTTTTAAGTGCTGCTTGCTAAAAGTACCATGAAGAAAAAAGCAGAAGCAACATCTGAAGACCTGCGCTCAATTTTTCAAAACACTGTGAGTGAGTTTACTGCAGTTGTTTCTCAATGTGTTAGTTTTCTTCAAATTATCCCAAGTCTTCAGAAAAGAAGAAGGCTAAATGAGCCCTCGAACCCAAAATCACCAAAAGAAGCTGCTGAAGTTCTGAATGACAAAGAATGTCATCGCTATGGAGACATTTTCTTGGGATCAGTTGCAGAACAGGACAACGTAGCATTGCAGTTTGGGCATATGTTAGTCATTAACAAGGCGAAATCAGCCAAAGTGTGTTTTGTTGATGGAACATTCAGGTATTTATATGAAAGCATTTTACTTTTTCAAAGAAAAAATTATCTAGGGGGCTGTCCATTAATTGCGTCAACAAACTTTTGGCAATTTTTACCTTCCCTCCTCCCCCTTATAAACAATTTGTCAAATTTCCAGAGACACCCACCACCCAGACCCCTCTTTTTTTGAGTAATGAAATTAAATAAAGTAAAGTAAAATAGTTGACGTCAACTTTATTTGACCTCCTCCCCTCACCTTTGTCAACAATTGTCAAAAAAGTTCAGAAACCCCTCTATTTGTTGATGTAATTAATTGACAGCCCCAAGACGAAAAAATTGATATACTAAAAACGTTAGGTAGAACACTTTTATTTACAGTTGTAAGTTATAATTACATTTATTGTACTTCCAGCATGACACCACGCATGGTATCAGCTCTTGATATTTTCTGTTGAGTATTAAGCAGTGCTTGAAGATCCAATTCCAGATGAGGATCAGATAAATTTTGATCCTGATAACCCTCACTTTTGGGGCACATCTGTTTCAGCTGTATGTGCTTTAATGACATCCAAATCCGAGGCTCTATATAAGCTTGTTTTTTCCAAAATAAAAGAATTTTTTAGATTTCTCTCCAGCCACCATTATGTCGGATTTTGAACGAGGACTACAGAATGCTCTAAGAACAACTTGGAGTGAAAGCTTGGTTTTTATTTGACGTCAAACTTAGTAGAGCCATTGCTGGCTCTACTAAGTTTGACGTCATGGGTCATAGCCCCAAATGTGAAAAATTTTTCTTCTTAGTTTTAACCTAAAAAATAATTAAAAGCAAAAATTTGTCCTAACACGCGTGTGCACACAAAGTACACAGTGACCCTCACTATTATTTGTAACCTTACATGTTTTATTTTTTTTTTCAGCGAAAGTATAATGCTTAGAGCGCAATATGTTAATCCAATTCTTTTCTATTTTTATAAAATATTCTCTCCTAGTATTATTACTGAATATTTTTGTGTTATTAGCACTATTATTCCGAAACACTTGTTGAAGCTCGATTATCTAATGCCTCTAGTTCTAGGCGAATGGCTTCGGGATTGAATCCCCGTGGTGTTTATCTTTCATTTTTGAAATGAGTATGTGGTCACTGCCCCTTCTCTTTTCTTTTCAGTTCTTAACTCTCATCTATGTATCACATGCTCAGGACAAAGTAAGTTTTTATTACGCAAAATAAATTCAAAACAAACTAAGCAGTTGTTCAGAATGACAAATCAGTATTGATAATAATATTAAAAGTAAAGTCTACAATTGAAAATGATTTACAAACATAAGAAAAAAGATTTACAAACATAACACAAATATATTGTTTATCTGTTAACATTTACTAACCGTTTGTGAACTTTTTCCTTTTAACCTGTGATGTGGAAGATGACTTCTCTACTACTTCTTATAGGTAAATTTTTAAAGAGGATAACTGGAGTCAAAAATTTGTTGAATTTATATATTAAATTGTTAATTAATTTAAAACCGTCATTCTTTAAATAAAAATTTGGTAACCCACAACGAAACATCTTTTAAGCAACCAAAAGTTAATGCCACTCATCTATTGATACTGACCTAAATTATCGACACAGTTATAATCGTAACTCAAAAGACCTTTAAATAAAAAGTACTATTTCACAACTGCAAAGGGCACACAGATTATCCTCAATGCACAATATAGCTGTTTAAAATTTAGGTTTTTATCATTTTATTTAAATTTTCCTGGATTTAACACTTTATTTGCAAGTTTTGAGATTTTATATAAATCTGCTGTTAAAATACTTGCCTGGCTAACTGTTACATCATCTTTGAACATAGTATACTCAAATGGGAGGAGGCTGAATAAGTGCGAATTTCATAACTGCAAATCTGCATAAGTGCGAAGCAGTTGCAAAAACTGGCATAAGTGCGAACTGGCACAAGCGCAAACTGGCATAAGTGCGCCGAAAGAATTTGCAAACATTGGCATAAGTGCGAACTGGCATAAGTGCGAACTAGCATATGTGCGAATCAATTGCAAAAACTGGCATAAGTGCGAACTGGCACAAGCGCGAACTGGCATAAGTCGCACTTATGCCAGTTCGCACTTATGCCAGTTCGCACTTATGCCAATGTTTGCAAATTCTTTTGGCGCACTTATGCCAGTTCGCGCTTGTGCTAGCTCGCACTTATGCCAGTTTTTGCAAGTGATTCGCACTTATGCCAGTTCGCGCTTGTGCCAGTTCGCACTTATGCCAGTTCGCACTTACGCCAGTCGCACTTATGCAGATTCGCAGTTATGAAATTCGCACTTATTCAGTCGCCCTTCAAATGGGGGAAGTCTGGACAGTTTATCGCTTATCGTTTAAAGTTTAAAGTAAATCAACAAATCCATAAAATAAACTTTTTTAAAGTTATTTTTATCTTCTGATAGCAATCTATTAAATCTTTTAAAATTACTTGCTGGTAATTTTAATGCTTTAAATGCATGGAAGTACACACTAAAATAATGCATACATATTAGTATTTTGTGATTTCTACTTTATTCTTTTTTAAGTTCTTCAAAAACCAAACCAAAAAGATTCTGCATGATTTTGTAATTGAGTAGGAAAGTTTTTTTTTGCACTATCCCCGACGATATGTATGTTCAAACATACATATCGTCGGGGATAGTGCAAAACCGCGTAACTAGCATTGGATAATACCGTGTATCTACTGTACATTTTTTTTACTGGAAAAGTTTAAAATTCAAATTTTTTTATATTTCAACAGATTTTGGTTTCATTTTAGTATAAAGAGTATTACTCAATCTATTCCTTTTTTCACATTTTCAATATTATTCCGGAAAGTCCCTTTTCGATATTGTTCCTTTTTTCACAATTTCGATCTAATTCCGTTTTATAAATTTTCGATACTATTCCTTTTTTCACAATTTCGATATTATTCGGTAAGTCCCTTTTCGATGTTATGGTCTTTTGAGCTATTTCGAGATTATTTTGCTTTTCGGATTTTCGATACTATTTCTTTTTTAACAATTTCGATGTATTCACTTTTTCGATATTATTCCGAAAAGTCCCTTTTTGATATTATTCCTTTTTTCACCATTTCGAGATTATTCTGTTTTTCGGATTTTCGATACAATTCCTTTATTTACAATTTCGATGTTATTCTCAATTTCGATGTAATTCCAGAAAGTCGCTTTTCGAGATTAATCAGTTTGACTGTTTTCGCTACTTTTACTGCTAGCCTTTTTAATTATTTGTCATAAAACAATTAATTCTTAATGTTTTTATTTTTATGCGAATAGTTAGTAATCAAAGGATTAAAATTAAGACTTAATTGCATTTATTAAGGACACTGTACTCATACCTATTTTTTTTTAAAGTCTTTGTTGTTCGAAGTTTAAAAAAAAACTTTGTTGTTTATTTTCATGTAATCATAGGAATAATTTCAAAAAGTTCAAAAAAGTTTGTACAAATTGTAAAAAAACTCAAACAAAATTGATTCTAATTATGTGATAAAAATTGATAATAGTTAAAAATAACAAAACTTTTGAATATGTTAAATCAGTAATTGTATTTAAAATTATTATTAAGTATATAAAATTATATAGCCAGTGGCGTAGGAACACATTTTCAGAAGCCTTTTGTATATGAAAGATTTAGGAAATCTTTCTTTATGGAGTTCCGCAAACCCAAGTTATTACTTTAAACTTGAAAAAAGATTCAAGATATTTAACATTCATACTTGCATAGTTTACACTTGCAAAAGGTTTTATAAAACGCCATTTCTTTTATTTATAAATAATATCAATGAAGGATTAATTATAAGTAAAAGCAAAGTTAATTGCAATTATATCCCAATGGCCTCTTTTATCATTAACCTGTTTTGTAGAGCAGGACTGAATATTTTTCTGATAGCTGCACCAGGAAAGTTTTGAGTTGTATATTGAGTTTTCCTTCTCCTTGGTAAGTTGCTTTTATAATGGAAAAGAAGCATAACCTTTCCATTTGTAGCACAGACAGCACTTTATGATATCTCAGATATGATGCTTTCAGCATTTGCCATAAAGCAAATCTAGGCAACTGCCTACGGGCACCAGCCAAAAAGGGTCGCTTGATTTTTTACTTTCTTTAAAATATTTTATCAGGCATTTTTATTTTTATTTTTAATCACACAATTAGAATCAATTTTACTTGAGTTTTTTAAAACTTATGAAAATTTCTTTTAATTTTTTTTTAAACTATTCCTACGATTAATTTGAAATAAACAACGACTTTAAACAACGACTTTAAACAATGACTTTAAACAACGACTTTAAACAATGACTTTAAACAACGACTTTAAACAATGACTTCAAACAAAAATAGGTATGAGCATTTAATTATTATTTATTTTTGTTTTATTTTCCGTAAAAATATTATCTACAATAAGATTTATAATATTATGGCAGGACTTCAAGAAGGTTGTAATGATCTTATCACAGGGAAAGGGTTTTTGTGATTTGTAAGCTTTTTAATTTTATTTGTGTAGTTTCGTGTGTGTTAGCCCAAATAATATTAGCGTAAGAAAAGATGAAAATGACCAAGATTGAAGTAAAGCATTTTGAGCGATTTATAATCAACAAAGGTCCTAGAATTATATAATACTCTAATAACAGAAAATATTTTTATTTCAATGAGGCTTATATGGTCTCTCCATGATAGCTTCTCATCAAATATTACTCCTAAAAACTTTGTATAGTTTACTCTATTTATTTTGTTTTTATTGATTGATAGTTTTGGCAACTTTAACAAAAGATTAATCGATTGTCTTAATTTTTTGAAGAGAGTAAATTTGTTTTTTCACAATTTAATGATTATTTATCACCTACAAACTATTAGTTAAAGCTTTCTAGTTCAGTGTTCATTATTCCGAACAATATCTTCACATCGGAGTGGTTGTAAAATAAAATTCTATCGTCTGCATACATAATTGACGATATTTTACGAGAAGCTTTATTCATATCATAAACATATATTAAAAATAATAAAAGTCCTAAGATTGGTCCCTGTGGGATTCCGCATACTTTATCAAGAGCTCCTGACTCCTCCAGGACAACATACTTTTTTTTATTAAAAAAATTACTTTTAACCCACTTATATATTAGGCTTTTAATGCCATAATACTTTACTTTGAAAGTAAAATTCCGTGATCAACAGCATTTATATAACATAGATATTTTATTGGCAAGTTCAATAACAGCAAGTTCAGTAGAGCAGTATTTTTGAAATGCAAATAGATTTTTGTATAAAAGCATATTTAGTACCATGTAATCATAAATTTTATAAAAAATTACCCTTTCAAATGTTTTTGAAAAGACAGGGGTTGTTGATATGGGACGGTAGTTGCAAACAAAAGAACAATTTCCTTTTTTAAAGACTGTGTGAACTTTGGCTGATTTTAATTTATCAGGAATTATACTATTCTTAAATGAAAATGCTATTAAATAAAATAGTTGTTTACTTATATTGTCCGTAACATAGATACCTACATTACTGGATATGTCGTCATCAGTGACGGACCCAGGTTTTTTTGGTGGTTGTAGTAGTGGTGGTGGTGGTGGATGTTGATACCAAAAGTGGTCAACGTACTTTAAAAGAAAAATCCAAGTTTTTTAAAATAAAATGTAAAAATAAATATATTAAATATATCCCTCAAACTTTCAATCTCTCTTTCTCTTTCTCTCTCTCTCTCTCTCTCTCTCTCTCTCTCTCTCTCTCTCTCTCTCTCTCTCTCTCTCTATATATATATATATATATATATATATATATATATATATATATATATATATATATATATATATATATATATATATTGTAGTAGTTGTGTAAATATTTCTTGTTAAAGAGTGCTCAATACCAAAGTAGAGCAATATATAGTAAAAAACTAAATAATTAAAACACTCGATTTATTTAAAACATTACTCAGAGTTTCACGCAAATAGCGATCATCAGATGTTACAAATCTCAAATAAACAACGACAAAAAAAAATACATTAAAAAACAGTGGAGTGTCTTCTTTAATGACATTAAAGTTATTCATCATGTATTTGTTATATATATATATCAGGTGATCTTACTTACGAGGAAAAATAACAAGTTTTTTGTGCTGCTATCGACTCAGTATTTTTTTTTTTGTATTATTCATTCAAGTGGTATAACGTTTTCCTGCATACCAAAATCTGACTTGTAAGTACTTTTCAGCAATAAAAACAGATAATTTTCCATTGGACTGCACTCCAAAATATATTTACATGCAAATAGTTTTCCATATTGACTGCATAATTGCATGGCTCCTTACATACGAAAAAAAATAATGAATCATTGTTATTGTGTTCTTTATTTACATTAATTTATATATATAATAATTAACGTATAATAATAAAATAAATAACTATAACATTAGCTTTGAACAACTTTACACATAAAATGCAAATATCAAGTACATCCTTTAAGGAAAACATTAAAGTCGCTTTTGTTTTTAAATTAAATAATGCATGTTGCTCATACTTGGTACTTGTATTTAGTGCTAAAATGCATGTTTCACAGTGCAGCGAATTTCCCAGCTTAAACGCAACAAATCCTGCAATATAAGTCACAGTACTCTGAGAACATGTAGACAAATGACTAACATCAGGAACTAAGTAATAATCGTGATCTGTGACAGAGTTTTCTAGTGGTTCAATAAACCTATTTCTGCTAGTAGAGTTATTCAAAACACTAACAGAAGGAACACCCAGTTTAGGATCTAGGAATCTCATATCTAAGATATTTTAGGACTTTCAGATTCTAGTGCGGATCCTTACTGGGAACATCAATATTTTCGTTTCCTATGTATTCACTAGAAGCAATCAAAATAGGTCCAACTGGCAATGGCAAAAAATTTCCACGAGCAACATCTTGAACACCACTATGCACGAGCATTTTCTATATGCTCCATTGAACTGTTTTGCTGAAGGGTTTTAATTATAACCCAGTAAACTTCTTATTTTTTTTAAAAACAGCTCTATATGATTTTGGCTAAATTTAAAAAAACACATCAATTTCATACCAATCTGAGGTTTAACATTTATCCAATGTTACAGAATTAAAAGATTCTCAAAGGTAGCTAAAAAACCCAAAGCCTAGTATTTTTTCTTAATATATTTTGTCTTAATTCAGGATATTTGGTTTTTGATGGAAACCTATAAAAATGTTAATTGATTAATAAAACAAAAAAATCACCTGGGCAATAGCATATATCATTCCTTTGTGGAGTTTTTTTGTTTGATGCAGCTCTGCGTACCTATGAAAAGTAATACCATAAGCACAATACCTTGCAGTACATCCATAGACAGAAAAAGATAGCACGTCAATTTATATCTGTTTATTAGCTTCATGGCCTTTACTAAGTTTTATAGGCGTGTCTACGGGTATTGTCTGTCAAGCGCAGGCATGACCTGCGAAATTATATTAATATGATCAAATCACTTAAACTGAGCATATCACAGTTAAGATCAGATGATAAAATATTTAAAAAAATTTATAATCAGATAGTTGAGTGTTGTACAGAAACTGGAGTGATCATTACTAAAGTAAAAAAAAGAAAAATTTCGTCAAAAATTGATCAAGCATCGGAAAATCATTATTTTTCATGTACAAAAGAAGAAGAAATGAAAGTTCTGACTTTTAATGTTGTTTTAGATGACTTTTTAAAAGGTTTGAATGATCGTTTCAATCAGGAAACATCAAAACTTTCTGTTACGAATATATTATAACTTGAGCCATCTCAAGAATTTTATTGTTTTTGAATAATGTATTTGGAATTAATAGTGAGCAAATTCAATTCAAATTCAATTATGTTACTTAAAAGTATATCTAATTTACCATCTGGAACCACTTCTAAAACACTTCATCAATGGATTGATTTTCTAAATTCAAATATTAGAACTTGTATTTTTCTTCACTTCTATAAAGTCATAATACTTTTTACCACTATTCCGGTAACAACTTGTTTATGCGAACGTGCATTTTCTATACTGACGATTGTCAAAACAAAACTCCGCCGCACTATGACTCAGGAAAGACTTGAAGCTTTGATGTTTCTATTCATAGAACAACAGATGACAACAAATATTATTTATGACGAAGTTATCGAGGAATTTAAAGTGATGATACCAACAAAACGATGTTTAGATTTATGATATATATTAAGACCATTTGTAATTATAAAAATATTTAATTAAAGAAACAATTTACAAATAAAAAAAGTAAAACTGATTTAATCATCATTGGATAATAATGATAAAGATTATTAAGAAATTTGGGAGTCATATCCCTAAACCGAAACCTAATTTTTTTTAGGGGGTGATGGGGTTGCAGGAACCTACTCCCCCTGAATATGTTACTTTTATGCACGACCTGCGAATAAGGTCTGAACACGCCTATGCTCAGTATAAGTTAGATAAAGCTAAAAACAACACACTTTATGTTTATAAAATTTTATATTTACTTATATATATATATATATATATATATATATATATATATATATATATATATATATATATATATATATATATATATATATATATACAATAAAAATGCAATTAAATAATATAACAAGTATTTTAAAAAGATAAAAGAACCGGTAACGTTTAAAGGAACTAGATTGAAATTGCCATTTTTACATGGTTCATTTGTTTATTAATAGTGGGTTTTTCCCACTCTATGTACATGCTTTCTTTGAGTTTTAATATTAATTTGTTGGAGGCCGAATCCAAAATTAAAAAATTAGCATGTTTAAAACTATTTAAACAGCTTTTATTTGAATGAATATGTTTATAAATGTTTGAGTTTTTATCCCTTTTTTGGTACTCGATTATTCGTGTCTTTAAATGGCGAGTAGTTTTGCCAATATAACAGGATTTACAGCCTGCGCATTCAAATTTATAAACAACGAATGAATTAAAGTCTGTAGGAAAGGGATCTTTTACGGAAAAAAATTTTGAAATTTTAAATGAACCCACTATTAATAAACAAATGAACCATGTAAAAATGACAATTTCAATCAAGTTTTTTTAACATTACCGGTTCTTTTATCTTTTTAAAACATTTGTTACATTATTTAATTGCATTTTTATTGTATTTTTTATTATAAGGTCTCTATTATTCGATATATATATATATATATATATATATATATATATATATATATATATATATATATATATATATATATATATATATATATAACACACACTTACATGTAAATATATATATATACACGCTTTTTATTTGTTTAAATATAGGTAATATCTCACAAACATTTGGTTTTATTGTCTCAAGAATCTTTCCTGCTATCTAAAATACAATACCTTTTATTATCATATTGAAATACAACTATCTGAATGTCTATTTCAGTTTTCGGAAAGTTATTAGAATAAACTGAAGAAGATAATCAGTTAGCAAATAATTCTTTAAAAGATAGTAAAAGCTTCCAAACATAAACTGACAAATAATTCAATAATTTGGTGCAGTGTGCAGGTGCAGATTTCTATAAAATTTTAAGTTCCGTGAAATGTTATGCGTTAACTAATATGGCAGCCGTTTATTAAAATTCCTTGGGCACAAGTATTAAAGGATATCATTTTAATACAAAGTGTTAAAATGCTATCTTAAATGGTAAGCTCTCTTATCAAACCTCTATTCCAACGGTCTGCTCTAAGTCCACAAACAAACATGAAGAAAATTAATCTTTCAGTTCAAGACAACCAGCCCAAACCCTCAGTCAATGTATGCACACTCACTATGCCTATGACTGTATGAATCAGTCGATGTATTTACACTGCGATACACCTATCCCTATACTTCTCAATTTGCCTACCCCCTAAAAATCCCGGTTTTTGGACGTCAAAGATGCTCAAGGTTGGAATAGGGGTTTGAAAAGAGAGACTACCATCTTAAAATGCTATCCAGCTTAAAATTACAATGTATTCCAATATTATACTTGCTTTACTATATTCCAATGCTATGCTAATTAATGTTTTAAAGTATACATGGCTACAAAAATAGCCGGTTTTTTTTACTAGTGACAAAAAAGCTGACTTTTTATGTCCTATGTTTTTATTTTTTATATATCAAATATAAATGTTTTTTTTTTTTTTTCATATTTTATATTTATTTTAAATTTGTTTACTATTGTGTCAGTAATAACTCCTTCAAAACACTTTATTACCTGAAGATGTGATGCCTTAGATATGTAAGAAGCATTATTTTATAAAATCTAAATTGATCTTGAAAAATTTTATCCCCAGTTTTAACACTTAAATGTTGCAAAAACTTGATTATATCACACCAGACGTCCGGTTTCTATGGAGGAGAATACAGCGTCAAACTTGTAAAAATAAACTTTTTTTACTGGGTTCTTTTTCGTAAAAGCCGGACATCAGGCAACCCAATACATAAGACACTTGAAGAACGATACAATGCAAAGAGCAAAATTCTTTATTAATTTATTGGCTTGATCATCAGTTCCGCAATTAATTGCCAAACTTTTTATATCTAGATCCAGATCAGATTAGGCGGATTAACCACTTAATTCCATGCTACTTTAGGTACTATTTAAGTTTCCTTAGTTAAAGCGTATTTAAATCCACACTTAGTTCCAAGATCAGGCTAAATTTATTTTGCCTAATGCAAAAGCTATTTCGCCTTACCATAGTTTGTAACACTCATGCGCTTGCGAGAGTGTTACAAACTATGTTAAGGCGAATTTATGCTAAACTATGTTAAACTATGTTAATTTAATTAAGTTAGCTCGTCAGCAACTCCGTCGCAGTAAAAAAATAAAAAAAACCCGAATTTTGAGATTGCAGAAATGTTAAGTAAGACACATCTTAATAGTAATATAATATTTTTCCCTAGGCGGCTGTCTACCCAGTGGGCACAGTACGTTTTTAAAACATTCTTTGGACGTTTTTATTAGGTTTAAACCTTATAAAAACGTCTAAAAAACGTTTTAAAAACGTTTTAAAAACGTTTTAAAAACGTACCGTGCCCACTGGGTAATATGCCGTACCCTAGATCCGCCCCTGATAAGAGTTTGATTTTAATGGAACAGCATTAGTTGAACCAGAATATTAGGTTGAAAGAGGTATAAGTTTGACAGGTATAAGTTTAACAGGTATACGCCTATTACTATATAAACAGGTATAATTAATAAAGAGGCTGAGATATGTCACATAGACCTTATGTTTTTCTGTATAAATGTTGTATATATTTAATGGTAGAAGCTACTAATATATACAAAATAAGGTAAAATCAAAACTGATATCAGCACACATTTTATATCAAAGAAGTTTGATTTGAGTTATATATTTTAAAACCTATCATACCAAGACTCACACAAATGGTCCAGTAAGACTTCTTTAACTTCTAGATGCAATTTACAAAACTTTTAAATGTGATATATAAATGCTTAAAAAAATTTTTCGGATACTATTAAAGCATTCTTTTTAGCAATTATGGCAGATGCAGATTCTCTTGGTTTAAGTAACAACTATAGAACACTTTTTTCAGTAAGCACAAAATCAATATTATTATTATTCATTAATATTTAGAGCAGCCTTAGCGCGGTGGTTAGCGCGCTAACCACCGCGCTACGGCTTTAATTTATTTCGTTTAAAAACTTCGCGCTACGGCTTTCGTTTAAAAACTTCGCGCTACGGCTTTCGTTTAAAAACTTCGCGCTACGGCTTTCGTTTAAAAACTTGCCTCAGGAACTAGAAATCCGTTCAACACCACAAAAAAGTTTAACAACATCGGTAAGGAAGGAGGCCTAAACTACCTTTCAAATGCTCTTCCGCGATGCTCTGTGATAAGTCCGTAAGGACTTCTTGGGGCACCTAAAATGATAATTAAATAAAATATATGATTTAGATTATAGTACTATTTTAAAACTATTTTGAAGTATCGATTTTGTAAGGTAATGGGAATAAAAGGTCACAGGTACACAGAAGATTATTTCTATTTGAGTTTATCTTATTTTATTTATTTGAATTTTCATGCTATACTTTTCTATACAATGTTCTTATATCCGAAGATATCGTTGGCTTAGCATAGGAACAGCCACAAATAGTCATTAAGACTAATCCAAAGTAGCGTCCGTAATTGACCAACATTTTGCGTACCGAAGTACTACTCGTTCGCTGAGTTGGCGGTGACAGGGTTTGAACTCGTTTAGTTTAACAGTCCGGGTTTTAACTTTTCGTTTGACGCTCTAACCAACTGAACTATCCAGCCACATATACAATCTTATATACAATATCTAGAAAAAAACTAATTTTCCTTTCAAAAACTAATAAATCTATTGTTAGAAGCAGAAGCTTTAAATATAGAAACTCCCTAAAGAAAAAACTTTCTGTACCAGAAGTACAGCAGCTATAAATAAAACAGTTAGAGCAGAAATTCAAAGTATTGGATGAAGAATATACAATTTTATAAAGCAGTTTGTAGGTAAACATTTAACGCTAACAAATTTTTAGTCTAGACACTAAAAAAGTGTAAACAAAGAATTGATCAAAGGAATACCACAAGTGGCCAAACTATTTATTTTTTATGACTATAGTCAAACCAATTGTTTTAAGAATTTTTTATATATAACTTATGTGGGAAAGCTATGATCAATTTTCATCAATAAGAATTTCTAAGAGTTTTATTGACTCATTTTTCCAATTAGTTTATCATTTAAAATCAAATTAGGTAACTTTAAGGAAAGGTTTATATCTTGTGATTTTTTATGCGATAAAGTATATTTTATTTTTTTCACATGAAGTGAGAGTTTATTAGCATTAAACCATTCATTGACATTCATTAATTCAAAACTTATGTCAGAATAAAGTTGCCTAATGTCACTGTTTGAAAGAAAGAGATTTGTATTTTCAGCGAACATTATCGAGTTATGTTTTGCTGATGCATCATTTAAATTATTTACATAAGGTATCTTCTTAGGTTTTTTCATTTGCAATTTAAAAATTTTTGGGTTGAGCTTATTAAATTTTTTTTTCAAAATAATGTTCCACTAATTCATAAACATTATGAATTAGTATGATTTTAAAACTTAAACGTTTTCTTTTTAAATTTCTATATTAATGTGAGCTTATTTTACTGGATTTTTTTTTCATGCAAAGGATACAGTATTTGTTATATTCCTTTTCTTGCAATAACCTATCTTTCCATTTCTACCTGGTCAATTTGATAGATTTAACAGATTGACTTTTCTCCGTAGATTTTAAAATTTTTATTTTATTGATTATGTTTTGTCATTAAAAATTAAATTCAACTTCGTTTAATATAAATAATAATTACATGACCAGGGCAAAAAAAAAGACAATATTTATCATTTTTGCGTATCAATGTAGCAAGTAATATTTTAAAGAAAATAATATTAATAGTTATATATAGCTAGGTTAATTCGTTTAAAAACTTGATTAAAAATTATAAGATAAAATAAGATAGCTTAACAAAAACTAAAAATAAAAAAGAGGCCTTAATATGTGTTTTATTCATAAACATCACTAAGAAGTTTTTTTAACTTTAGTTTAGAAAAAGGGAAAAACAGTGTTTTTTAGGTCGTTGTTTAATAAAGTAATCCATAATTTAGGACCTCTAGTGGTATTAGAAAATTTTGATTGCATTTTAGATTGGTTATAGTTGTAATTTAAAATTTTGTAGGGTATATATGATCAATTTGATTGAAAAGTGTATAAAATATTATTGGGCTTTTTTTCTCTTAAATTTGTACATAAAAATAGGAATTAAATAAATGTTTAATTAAAAAACATTGAATATGTTATTATTTTTGAATAGTTCTTTAATATGTGTGAATTAACTTGATTTCATAATAACCCTTACAGGATGTTTTTGTCAACTTGTGGCTTTCCTTTGTCATATGATATGTATTGTTTCTTAGTATTAATAGTGCAGTAAATAACTCCACTATTCAGCAAATACCAAGCATTTAAATAAAGATTAAAAAGGATTTTAAAAGATCGTAATACTTAATATTTAAACTACTGCAAAGCGTCCTCTATGACGATACGAATTAAGTTGCAAATTTCTTTTATTGATATTTATTTTAATTTACCATAAATACCGCAAACGAAAATAACAATTTTCATGAAATAACTATTATGAACAACAAAACTGGTAGGACTTTAAAGACCCAAAAGATATCTATGGCAATATTAAGATTGCTATTTAAAATTTTCAGTTTAAGTTAACTATTATTTGGTTTATTAAGGAAATGTTTAATTTTAGTTTACCTTGCCAGAGTCGGCATCAAACATTAAAGCTTTTGGTTCTGAGCCAGAAATCTGGCTTCTGCTGCTTCATAAGTATAAATTAGTTGCAAATTCGCATTAATGCATTTAGAATTACACTAGCT
This sequence comes from Hydra vulgaris, assembly GCF_038396675.1. Classification (NCBI taxonomy): domain Eukaryota; kingdom Metazoa; phylum Cnidaria; class Hydrozoa; order Anthoathecata; family Hydridae; genus Hydra; species Hydra vulgaris. The sequence continues at coordinate 49,861,431 of NC_088921.1, forward strand.
CACGCATACGCAATATTCATAAGTGAGCCATAAACACAAATGTGAATTTCCAGACGCTTGCGTTTTGGAAATTCACATTTGTGTTTATGTACAAAAGTGTCTGAGAATGAGTTGTTAGTCAGTCAATTTTTAAGCGTAAATCTGCTTAAAAATTATATATGTTTTTGAAAGATATTTTAAATTAAACTCGAGCTTATGCAAATTTGTACTAATTTAGTTTCACACTTTTTCTAAATACGTGCCACAAAATACTTTTTAATTACAAAATTAAAGTCAATAAAGTTCTTGCTAAAAAAGAGCAACAACGCTACATCAAATTTCAGTATCATAAAAGGCAGAAAGAAAAAAAAAAAGAGTTGTTTTACATTAAGAAGCAGCGACTCAAAAATCTGAACTTTACTTAACCATTAGAGATGGTAGTCAAGTTGATAGGTGCAGGTAAAAAAGATTACTGATGACGTCATATAAAATAGATATAAACTGCTGGGCTTCATTGATTCTGGAGATATCAGATTAAGATTATGCAGTTTTTAGTATATTATGCAGTTAATAGCGTTATTTATTTTATATTTTGAGCACAAGAATAAAAAGAAAGTTTTTGTTAAATAACAAATTTAACAAAGAAAAATGGACCAGCTTTTCATGGAAAGCACTAAATACCGAGGTAAAATAAGATTTTTTAAAGTTGAGTGTTTGATTTAAGGCTGCCACAATTTTCGGAATACTAACTAGTGAATTGCAGCTACACTGCTTCATTAAAAATTAAAAAAAAATTGTGATTCAACAAAACCTAATAATATTTGATTATCTAACTTCTATTTTCCCCATAGGAAATGAAAAAGTTTATTTACGAAGCAAGTTCATCAGCACCACCTATGACTGGTATATATATGCATATTTATGTATTTATCTAAAATCAGTGGAAATGGATTGCATTTTCATATAAGAGTTTTACATTTTTTTAAATCAATTTTTTTTTAGATCCCGCAGACGAATCTTGGAAAAGTCATTTTGAAAAACATGATCTCAATTTTTTTGAATTTTGTGACACTGAGCTTGCTAGAGTGAACACTTTTTTTTCTGGTACAAAAAGACTTTGTTTTTTGGTGAAAATAAGCAATTAATAACAATTAATTATGCATATAAAAAACTTTTTTGTTTATTTTTCATTATTTTTAAATTATCTATTTAGAAAAATTATCGGAGGCAATTCGTAAATTTACAAATTTACAATTACAAATGGTTAATGCAGGAGTACCAAGCGTTCGTTGTGCTGTGAACAGCACTCTTATTGTGAGAAAAAGAGATGGTTCAGAGGCACATTTTGGTTCCTCAGCTAAACCAAAGGCTCAGGTTCTTACAAATAAGAAACTTAAAGAAATGAAGTTTGTGGTCAGTGAATTCTATCTTAGCTTGGTTCTTATTCAAAATTTTCAGGTTAACTAAATTCTATACATTTTAATTAAAAAACAATGCTTTGGATAAAGTATGAGATCGAAAAAAAAAAACTTTTTAAAAATATTTAAAATAACTATTTTTTACGTTTCTTTGATTTTTATTTAAAGTTAGCAAATTAAAGAGTATAAAAATACTTTTAGTTTAAAAAGTTTTCTTTATTTCTAATAAATGTTCGTACATTACTGGTGATGGTGTCCATGAACGCAGCTATCACTATCAATAAGTATAATATTTGTTACCAGGAAGTTGACTAAAGTCACATTTTATACAAGTCTTGTCATAGTTCACTTTTCTAATAAGTTGAACAATTTCATTTTTATATTCTTAGTTATGCTCGCAAACGTGCAATTAACGTGCAATTAACGTGCTATTAACGTGCTCTTGACGTGCTATTGACGTGCAGTTGACGTGCTATTGACGTGCTATTGACGAATATGATGTAATTATAAGTCTGTTTAATAAGTCCGTATCTGTTTCTTTTTGTAATGTTTCCAAGTAAATTGTTCTCTACACTGCCTGTTGTGTTTATTTTTAGTCTGTTAGACCTCTTCTGAATATCGTCTAATTGAAATAATAAAAGTTTCCCTAACTTCTCAGCCTCGAAAATAAAACTTTATGAAGGATAACAGGCATAAGATACCATTCAAATTGTTAAATGTAGAAATTCTGATATTCTTATGCGTAAATTTCAAACTTCTTCTTTTTATTTTATGACACGAGTTTAATCATTCTTAAATATTTCCTAAGCGCTTACTAAATTCCAAGAGCACTCCTGCTATCTTAGCCAACTTTGCAGATTCCCTGAGAATTTCCGAGTTTCCCTCGTCAAACAAATTATCATTATAGTTGATGATAATGATCTGAATAGTTCAGAAACTTTGAGTTATTCAATGTTGTTGAAAATTCATAATGTTATTGTGAGAGAGATTGAGAGAGATATAAGTTAGAATTATCAGCAAACATAATAGTCATTTGGTTAGAAGCTTTGGGTAGATCATTAATATATATATATATATATATATATATATATATATATATATATATATATATATATATATATATATATATATATATATATATATATATATATATATATATATATATATATATATATATATATATACATATTAAAAATAGGAAAGGTTCTTATATAGATCTTTGAAGAACTCCAGATGTCATACTTAATAAATTAGATGACACGCTCTCAACCACATAAACAAATTGCTTTCCATTATATAGTTTATTTTGAAGCTAAATTATTATAGTTCCAGTAGTTACGTATCGCTCTATCTTTTTAAAAAGAATGATTATCAAAGATTTCTGCCAAATCAAATCACCCAAACGAAAACCGAGAACTTTCAAACAATTCAAAAATATTTCTAGTAAATTAAAGAGTTGCATGTTCAGCAGAAGTGTTTTTTTCTAAAGCCATATTAGTTGCTGCATGGCCTACTTAAAGTACACGGCCTAATATTCCGTATTTTTGCCGAAAAAATAATTACTGCGCTGTAAAAGCAAAGCAAACTAACAAAATGCATTTATTCTTAAAAATACTTTTTATTTAACAATAAAAAAAATTTCGTTGTAAGAAAAGTTTAATTTTTTCTTTAATTTCTTACTTTTTCTGAGAAAATAAAAAAAAATGTTGATTATATGAAATTTATTAAAGACATTCTCTTGTTAATTTTTATATTTATGTTCTATCTTGCTTATTTCGTTGCCTTTTTTTAAAACCAACTATATTGCGCATATAATTTCCATCAGTAACTATTTTTCTTTTATTATTGAAGAATATATTACTTATTGTTTTGTTTATGAGATTAATCCCAAGTTTTAGGTGATCAGAACAAAGGACATTTTCTTTGAATAAAAATCTTTTTCAAGATAAACTGAGCAGTTGTTCTAAATGGCAAATCAGTGCTGTTAATCAAATGTAAAGTCTAAAATTGCAAAAGCATCACATGCATAATTACCCAGATTGGTAGATGGTATAGTCAATCCTCCCCTTAATAAAATTTATTATTTATACTATTTATCTGAAGAATCATATTTATCTACTCCAATCATTAGTTTATGACAGCATTTACTAAATCTTTTTGAAACATTTTTTGCTATATAACCTGCAATATAAAAAGGCAACTTCTCTGTTATCATCTGACAAAGATACATTATTTAAAGAAGTGCACTGAAGTTTGTTCAAAAGTTCGTTTAAAATATTTTTTTGATCATTAGTCTTTTTGACATGACTATTGCAGATATCAATGCCTTCTTTAACTAAACTTTTAAACTTGTTAATACACTCTGAGCACAAAACATCTTTTAAGCTCATCAAAAACCTGCCACCACTCATCTGTTAGTACTGTCCAAACCTTCTTTCTGTTGGATCACTTTGAAATCTTGCAGTCATGACAAATTTATAACCATCATTTAAAAGATCTTCAATGAAAGAGACATAATAATGGCAAAAATAAGTGTTTGTTTAAATGCTGCACAAGTTTGAGCAGACAAAACAAGTTTCTCACGGCACAAAATTTTTTGTTTTTCCCAATTATCAATCCATAATGCCATTGCTCGTAAAATTTCAGGTTTTTTATCATTCAAGATAGCAGCATTTCCTAAATAATTATTTGAACAAAACTGGTTTTTACTATTATCGATAATCCACTATTTATTAAATAAGTCTAAAAAACCAATAGCATCCTTACGTAAAGAAAAGATTTCAAACCAGCTCCGTTCTACGTTCATTAAACAAGTCAAGAGCAACTTGAACATTTTGTTTAAATTTTCCTGGGTGTAGCACTTTATTTGTTAATTTTGGAGCTTTACGTAAACCTGCATCTAAAGCAAGATCTTGGAAACTGTTTCATGGACATTGTGAAACAGTTTCCAAGATACTTCTCCACCTTTAACTGTAACATCATCTTTGAACCCAATAAACTCAAATAGGGGTAACAAAAACCTTTTCGATTTAGCAAGTTGCTTCTTACATTCTTAATTAAATGTGCATCATCATAGAATAAATAAACTTTTCTGCAGTTAAATAAAATTAAAAAGCATTCAAAGCCATTTTCATATTCTGATAACAATTTATTTAAAGCAGAAATATTACTTGCATGGCTATTACACACAATCAGGGCCGTGCCTTACCGACGTTCATTGCAGCTAGCCGAATTAAAAGGCGGCCAAAAAACTATAAGAATCCATCACATATACTCCACATTCAGTGCCGTAAAATATAAAAATTTAGTATAAAACTGCGAAATAAAAAATTAATATTATTTTAAATTTTGTTATATTTTTCTTTATATACAGAAATGTTTTTTTATGCATTACATACAATATTAGTATCACCACTCACTACAGTATTAGTATCACTACAATATTAGTATCACCACAATATTAGTATCACCGCACTACTGATGATATTAATTTTTTTCTTTACGTTAATTAAACTGTTTATTTTGTTTTTGCGCACATGCCATTAAGAATGCTGCCGGCGCCTATCTATGGGAGCTAGTTGCAGCGAATGTGTTACACACACTAATGCCATTGAATTTATATGTGTAAATTCAATGCTAATACTATACTATTTCTTTAATTTTACTTCACATGCTCATTTCTGCATATTTTGTGTGTGTATTTGTGTGTAGTGTGCATTGTTAAAAAGTAGGTACTAATAATTAAAACAATATTTATTAAATTCTTTATGTTTTAGTAATAACAATAGTTTTGATATACATTTTATCAATATTTAATCAGATGTAAACCAAAAAATAATTAAAACAAGTGAATTACTTACCAAGTACTAATTTTTTGAAAAAATATTTTTATATTTTTTATATTTACATATTTATACAGTACAATCTCTCTAATTCAAATTTTATGGGCAAAAATAAAAGTTCGAATTAGAGAGATTTTCGAATTATAGAAAGTTGCCTTTTATTCAAATATTCTTTTCAAAGTAACGAATAGAAATCAAACAAACAAACAGATAGTAATTCTTAGGCCTAAAAGCAATATATATTACGTGTTTTAAACTTTTATATTTGAAAAAAAAAGTCAGTAATTGTAGATTGTCTTTTATGAGCTAGTAAATTCATGTCAAAGACACGATTTATATCTTTTTGTCAAATTATCTCCGAATTAGTTTGCTTTTTCTTAAATTAGTCTAGCTATCCTTCCGAAGCTTGAAAATTTTTGAAGCACCGCAAAATATAAAGTTTTTTATTTTACCAGAAAGCCACTAATTAATACATTATCAGCTCTCATTCGTTTGAACCATTTAAGTACAGCTTTGTTTACTAGGTATTACAAATAAACTTTCGCCCGTTTTGTCAAATTTCCTTGACAAAAAGCGTCGAAGATTTTATCTTTATTCTTTTTCCAGGTTGAAAGAGTGTTTGATGGAATATCAAAAATTTTCGAAACCTCTTCTTACACGTCAGAAGTTAAAAAAGTTCAATTTACGGAGAGAATCTTACTGACGAGTCTAAAAAATCCATTCGAATTGTAGAGGTTTTTGAATTATGGAGATTCGTATTATAAAAAGTTAAACGTAAGAGTTTCTTAGGCGCATTTCACGGTGACTTTGCATTTAATCGAGTAATAGAGGTTTTCGAAATAAGGAGGTTCGAATTAGAGAGTTTGTACTGTATTATTATTTTTAACATTTTAGTAAAAATCCATAGAATGTCTTCAGGAAAAGATTGTCATGAACACAGTATAAAAGAAAGCGAGAAGAAAAACAAAATGAAGCTAAAGTGAAAATGAATTATTAGCAGAAAATACAAATGACAATATTATTAGTAACGATAAAATAGGAGATAATACTGATACAAATATTGACGATATCACGGGAAATGCTTGCATTAGCCAAGCAAATCCGAGTAGTTTTTTTCCGAAAATACGAATTCTAGTGACAATATTGCACTTGCAAATACCGACGATATCACTAAAACTGATGAAGCATATTCTGCTGTGTGTCTGGAACTAAATGATCCAGCTGGCTGGCCTGTAACGCTTACCAATAAAATGGTACAATTTCTAGCAGGACAGTGTTTAGCTTTTAGAGGTTCTTCCAGCAAATTATACAAAAAAAATAATGGATGTTTTTTAAAAGGCAATTAAAATGATAAAAAAATTTGATGATATAATGGCAGACCACATAAAACACGTACAAAAATCAATCGCTTTAAAGAACCACATGCCACATTACCTGGGAAATCATTTTCAAAATAAAATTATCACTATCCTTGCAAATCAAATTCAAAAATATATATTAACATCAATAAAAGAAGCAAAATATTTTTATTTTCAAAATATGCTGGACATGTTGAGAAAGTTAAAATGATTTTCAGATATGTACATGCTAAAAATAATAAAATTAAAGTAAGAGATAATTTCATTGGTTTTTATCAAGCTGAAAAAGGTACTGGAGAATCTTTTTATGATTTCTTAATTCAAAAATTAAACTATCTTGAACTAAATATTAACTTCATGAGGGGCCAGGGATACGACAATGGTTCTACGAGCTTTGTTTATGCCATGCAACGCGCATGCATTAAATTTGGCGATTAAGGATGCAGCTAAAGTTTCGTTTCCAACGGTGGATTTTTTTAGTGCTGTATCAGCAATATATAATTTCTTCAGTGGTTCACCATTTAGATGGTAAGTTTTAAAGAAAAATGTAAAATCTTTAACATTGAAACAGGTTAGTGAAACTCGGTGGGAAGAAAGAATTAAAGCGATTAATTAGGTGAAATTTACAATAGCCTTATAGAAATAGCTGAAGAATGTTCTACGCCAACAGTTCGACATGAGGCTGAATGTTTGGCAATGAAAATTAAGTCTCATAATAATAATATGGTACGCAATCTCGGAAGAGGTAGATGTCATTAGTAAAATGATGCAGAAAGTCTCTTGGAATATCAGTTCATGTGCTGAATCAATTATGGAAGTATTTGAATATTTCTAATGAAATTTGTAAGGCAGTTGAAACAGAACCGGATTTTCCTGCTGAAATTAGTGTACGTTGCCGACGTCACCGAAAACAATTTAGCCATGAAGGAGAAGAAGATATTCAATTTACTTCAAAAGAAAATATTCAAGTTAACTTTTATTATGTTATACGAGATAAATCTATTTTTCTTTTACCACCCGTTTTGAAACTTTGTTAAATTTTGAACAATGTTGTGGATTTCTCTACAAATTTATTGAAATGGAAGATGAAGAAAAAAAAAAAGTTGTTTGGATCTTCATAATAAATTTAAAGATGGTGAATCCTGTGATATGAATGGCGCGGAATTGTATGAAGAAATAATTTATTTGAAAATAATCGTAAAACACAAAAAGCAGCTCGAAGAAGTCCTAAGTTTTTTATATAAATACAACTTGGATAAGTCTTTTCCAAATGTCGCCACGAGTTTAAAACTTTTCTAACAATTCCAGTTTCCGTTACTTCAAGAGAGCGAAGTTTCACAAAACTGAAAATATTTAAAAATCACCTGAGGACATCCATGCCACAAGAATGTCTCAATAATGTTTCAATTATTGCAATAGAAAGTGACATTGCTGATTCGTTAAATATTCAAGAAGCGATTGAACAATTTGCTTCCATAAAATCGCGTCGGGTTAATTTTTAATTTTATTTTAATATGTAAATGTTAATGCTACATGTAACTTTGTAAATGTAAATTAAAAATTAAATTTTTACTTTTTTTTCTTTGATATTTGTTAATTCGAAAGGCGGTCATACATACTAGCACGCAGCCGGCTATATGCCCAGGCACGGCCCTGCACACAATAGCTTGCACAACAAACCCACTATTAAACAAAGATTCAAAGTTTCAATAATCTTATTTTTTATGAGGTTGTTTTTTTGCATATGGTCTACTATCATCTTTTTGGATATTATAAATCTTTTTTTCATAGAGTTTCTAAGTTCAATATTCTCTATAAGCGGTACAGAGGATATTGAACTTGGATCAAACACATTTGCAATTCTTACCAAGCAACAATGTACTTTTTGTGTGATTTTCTTCGATATAATAGTTACCATATTATCAGCTTCTTTTTAAAACTATTTTAAATTTGCAGATTTTACTATAAGTATGTTTTATTTTAGTTTTATCTTTAAGTAATAAATTCTGAAGTCCTTCTTCAGTTGCACTGTTTAAATCCATTTTAAAAACTGCAAAATAAAAAGTTACTTCCTTGCCCAGAAAAGGTAACATCGAACCATTGGTTTTTATTTTTTATAAGATATGGCTCCAAAAGGTTCGCAATATAACAGAAAAATAAAAGCTTAACTATGAGTAGTTCTAGAACTGCTTTTTTTACAGCCAAGTAACGCTTCAATGTTTGACTTTTAAAATCTGGTAGTTTCTGCAAAAATCAACTATCTTTATTATATTTTTCCGTATTCTCCTCTAACCTAGTCCTGATAACCTATCTAAAATAATATAAACAGTATGAATACAAAATAAAAGTTAGAAGGTTAAATATCATTCACAACGCTTGTTGGACAAAACTGCAAGAGAAAGATTGTAGAACCTGTAACAGAAACTTCATGCGCAGCAGGAGAATCTTTATAAAGTTGACAAAATTCTTTCATGACAGCCTTTAGCCCCCAACTCGTGTTTTCTGTAGCTGACCGATTCCATCGTTATGGAGTTACTTTTGAACAATGGTTAAACTCATAAACCGGTGGTTCATACTTCAGCATAATGCTTTGTGAAATTGCAATTTATCGCAAAATATTATTTAAACCGTACAACAAAAAATATTGAAAAACTTGTTCTAAAAAGTTGAACATTTCTTATCTCAAATTATAAATCAAAAATCGTTACGTGTGTTATTTGCACACATCTAATATTTTAACAAGTAAATTTTGACAAGTAAATTTTGACAAGTAAATTTTGACAAGTAAATTTTGACACGTAAATTTTGACAAGTAAATTTTGACTTATCTGTGAATTGGTTGCATATTCAAATCTCCCAGGTCTACGTAACTGGACGGCTCCGTTGGTCACTTTTTGCGACCATTGTGTCGCATAAACAAACAAAATTAGAAACTTTATGATCTTTTTTGAAACATTCATGTTGTTTGTTAAAACTTTTTATAAATTTATAAAAGAAGTCAAGTAAGACTTTTGTTAAACATCCTATCTAAAATATAATTAGTGAAATAATGAAACAAATATTTTACTTTTTGAATAAAAGAAAAAAAAATTTTTATGTAATACTATTGTACACCAGAATGTGAATAAACAAAATAAAAAAGAATTATGTATGCGTTTAAAACAAAAATATTGCTTAGGCATTATTAAAAAAACAACGGATAATATAAAAAATGCTGCACAAAATATAACAATACCATTTAATAAAAAAAAAAAAATACCGTACAACTTTTACCGTTTTTCCATGCTTTATATAAGGTTACTTTCTATATATATATATATGTTTGTGTGCCACAAAATTTGAAATCAATTTTTGAAAGCTTTTTTCTCAACAAATTTTGCTCAAATTTTGCACACTTAATCATTTTCGATGACAATACAAGGAAATGGAAAAATTTGACCAAAAAAAGTTAATTAAGTTAACAAAAATTTAATTTGTATTTCCCCATACATTTTATTTATTTGATATGAATTGCGTACAAAAATCAATGATTTGCAAATTATTTGCAGTTTCGAAGACATTAAAGCGCAGCGATTCAAAACCTATTGTTTTTTAAGTCTTAAGTTATTAAGTTAAAAAACAAAAATTTAAAACGCGCTACTTTTTCTTCCATGCTTTATATAAGGTTGCTTTCTATATATATATGTTTGTGTGCCACAAAATTTGAAATCAATTTTTGAAAGCTTTTTTCTCAACCAATTTTGCTCAAATTTTGCACACTTAATCATTTTCGATGACAATACAAGGAAATGGAAAAATTTGACCAAAAAAAGTTAATTAAGTTAACAAAAATTTAATTTGTATTTCCCCATAAGAACACTGAATTAATAAAAAAAAAATTTAAAAACGTAACAGTAATTTTTCCTTCTACAAAAGATAACAAAAAAAGAATTTCTAGGCCCAATAGAATTCTGCTTGCATAAAGCATTGATTTGAAAAAAGAATTTTTTTTTGATTTACTAGTTTTTTATAATATAATACAAAACCAATAAAATATTTATAAAAAACCAGTTCATTAATTTAATAAACTTTATCAATAAAATTAAGGCAAAGATATCGAAGTGGTGGTTAAGCTACAAAAGTATAATCAAATACAAAGGATTATTTTATTCCTGGGTTTATTTTAGCTATTCTCAGGTAAAAGTTTTTATTAACACAGACACGTTTTTTCTTCCTAATTTTATTTTTCGTCTTTAGCTTCTTTTCTAGAATATTTGTAAGTATGATTTTAATAAATATAACAATCTAAACTTATTTAACTGCAATCATTCCGCAAAAACAAAAAAATAAATAAAAAAATAATATAAGTTATATCAATTAATAGTTTTGCGGTAAATCTGTGTTGTTTGAACTAAACTGAGCAATGAGAACCCACAGTAAATACTTATCAAAAAAATTCTATCAAGGAGAATAAGTCAATCAATGAGTTTTTAAAAAATAAGAAGTTTTTACTTGTAATTGAATTGACTAAAAGTTTGCTTTTTTTATTAGTTTAAATCATCCTGATTCATTATCCAAACTCAAATGATTTTAAATATTATGGAATTTTTATTAGTTTAAATCATCCTGATTCATTATCCAAACTCAAATGATTTTAAATATTATGAAATTTTTAAATTGGAATTTTTAGAGTCTATAGGAATAGTTAGTAGTATAATACTAGTAGGTCTTTTTATCTACGTTAATAATAACGTTACGTTAATAAGTTTTTATACGTAGATTTGCGTAGCTTAACTATTTTATATATTTATAGTATATTCAGTCAAAGAAACTTAAAATAGAAGAAATTAATTATAACAAAGCAAAGCCTTTAGCTTCACAGATTTGAATGATTAGTTTTATTCTTAATGCCAGGAAAAGTTAATGGAGAGCGGGTGAAAGTATTTTAAGTAGTTTAACTATGTATTTGATTATGCTTTAAAATAAAATATTGTATATATATATTTTAAAGCATAATCAAATACAAAGTTTATATGCAGTTTTACCAGAGATTTGCAGTTTTTACCAGATTACCGTTGAAGAACTTTATTCTTGATTATGAAGTGTCGAACATTAGAGTTTTTTCAAAAAGCAATTTTGTACTGAAATATTTTCATTAGTATCCTTTCATCACTATTATTGTTATTATTATTATAATTTTGTCATACTAAGTACTATTACTTTTACTCTTGTTATTTTTGTTTTAAAATATTTAAATGTTTCAAATAATCAAAATTTTAATAAGATTTTCTTGATTAAGGAAGTATTTAATAGGTTTTAAAATATCATGACCTTTATCTGACAAAATGTCATTCACAATAGTTGAATGCTTCAAAAGATTATGTCTTTTATTTACAAAAGAAACAAAAGTAAAAATAACAAAATAAAATATTGTATATATATATTTTATTAATTATTATTTTTTATATTATTATTTATAAATATTAAATAAAGAGTGTCAAGTATTTTATTTTGCTTTATTTTTGCTTTTCTACTTTTTGTTGTTCAACTTTTTTTAATTCAACTAAAGTTATTGTAATTATTATTAATTACACCAAAAGATTTGCGTAGCTTAACTATTTTATATATTTATAGTATATTCAGTCAAAGAAACTTAAAATAGAAGAAATTAAATGGTTTTTCACTGACCAACATTCAGAAACAAAATTTGGCATCTGAAAGAAGCAAAGTAAAAACAAATAAGCAAGTAAAAAAAAATTTAGATTTTAACATTAAAATTTGGTCAATATTATGGTGTTAACTTTTTATTAATTACATTCCTTGAAATAAGAAAAAAAAAAAAAAAAATTAAAAATAGCTTCCTACTAAGATCCTAAACTCTTATTTAGATTATTATTTATCTTTGTGGCTGGTGAGCCCCGACTTCTTCCAACATACACCACAACGACAAAATGGATATTAGGCTATCCCGCTAGATGTATATATATATATATGGATTTTAGGAGTGAAAGTTTTCTTGTTTAAACAGATTTTGATAACGTTTAAATGCTCTGAAGAGTACTAAAATATAATAATATGATATTTTTATTAACTTATTAAATACTATTACTACCTTATTAAATACTTTTATTAACTTATTAAATTTTTAAAAAAGAAATAAACAATAAAATCGAAACAACTTTTATTTTATTTTTAGCTCTTTTATATTTTTCATGTTTACAATTTAGACTAATTTGACTTCGGAATCGTATCAAATTGATTGTTCATGATACCAAACACTGTACTTAAAATACTTTCACCCGCTCTCCATTTACTTTTCCTGGCATTAAGAAATTCACATGAAAATAAAATAAACCTTTGTATTTGATTATACTTTTGAACAATGGTTAAACTCATAAACCGGTGGTTCATACTTCAGCATAATGCTTTGTGAAATTGCAATTTATCGCAAAATATTATTTAAACCGTACAACAAAAAATATTCAAAAACTTGTTCTAAAAAGTTGAACATTTCTTATCTCAAATTATAAATCAAAAATCGTTACGTGTGTTATTTGCACACATCTAATATTTTGACAAGTAAATTTTGACAAGTAAATTTTGACTTATCTGTGAATTGGTTGCAACTTGGTATTAAAGCTGCCCCTTAACAAAACCATAAAGTGGATTTGGGGAAAATTAAATTAACAATTTATCATCGTTACGTGTGTTACCAGTCTCGTTACGTGCGTTACCGCATGCAAAACAATTGATAAAAGCAACCATTTCACAACTGAAGAGTCCAGGGGAAAAAATGGCATAGTTACATTTTTGCAGTTTTGAGATATTCGATTTTTAAAGTTTAAAACCATTCACAACATTACTTTTAATCAAACACTTAATTTTTTTTCACCAATTCTCAAAAATGCCAATTTCTTTAAGCAATTATGAAGTTAAAATGGTTCTGGCTTAAATATTTAAAATTTTTTGTCGCTTCATACCTGGAGTTGGGTCCTAATGGACATTGCCGTTTTTTCCACTGTAATTTACTATGCAAGTTTCATCCTTGTTTTTTATTTAAATTTTAAGCACCAAATATCTAAAAACTTATCATTAACATTAATTTAACATATAATTTTATTTCAAATTTATTCTTCGAAATGTCTATACAATAACGGTTCTGACTGTTTAAATGCAATGCACAATACTAAAATCATCTTTGCAGTTTTTTGGAATAATACAATCTTTTTTTTGGTAGCTGAATCCAATAATTATTGAATTGTTTTAAATATTTTGAACATCAGGGACAGGATGAAAGAGATGTATTGCTCATGGATAAAAATCCAAGAAATTCTGTGTTTACTCTAAGTTAATGTCTACCTGACATCAGATGAAGAAAAGTAAAGAGATAAATGGTCATTGTATTTTATTATATAAGTTGGCCACATAAAACTGAAGCCTTCTTACCAAATAGACTTTCACTTTTAGGTCATAAAAATTAAAAGGTCAATTTAAAAAAATATTATATTACTCAATTTAAACTAAGAAACTCACATTCATTCATACACACAAATTAACATTCTGTAAACAAGGACTATACAAAATAACAATGATTTATAAGGAAGATAAAAGAACGTTATTTTAATTTAACAGCACTGTTTAATAACATTAATTTTTATTTAGTTAAACTCCTCTTGTCCATTAACTTCGTTTTTATTGTTATCATGTGGTAAGGAGTCAAAGTAGTCAGGTCTATTAGTGAACTTTTTAAGAACCTGCAGATCTTTAAACTTAGCCATTGATATGCACAGTTTCTCAGAGTATAAGTTTAAAGGTTCACATGGAGCATTTTTGCATTTGCCTCTCATATTTGAAGTAATGGTGCTTTTTAAAAAGGCACCATTCCAAGAGTCTCTGTGATTCATTGTTCCTGGATCATTTTTGGAAAAAAACACTTCTCTAAGATATCTAGTTGAAACAGGACATCCAGCCTTATAGAAAGGTTTTAAAAATCGTGTCATATTTTTCACCATATCCTGCCTGAGCTCCAAAACATTGAAAGGAGCTGGATTCTTGCAAAAAGCTTTTGAAATATTGATCCAATCAGAAGGTATATTGACCTGTGATTTGTAAGAATGCCCCCTTTCAGGAAAGAAAATCTTTTTTGAGTCAAATCTTTTTTTATGCTGAACTAGATAATCCAGAAACCAAAAGACTATTTTAATAAAAAAGAATTCTTATTTTGGCCTGCACAAGAATCACAAAATAACTCTAGTTCCCTGACATCTTGACTTAGGTGATGAATAAAATAATCATATAACATAGATGTCACCTCATCTGCCCCCTTTTTGGCTACAGTTTCATCATAGCCATAGATAAACACATTTTTGCTCGATAGCACACGGATGTTAAAAGAAAGAAATGAAAGTTTTCTTCTGTAATAAAAATCATTGGTTGAGTTATTAGGGACATTTAAATTTCTTTGATAGTCGAATGCTATTACTTCAAATGTTGAATCATTAATTGCTTTTATCCTAGATTCTCTTTTTCTTCCATAAAATGTTTCTGCTTTTCTTTGATGCAAGTCCCTATCAGTTTCCAACTCTTTAAGCTTTGCTTGCAAATCAGGGTTCATTAAACTATCTTTAGCAATGAAATCTATTCTCATTTTAAGCTCATCACACTTTGAACAAGTGTCTGTACGAGGATATCCAAAAGCAATGTTAAAATCTTTGTTAAATATTGTCCTGTATGTCTCGTAAGAAATCTTGCTATCAGGATAGATAATTTGAAACATGTTAAACATTTCTTTAATGTTTAAATCCTCAGATAAATATAGGCGTCTTGTTTTATCTTGCGAGTAGTGAGACTGCCTACCCCTAAAGATGAAATGTGATCTCTTATCTTCTGAACCATTTCATCTGTCAGCTTATGAGGTCTACTTGTATGTTGACCTCTTCTGTCCTTTGGTGGCTCACCTATGATGAAAAGATGAAAAACAATAAAAAAATATGTTAAATAATTTCTGTTCATCAAAAACTAAATTAAAGATTATAATCTTAAAATAACATGCTTGATAAATAATTGAGAAACTGTTTCAACTTATTTATCATTTCATATAGATTAGTCCCTTTTATTTAAATCTACACTAAAAGCTTAGGCTTAGGGAAATATTATGTTAATAATAATATTATTGTTAATATGATTATAATAGAGACTAGTTCCTTTTATTTAGACTAAAATCAAAGCCAAGGCCTTTCTAATTATTTTTATAATTTTAAAATCAATCAAGATTTTAGGCATTAGATAGGCCTATAGTCTTTTAGTCTAGTAGGCCTATAGCCTATAGTAGAGCACGAGGCCTATAGTAGAGCACGAGACTAGTCTAATCGAAAGTAGAGGCTTAATAATGTTCGCACAATATGAAACAAAATGTAAGGATAGCTTTTATTAAATTATATGTAAAAACACTAGATCTTATTCTATATAGTATAGTCTCTATGCTAGGCCTACCTGTAGTTGATAAACTCCGTTTTATTGTCTCGACCCTGCCTTACTTGATGCCGAAGATGGAAAGAAAAGCTTTGAAGCACACCTGGGTAAACTCATCATCGATTTTCTTAAATACTTTGTATTTGTAGCTGTTATCATTCAAGTCTTTTAAGATAGTTTCATTTTTCCGTGATCTCCTTCTTGTGACATTACCGACTGTAATAAGGCCAGCCAGAAAAGAGTCTTGGTATTCTTTGCTCGATAATGCATTGAAAAAGTCCAATAAACGAGCTCTTTCATCTACTGTTACAACTTCAAAACACTTATATCGTGTACATTTGCAGTCAGATCCTGTTGTATGAGATGAAACTTTTTTTTTTAGCATTTCGCTTATTCTCCCTGTATTTTCCTTTTCTTGGGCCTATTTGTTAATTCACAGTGCTCTTCGCAATCCGCCATCTTTAAAATGCTGTTTACACAAGATCGACCCCTCATTGGACGGTGTGATCATGTGACTAAAATTATCACATGACATTAGTGACACTGCCGTTTTTCCCCCAGTAAACATTGGACCATGCCGCTTTTCCCATTGTATAGGGTTTTTTCTTTTTTAATTATCATATGGACATTTCCACTTTTTTCGCTTGAAATGTAGTTAAGTACAAACTATACAAGTCTATGCATAGGGCAGGGGCAATAACTAAGAAAAACCAAAAATGTGACTATGACGTTTTTTCCCCTGGACTCTTCAACTATAATAGCAAAAGCGTAGTAATTACAAATGCAAGCATGCGAAATATGAATAGTTAAAGAGTTTAGACGTTCATGGTAATAAAATTTTTTTGGAGTGAAACACCATATATGTTCGGGTTTTTGAACCAGCAAGTGACGGGGGATCAATTTTTCTAAGAACTTGACTTTTATCGTAAAGCATCACATCAGGTTTAGTTGGCCAAACCCATGAGTTACCAAACAAATTTTTATAACTGTGGATACCAAAACTTGATTTGACATAACTTCTTTTACTTGTCCAGGAAATTCTTTTGCTTTCCCACCAATTGCGTCAATTACCCCCTTTCCATGGGAAGTGGCGAAATACTTCCACTGAAAATTTTTGTGATATCGACAGACCAGAAGTTGCAACAAATGCAACATGTATTTATTTTTAAATACAGACGATGGTCCATCCGACAAAATGATTTCTTCATCGTAATAATTTGAATTAGGCGATTTCATAATATAATCGTATACTTTGAAAAGAAATGCAAAATTGTATCCTTGTTTTTCTTCAGAGTATAGGAGCAAATAATAAAACCTTGTTGTGTACCCTTGCAAACGTAGCTGCTGTAAAAAGAGTAACGCTAGATCTGCTCCACATAGCTGACTGGATTTCAGATTGATATTCGCATGAATATGACATTTCAAAATCTATTTGCAGGATTCTGGAGGTACATTTTGTTTTGTCTCCAGAAAATTCTTTAGCTTGGATTCTTTTCATCCGCACATGCAATACAATCTTTTCAAAACCCTCCTGAATGACACCAATAAGTTCTCCAACAGTACCCTGTTGCTGAATCTTGCACAGTCGCATCTTGGATTCACCAATGCCGTCACGTTTGACGTACTCATTAATCCATTCGTACCAAATTGTTATGTCTTCTACGTTCTTGTTAGATTTAATATTAAAGCCGTTTTTACATAATTTACACTCGTTTTTCTAACAGGACTTGGACATATCTAATGCACTAGAAGAACACAAAATATTATTCCACCAATTATTTTTATACACAATGCCCAATCTGCTCAAACGTAGTATTAAATTTTCATGCATCACACATTTACACTGATCAGCTGGTGTATTTTTTAAAAGCAGTACATTAGGTGGACGGAGAGCACAAAATTTGGAAAAACAAATTTTAATTGTTTCATTATTCTCAAGAAATAATGTATATGGCTCACGGAGGAACATAGTCAAATAATACTTCCTCAAAGTTTCCTTTCTTCCATTTTTCCAAACAGCCATTGTATCTGACATGCCTGCCATAGTGTAAATAATGTCTGGTTGAAAGTAAAAGTCTTTTACAAGTTTTTCAATGTCGTCTTCCAAACCTTCCACATTGCGTTTTTTAAACAAACATGCTGAATCAATTTTAAAGCCGACATTTTCAGCAACCTTGTTAAGTACTGCAAATCTTTTATTGGGAGACAGCGGTAAAGCTTTGAAACAACGTTTTACAACTTTCCCAAGCGTTTGCGGACAACAAAATGAAGATAACGTAATTGTCGTGTTTGACTTGCCCAAAAGTTGACGTTACCGTTGACGTGTTTGACTTGCCCTCTAGTTGACGTTACCGTAGATTTCATGGTTTCTTTTTTCTTAGCTTTACATTTCGCCACCGTTGCAGCTACTTTACGTCTATGTTCAGTTAACTATTTCTTTGTCATTTTAGCAAATTTCGCAGCATAAACTTGTGCAATTCTTTTATTTTCGCGAACTTGATATTGTGGATCTTCCTTTTTCTTTTTCATTGTAAACTTTTTAATTTTTTCTGCAGAAGTCAAGGCCCATAGTTTCACTGCTTCCATCAAAATTAAAAAAGAAAACAAATTAACACGACAAAATAAGAAACTGAACTGCGATGAGACTTGCGCTTCCAACTGTAAGTTGAATGATTGTAAATCTGTGAATCAACGTCAATTAAAATATTTGCAAATGCAACTAGAAAGTAAATAAATGCACGTGTAATTAAGGAATGTCTTTATGAATACATTGCCTACATGCTCGTTTAATTCAAATGCTAAGAAAATTTACAAACCATGTGAAGTTGCGTTTAAATACGCCAATTTAAGGAATCCTATAAATAGATTCATAATATTTGTACATACTATTTATACATATTTATTTATAGATATCCATAATCATAGATACGTGGTAGTAATTCCTGTTACGTGGGTTACCCAATTATATTATCATAAATTTAATCATAAACTGTATTATCATAAAGGCAATTAAAATCAAAGCCACATGATATCAAGTATAAATGAAGCATCTAGTTAAACTTATTTATAATATTAAGTCATAATATTAAAAACAATCTAGGAATGAAGTGGTGGTAATCCAAAATAAAAATTTGTTTACTTCTTTTCTTAATATTTATATTACTTGTTTTAGTTGGTATCTTCTCACATAAGTCGGTATCTTCTCACATAAGTCGGTATCTTCTCACATAAATCGGTATCTTCTCACATAAGCCGCATCAATGTGCGGAAAAATATATTGACAGCGCATTGTAAAATTTTATGTCAATCACGCAAAGTATCATTGTTGATATAAGTGTTATGTTTAGATGTCTTATTTCTTCGACAGCTCATCATTGCATCAAACATTCTAATATGTCTTATTTCTTCGACAGCTCATCATTGCATCAAACATTCTAACATCTCCTATTTTTCAAACGTGACTCATCATAGCATCAAACTTAAAATTTTTTTGGGTTTCTGGCCATAAAATAAAAATAGCAACCCGGTAAAACAAAGTAGTCATTTAGTAAAAAAGAAGAACTGTAAGTATTGCGCAAATATGCGCAGAATGTTGTTTGTTTAAAATAACTTATAGGTAAAAGGTTTAATTTCCATATAATCATGCCAAGACATTTAGTAACATTTCTTTATATTGTTGTTATTTACTAATCTGTTCTACAATTTTAAAAATTTGTGCATTTATAATAGAATATGGTTTTGGTTTTTACGCTCTATTTATATTTGTTTAGTTAAAATTCTTTTGGTATATTTGCTCTTAAAATATAAAGAGTGTTCAGGTTAGGTTATCCTGCTACTGGTAACATGTAACCCAGTAGAGATGTCCTGCTGCCTTGTAGGATACGCTTTTTTAGGCAAAGACTAGGAGTAGCCAACTCCGACTTAAAACACTCCTTGCCTTGAGGCTCTTGGTTGAGTAAAGGCTAGAGATGGTGTCTCGATATAAATACTTATCTTGGGCAGATGTTAAATGCATCCGGCCACTGTCTTGTAGGCCACCTTGGCGAAGACTTAACAGGTAAATTTAGACTCTATTTGTTGATCAGACTCTATTTGTTGATCAGCCTCGCAGCCCTTCTTCATCTATTAGGCTGGCGCAGATGTATTTTTAATACATAGTTTCCAGCTTAGGATGTTGAATGCTGGATCTTCTTGATTTAATGCATGAGTTTTGCTTGTGTCTCAGTTTTTATGACTAGGCAACTCATTCTATTATTTCCTAACGAGTGTACAACTTTAAAACTCAGTTTTATGGTTCAGCTGGTAGTCAGATTTCCCAAACTCTGTTATAGCTCTCAAAGAGACTGACTCCATCAACAGCTGAAAAATATCAAAGTATTAACAGTGCCATGTTGCGCATAGATGATTTTTTTATTCGTACTTTTGGTGTGCATTGTTGAGGCCTCATTTGGAGCCCTTTGTTACAGCTTAGTGTTTATTAATAGTAATGAGGCAATTGCGTGGGTTATTAAATAGTGTACTGAGTACCGTCTTTACCTTGAGTCAAGTTCTTTAACAAATTTAAAAATGAATAAAGTACCAAAAACTATAAAACACAAAAACTCAGTCACTAATGCTCGTGGTATCTTTTCTTCTGTTGAGTCTTATTTCTTGCAAAGTTCACCAGACCTACTTGCTCTTTGTGAAACTAGTTTGAGTTCGGCTGTCTCATCTTGTGGTTTTAGTGTAATGGCTATCTTTCTTTAATTCTTAAAGACTTTAACTGTCAAATGCTTGGCTTGGGCATTTACATTCGTAAAATTTCACCTATTTGTCGGGAAACTAGGTTTGAACCTACAGACTATTCTTTTATGTGCTTTTGCTTAGCACCAATTTACTCTATTACCTTTCTCTTCGTTCTATATCGTTCTTTTTCATCTCAAGACTGTACTCTTTTTGATGTTATTTCTGATCGAATTGACCAAGCCCTCTCTCTTTATCTATCAGCCAATAATGTTGTTGTTCCTGACTTTAATGCTCATCTCACTGAATGGCTTGGTTCTAGTGTCAGTGATTCTGCAAGCTTTAAAGCCCACAGCTTTTCTCAATCTCTTACTCAAATAGTCATCTTTCAAACTCGCTTTACAGAACCTGAATCATTTACCTTCTCTACTTGACTTATGTCTTGTTTCTGATCAAAGTCAGTGCTCAGTTTCTCTACATTCACCCATATGTGCTTCTGATCACAGTTTAATCTCTCTAAAACTAATATCTTATTCTTCTTCATCATCAGATTCCCCTAATCATCATACCTCTGACAACTTCCTTAAAGCTGACTGGAACTCTTTTCGTCATTTTCTTCATGATGGCCCTTGGGTATAAATCTTTGGTCTTCCTACTGACAAATATGTATCCTACATAACTTCGTGGATTCAGGCTGGTATGGAATCTTTTATTCCCTCTCGACAACTACAAGTCAAATCTCACTCTTCTCCATGGTTTTCATCACATTGTGCTGCTGCAATTTCCAATCGAAACCGTTACTTTCATATCTATCAGCAAAAAATTTCTCCAGAAAACAGACATCTGTTTATTACTGCTAGAAACCATTGTAAAAAGATTTTGTCTAACGCTAAAACCCGCTATTCTCAGGTCATGAAACCTCGTATTTCATCACAAAAATTAGGAGAATCTTTAACAGTATCAATAATAAGGGAAAATCTGTTATTCCAACTCTTTTTTATGGTTCAGACTTTATAACCTTACCTAAAAACAAAACCGAATTGTTTGCAAAGAACTTTTTATCAATATCATCTCTTGATTTCACTAGTTGCGTTTTACCTAATATAGCCGTCAAACAAGTTGATCTATTGCTTGACATTCGTATTATTCCAGCTTTTCCGGAGTATTCTCCAGGAAAGCTGTAATAATACGAATTGGTAGAGAAGCTGGATATATAATACAAATTGGTAGAGAAGTTGGAATAATTGGTAGCGAAGATGGATATATATTACAAATTGGTAGAGAAGCTGAAATAATATGAATGGTAGTTAGACGAGTCAGATTGCTCCAGTGTTCTCTGGAGCAATCTGACTCGTCTAATTACCATTCCATTAGTTTTCTTTCTATCTGATGTTACGTTTTTGAGCCTTTAACTAACAAACACTTAATCTCTTATCTTGAATCTAATATCTTACTTTCTGATCATCAATATGGATTTCAATCTTCTCGTTCTACTGTTGATTTGTTAACGGTATTAACTGATAGGTTTTATCATGCATTAGCTAGGTATGGAGAGCTAAAGGCTATCATTCTCAAGGATCTCACTTGTGCTACAGCATGGGGCTCACAGTGACTGGTGAACTTTAATTCAGATTAACTCAATTTATTTTAGCCAATTGTTATCGCAATAATTTAGATCTTGAACGGTAATGTACTCGATGAGTCATCTACCCTTCATTTTCTAGGATTAACTCAAACTTCCAATCTTTCTTGGAAACCGTATATCAAATCCATTGTAAAATTAGCATCTGCTAAGGTTGCATCTCTTAATCGTGCCCACCGCATTCTTACTCCGGATTCTATTCTTTATCTTCATAAATCTCAAATCCGTCCTTGTATGGAATACTGTTTCCATATCTGGATTGGATCTTCAAATGATGCTCTTTATCTTTAAAACAAGTTGCTAAAACAGATTGTAAACATAATTGGACCTGCTCTTGCAGCCAACCTTTAACCACTGTCACATGGTTGTAATGTTGCTCCTCTTCCTCTTTTAAATTAAATCATTTCCTTTTACTATGACTATTCATAAGTGCTCTAAAAACTCTTTTTCATCTAGTTTTTTATCTTAAACATTAGTTCTTTGAAATTCGCTGCCTTCATCTTTTGTTCCTGATTCAAATAATTTTCACTCTTAAGTCGTCTGTTAATCGTTATCTTACTTTATATACTTTATCTTTACTCTTCCAGTAACTTCCAACTCTTTTAGTGGTTTCTTGCAGCCTTGTTAGAAGCGAAGATGTTAAAAAAAAAAATTTGAGATAAATTTAAAAATTATTTTTTGCATTATTACATAAGAACTCTTTATATCGATCTATCATGGAATTCTTTAAGTTCTGTACTTTTTTATTAAAATGCTTAAAGTTACTAATCATTTAAAGAGTTTTAGGAGCGCAGGTAAGTTTTTTTATGGAGCTTTTTATTTTTCTAAAATGGACACATTATTAGGTTGTTTTTTTTGCTTGTTTTAATCTTCTTTTTTTGTGTGTGTGTGTTTAGCAACTTAACTTCACTGCTTTCCGAAAAATTTTAAAGAAACATGATAAGGTATTACAAATATTTTTGTTATATAACCTTTCGATATTGTTTAAATTTTTACTTTTTTGAATATTTTTTAAGGTCTTTAAAACTAGTTCTGGAGCAGATTACCGAATAGCAAATGTCGAATCTTCTTTGTTTTACACCAACACACAAATAAATGCTCTTATTCTGGATACAGAGGTACATATAAAACGTGAAAATCCATTAAACTTCTATAAGATTTAAACATTTCATTAAGAGACGTTATTTTATAGTCAATTGCAATTGAAGGTTTAGAAGGCGGAAATCGTACAAAAGCGATGAACAGACTTCGAGTTTTACCTATTTCTGTGAAGGTATGTTCATATAATTGTTCATGTATTGCACGAATAAACTTCTTTTAAATATATACTAAATAAGTTCAAACCACTATTGGCTTATTAATTAAATAGTGGCAGCAGATAGAATGATAACAAAAAAGTAAGAAATACAAATAAGAAGATGTTGCTTTTTGAGTCAGGGTAATATTTTGTCCGATAATCTAGAACGAATTTTTGTACAGAAGTTATATGCTTCAGAAAATGTTCGCTGGGAATTTGTTGATGTTGGTTTCATTGTCATTAACGTTTGATACAATTTTTCTAAATATGCAGTTCTTTTTTTAGTTTTTGAAAACAATAAAAATTCTTTTTTAATATCAGCAAATTTATCTCCGCAACTTGGCAAAATTGAACATTTCGCACTTTCTAATATTTCATGTAGTTCTTCTTCCAGTGTTAATGCTTCTACGTTTCCTGTAGTATTTTCGTTATTTTCAGTTGAATATTCCTGTTCATAATGTGTGTTTTGCTGCTCTTCATCCCCATTAAATAATCTTTTCAGTAAATGTTTGTATTTTCTTTGAAGGCATAGTACCATTTATAAGAGAATCTAATAGCTCTTCTAATTCTTGGTATTTACGGCTATTTATTCAAGTTTTCATTGTCATTAATTGCTCTCTAACTAAATTAACATTGGATTCTTTTAATTTTCTTTACATAAAATCAATTGCTAACCGGGTTGTTGCAAGATTAGCATCCTCTCTGCTAAGAGCTTCAACAGTTAATTTAATAGGCTTTAGAGTATTTTCCAATTCATTTAATAATTCAATATTGATATTTTCTATTAAATGTACACTTCCAATATCTTGAAGAGCTTCTTTAATGATATAAAATAATTTTAAAAATCTAGATACCATTTCAAGCAATAAGTTCTACAGAGTTCTTACATTACTAGCTGAAGTTCATTTCCTAAAACTATTTTGACCTTTTCTTGCAAAATATTATTTCGCACAAAAGAACTTTTAACAAATTTAACAATTATACGAACATTTTTATATTTTCTTCTACATTTTCTAAATTTGTTAACTCAATTTGTCTGTACTCTTCGATGTCATCCCCGCTCTCGTCAGAATAATAATTTTCATCTCGATCATCATCAATACCATCTTGACCATGGTCATCACCATCAATATCATTTTCATTTTGCAAGGCGGTAGTATTTTTCTTTTTATATATTACATCAAAAACATTTAAGTGTATAGTGTGATTCAAACACAAATTATAGAGACTAGGAGATTCTCGTCCAAATTTTATCATTACACTTGCACCGTCGCCGTTTGAACCAACTATATGTTTTTTAAAATAATATTATATGTATTTAAATGTTGTTCTACTTTTTCAACTAACTGTACAGCTGTACACGAGTTAAAAATTCTCACTAAACCTAGATTACACACTTTAGAGTCAATTCCATGGAAATTGATATTCAGATATTTCCGAATTTTCATACTCGTCCATTCAGCAAGTATAATGCTAAACCGTCGTTAATTTTTTTTGTAACAATTCTAATATTTCCAATTCTTTTTTTTTTTATAAAATTTATGAATTAAACTCATAACATCTCTTTCGGCTTTAGAAAGATTATGACTTGATTTTACCAAACTTTCACGAATAAAGCTAGACTTTATAATCACCCTAACTAATATACCATCGAGAGTGGCCATTTTAGCGACAATTTCTTCTAAAGGCTTTCATGCAACGGAATCGAAAGTGTCAATAGTTTTAAAATGTTCGGTGGTGGAATTTTCTCCTATTTCTTCTTTTGTTGGTAAAGAAATTCCATGTTTAACTTTTAAATGTTTAATCGTTGATGAAGTATTTCCATCTTTGTTTGATATTATCGTTAAACAATTATTGCATTTTCAAATCGGTACATTGCACTTTTCAAATCGGTACATTGGGTAAATAGTCCCACACTTTTGAATTCTTCAGCATAATGGGGCTATATAAAATGTCACATTAAAACTATGGTATTTCATATTTTTCCTAAAATTGAGAAATTAATCAACAATTTAATTAATAAATGAAATGTTTTTTTGTTTTTTAATTTTTTAAAAACGCGCTAAAAGAATTAACTTATTAACTTCAAACTTTCTATTCAAAAGTTTTTATATTAGCGAATGCTTTTAAAACAATCGTTAATATAAAGACATTAGTTTAGAAAAAAATTTAACTTATGAGATTAGTGTGTATTCGGATACAAACACAAACTTGAATGTTCTCAAAACATCTAAAAAGCGTGGTCAAGTTCAAGTTTAAGTTTTAAGCAAGATAGGTCGGGAATTCACAAACCCTACTACTGTAGGGTTTTCTTGAAAAGAAAGGGATACAGTGCGACGGCGCGCCGATGCGTACTCAAGAAGGCCGAACAGTCAAGTTATGAGACTCGCCGAGTCTTAAACCGGGTATCGAATTTGGGTATTTACGCATAGACTCGCCGAGTCCGAATCCGGGTACCCGGAAGCGAAAAACCCTATTAAATATATAGTTATTTAAAAAAATATGTTTTTTTGAGAAACTTCTTGAAAATAAATATTTTAACCTTAAACAAGATAAATAAATGAAGAAACAGCAAAATTTTTCAATGAATTAAATATGTTTATAAAAAAACGTTTAGGAAAATATAAATAACAAACCTA
Source organism: Hydra vulgaris (assembly GCF_038396675.1). Taxonomy (NCBI): domain Eukaryota; kingdom Metazoa; phylum Cnidaria; class Hydrozoa; order Anthoathecata; family Hydridae; genus Hydra; species Hydra vulgaris. The sequence goes on from NC_088921.1 coordinate 49,887,778, forward strand.
TATAATATTTATGTTAACTTTTACAATAAATTATAATATACATTATAATTAATGCAATAAATTAAAATAAATATTACCTAGGTTTGTTATTTATTTAATCTTATTTTAATACTGCAAATAATAATTTTATTTAATAGTTAACCTTTTTTTTTTATTTGAATTTTTATGTTTGAATTTTTATATTTTAATTGAAGTTTTATATTTAAACTCCTTTATTTTTAAAGTTTAACTTTTTTATATCAAAATAGGCAATTTAGTCCATTTTATGATCTCGTAATATAATTAAGCTAAGATGTTAATTTTAATTTTATTGCATTCAAAATGTTAATCTTGTTTTAAAATGGGTTTAACCAATTTTTTAGCACTTCTGGTTGTCAAGAAATTTGCATTTTTATACTACCTGATTTGACATTTTTTTAGATAAAAAAATGCGTTTTTTTATTTTAGTTTTTTTTTACCACTTTTTTTTACCCAATTTTAAATTTTCTTAAATATTATAGATACGATATTATAAATATTATAGATCAATATAAACGATATATATCTATACATATATGATATATAAATATATATATATATATATATATATATATATATATATATATATATATATATATATATATATATATATAATATGTATATCTATATATATATCTATATATCTATATATATATATATATATATATATATATATATATATATATATATATATATATATATATATATATATATATATATATATATATATATATATATATATATATATATATATATAATATGTATATCTAAATATATATATATATATATATATATATATATATATATATATATATATATATATATATATATATATATATATATATAGATATATATTTAAACAATATAAATAATATAGATTAATATATACGACTAATTTATAATAATATTATATAATTTAAAATATATTTATAATATTACTAATGATATATAATAACTATATACGATACGTTATAATAACTATAAACGATATAGATATAAATATTATAGAATAATATATACGACTAATTTATAATAATATGTTATAATTTATAATATATTTCTACTATAATAACATTAATAATATATATAATAACTATATATGTTACGTTATAATAACTATAAACAATATAGATACAAAATTATAGATTAATATATACGACTAATTTATAATAATATTATATAATTTATAATATATGTAATATACTTCTAATAAAATATTACTAATGATATATATAACTTATAATTATTTCAAATAAATTGTAAAATAGGCTTTTTACAAAACTATAACCTTTCCTTTTTCAAGGTCAACAAGCAATGGAAAAGTCCATACTTGATTTTCCTCAGTCTCATCAAACAAAGTTTTTTTTAAGTCAGGAGTTGACTTGTTTACTCGAAGAACTTTTTTACACAAATCTGAAAGTTTCATTTTTAGGGTTGACAAAAATGGATTCATATCAAGAATACTCTGTGATTCAATTATCAGCCAAAGTGGACCTGTAGTTATTTTATCAACTATTCCAAGAGTCCGCACTTCTGCTAAATATAATTTGTTGCTAATATCTTCTTTAACTGCAAGTAAAAGATTATTTTGATTTGGCCAATTTTGAAGAAACTCTAAAATATCTTTTGAATGAAAATACAAAGCTGCAGCATTATAATATAATATATTAAATCTGTTACCAACAAAGGGTGCAAGCATACACTTACTTTGTCCTTTACCAGCAAGAAATGCATTAAAATACCCAGCAACTCCAGCTTTATCACATCTCCTTACATGAAAAGCTTTACATGCAGTTCTTGTTAATCTAGTGGCACCTGATTCAGCAGTATTGAATGCAAAAATATTTTCATAACTACTACTTAAAACTAACTTTTCGAATGAGTTAATTGTCTTATCAGTTTCTGTTGCAAAGTTAGATAATAAATGCAATTTACAAAAAAAATTAAATATTTCAATGAAATCTGCTTGTTTGCCTTTTTTTAAACCTTCCCAGTTCTTTATAACTTTAGGCAGTAACTTTTTCCTCATATCTTTAAGCTTTAAATTAAATAGTGGATTAGCTGGCCCAAGATCTGGTCCAAGATCTGGATAGTGGATTAACTGGCCCAAGAAAATGTGGATCGCTTCTCGCACACTAAATTTCTTTTTAATAAATTCAAAATACTCAACGTATTTCAACTTAATTTATATCATATTCTTATATTTATGTTCAAAGTAGACAATAAAACGGCACCCATTTATTTAACTCATTTTTTGAAAAAATAAATCATTTATACCCAACAAGATTTTCAAATAACAATTATATTCAACCAAAAGCATATTATTCTGCTACTAAGTTCTCGATTGCAATCAGATGACCTAAATTATGAAACACATTATTGGATAATGAGTTTAAAAAAATTCCTTCCCTTGATCAATTTAAAAATAAAATAAAAAATAAACTTTTGATAATTGACAATGAACAAGACTTCTTCTGACACTTTTAAATAGGAGTAATCAATCGTTTTATTTACTTGTTATTTACTTTATTTTTGATCATATTTATTTTTGATTTTAATCTGAATTTTTCTTTGATGTTCGTGTTTTATCTCATATTTATAAGGAGTGCAACTTTATTGTCACTTTTTTCAAGCTTAACCAACAAAAGTTTAACTCTTTTATTAAGATTTGTTAATGACTTTGTTATAAAAAATCTTTTAATTCTTTTACTTCCTTATGTTGTTTCTTTTTTAATTGATGAATCTTTGCTTTATTACTTGCATGCAGTGCTTTTTTTCTCCTGGAACGCACCGGAACGGCGTTCCGGCACCTTTTTTTTGATATATATAATTTTTTTGCTTTATATAAACATTTTTTTCCTCGTATTATTATATAATGAAAATAGTTCATTTTTAAATATTAAACATTCTTTGCAGATTTGAAAACATTACAGCGCTGCGTTTCAAAATTTGCTCGAGAAGAATTTATTTTATTTTCATCTTTTCTTAATAGCGTTCGTTTTATGACACCAAGTTCTTTGTTTTTCCGATTATAATCGGAAAAACATACAATTTCTTGAAAACGCGTATGGTTGTGAGATTAACAATTATTAATCTCACAACCATTCGCGTTTTTAAGAAATCTTTTAAGAAATTCTATTGTTTCTGCGCAGTGTTTGTCCGAATATTAATCTCACAACACCTCACGCAACTTAAAAAAGATCTATTTTTAAAACAAAAACTTTACAACAGTATTTGCAACAGTAACTTTTATTGTATCCTTATTAACGATTCGTTAATGAATTTCCTGTTAATAGCGTTTTAAATTCAAAGTTATAACCTAATTTATATATTTAAATACTGATATAAAAATATCAATTAAACAAAATAACGCAAAACTAATTATGAAAAAAATTACCAGTTTCTTCTCGGTGGATTCCCCTGTTCAGAAAAAAATCAAATTAAATGCAAAAGAAACAGAAGAAATCAAAATTACAACGTCAGATTTACCTTCTGCAGACAATGACACCAATTATAGCTGGCCAAGTTGCTGGACTTTAGAGCAAAAAGCAGAGTTTTGTTCCAAAAACGAGTGGCTTTGTTTTCGACAAAAAAAGCTCGGTTGCACTACCTGCCAAAAAGTGAAAACACTTGGCGTAGAAGCTAAGATGAGAATGAAAATATCTAAAGAATGGTTTAATAATGAAGTTTCTTATTGTGGTGAAAATAGAAAGCAACAGTTGAGTTCGTTTCGTAAGAAAATATTTGGTCACAAAGAATCTGTAGGACATCAAGCTGCATTAAAGATGGTAGAAGAAGCTAAAAAAAGAGATTCTGTCAAACAATATTTTAAAATCTTTAACGCGTGAGAAAATTGTAACAGCAAACATTTTCGAACTGCATATAAAGTTGCTAAAGGAAATCAGTCTTTTAATATTTTTGAAATGGAAATTGATCTTCAAGAAATTAATGGAGTTGAAATGGGTCGTATTCTTCATTCTACAAACGCATGCATTAATATTGTCAATCATATAGGTAACGAAATGAGGAAAAAAATTATTGCAGAAGTCATAAAGTCAAAAAGTAAGATTTCGATAATTATTGATGAATCAACCACTATAAGCCAAAAATCAACACTGATAGTGTACATTCGGTGCTGTGTGAAAGGCAGCGGAATGAATTCACCAATCAATTTATTTTTGGATTTAGTGGAGTTTGAAAGTGTTACGGCTAAAGGACTATTTGTTGCTTTACTTGAATGTCTTCATTCTTATGGGATGAAAGATGAATATTTGAAAAATTATTTAGTTTCTGTAGCATGTGATGGCGCAGCAGTTAGAACGCTTGCTTTAAATGCAGGAGATAAGGAAGGAGGCGTGCTTTAAATGCACGGTAAGGAAGGAGGCGTGAACTTCCTGGTTAAATGCACTTCGGCGGTGCTCTGTGACAAGAGCGTTAGGACTTCTTGGGGCACCTAAAAAAAAAAAAAAAAAGCTGTGATGTTAGGATGCAAAAGTGGCGTTTTTAAATCAATCACTGAAAAGTTTCCTTTTGTTATAGTTTGGCATTGTGCTTATTATAGACTGGAACTATCAGTAGGCGATACTATTAGGGAGATCTCAAGTATTAACAGATTCAAATAATTTCTTGATAAGCTTTACGTCGTGTATCATGCTTCCCCAAAAAATAGCAGAGAGTTACGTTCATGCGCAGAATTACTTAATATTCAGCTGCTGAAAATTGGTCGAATTTTAAATACACGTTGGGTGTCATCTAGTTTCCGTTCAGTTTTTGCAGTATGGGAAAATTACAAAGCGCTTGTGAAACATTTTGAGGAAGCGATGGTTGATCCTACAAGGGACAAAAACGAAAAATCCACTTATGCAGGTTTAAAAAAAAAAATTACATCAACAGAGTTTTTAATGGATCTAGGATTAATGTGTGATGCTCTCCAAGAATTATCGGAATTGAGTTTGGACCTACAAGAGCGCAATATTAATCTATACAAAGCAAATCAAAAAATATAAGCTCTTGTTCAAGTATTCGAAGAAAGAAGAAATAATGGTGGTCCCTATTACAAATTTGCTTTAGTTTCAGCACAGAATCTCCGTTTTCATGGAGTTTTACTTCACAATAAAAATTCCAAAAACAATTCAGCTATTAATCCTAACGCCTTTTATATAAAACTAAAAGAGTCAATTGAAAAAAGGTTGCTTGCTGATAAAGATGTTGAATTAGCTCAGTGGGCTCGCATCTTAGATCAAAATCATTGGCCTGATAACATAAACAACCAAATGACATTTGGAGAAACTGAAATCAGAAATCTGTCGTTAAGGCTACAGTTAAATGAAAGAGAAATGATTCGTGGATTCTGTGAATACCTGGCAGAAAAAACATCCTGAAAATTTAGTTCATTTGGTACACACTCTACATACTATTCCCATTTCCTCAAGTGAATGCGAACGAGTGAATGCGAACGAATGAATGCGAACGGGTAATGTACGGGTAATACCTTTAAGGGTATGATGTACGGGGGAGCCTACCAACAGCTATACATATAAAAATTATTTATAAATTAAATTACTAATTTCTGCCTCATTTTTGAAATATAAAGAAAAATACAGGTGAGTTCCGGCACCTTTTTTTTTAGAAAAAAAGCACTGCTTGCATGTAATAGTTTATATGTCCTTCTAGGGTCGTTAGATGTAAATTTTTTTTTTCATATTACTAATACGAACATTAGCAGATTTGAACTTATTTATACAACCAGATGAAGCAAGTTTCAATTTTTTAAAACAGTTTTTCCAGGTTTGTTGGTTCAGTTTTCTTTTTTTACCCAATCTGAAAAAGTCTTTATATATAAAAAACTTCGCAAATTTTGTCTACGGAATTTGTCACGTGACTGAAGTGCCTAATCAAAACAAATAAAAAGTACTTCAAAGTTAAAGTTAAACAAAGTTTTTTTTTCTAGTATATTCTAATTTCATTTATAAAAAAATGTGGTAATTGACAAAAGAAAAAAAAAAAAAAATAATTTTTTTCACTCTTCTGATGTAAACATGTTATTAGTTACATATTTTTGTTTTTAACACGTTTATCTGCCCTGTGCGCAACCCAATATACTTTTGTATACTTAACTAATAAAAAAGTTATCGAGAGCTATTTCAATCAACTGTTCTGCTTCAGTTAACTATTCTCGAAAGTTTTTTATTCCTCTTGCTTCAATCTTTTGTTCTTTTATTTGCTTTTAAAATTTTGTGTTTTCATTTTGTCAATTGCCAAACATTTAAAATTAACATCTCGCAATTGTTGGTTAAATGTACCTTACCAAAAGCGTATTTTTTTGTACAAAATTCCAAATATTTGACGGAAACCTTATGTGGTCGTCCATAAATTACGTTACGCTTTAGGAGGAGGGGAGGGGCAAGATTTAGTAGTTTTGTGACAACTCATACGAAACTTTTTATTAAAGAATTACAATGTTGTGACAAGGAAGGGGTTTGGGGATCTAAAACAATCAAAAGTTGTGTAGCGTAATTTGTGGATGACCCCTAATAAATATTAATTTCTATTCCCCAACCCCTTCCCCCATCCCCCTCCATTATCCCACAACCAAAAAAATAAAAATTCTTAATCTTTGAAAGACGCCGTTAATAAAATAATTAATTAAATTATATTTATTATTATTTTTTAGCTTTAGCTATGTATTTTTAAACTCTATAGAAAAAGTTATAGAAACTGTGAATATTTAAAATATTATTTTTTACTATTTAAATTCATACAAATTAAAATTAAAACTTTTATGAAAATTTCTTGCTTTACATTAAAGTTGCACTTCAAAACCTTAAATTTTTATTGTACAAATTATTTTTATCAGCAAAGCGAGACAATATCATTCTTTTGGGGTTTTTTTACTGGATTGTTCCTGATTTTACTTGTAGTTGTGGGAGTTACAGGTAATAGTTATATGATAAAACTGTTGCATGCTTTGCTAAACATTTTAAACAACAACAAGACTAAATACTATTTTTGTTTAAGCATATTACAAAGGTCCACATTTAGTTTGGCTACCTGCGTTACGAATGTATCGCGGTATTTTGATTTTATACATCATGATTGGTTTACTTGGTATAAATGTGCGTGGATGGGGTCGTGCCGGTGTAAATCATGTCCTAATTTTTGAACTGGATCCTCGTCATCATTTATCGTATACGGAATATCTGTTGGTATATCAGTTTTTAAGTTTTTAGGAGCAAACCTCAAAGTTTTTACTACTCATGCCATTAAACTATTGTTTTGTTTATAGATAGCATCAGTTTTCGGAACTTTGTGGTGCCTCAGCTGTTTAGCTTTTCTCTTCAGTAACAATTTCAAAATTTCTATTTATGTACATCCTTTAATATTGGCTGCTTTCACCTTGCTATACCTTTTAAATCCAACAAAGACCTTTCAATACAAATCTCGTCGGTGGCTGCTAAAAGTTCTGGTAATTGAATAATAATTAGACCGTGAAACGTTGTTTTTGAAAATTGAGTTATAATATATTTTTTACTATAGTTTAGAATTGCTGTTGCACCTTTTAAGAGCGTTTGTTTTGCTGACTTTTGGCTCGCAGATCAGTTAAACAGTTTAGTTATACCTTTGCTGGATATAGAGTATTTGATTTGTTTTTATATATACGATTGGTACATACTTCCAGGTTATTTTTTATTTTTATTATAATTATTGTAATTAAATTTATATACACAAATGAGTCTAATAAATATTTACCTGAAATTTTTATTTATAATATTATTGTTATATCAAAAGATTCTGGTCAATGTACATCAACAAAATACGGTATCCGGCCTATTGTTGCACTATTACCGGCCTGGTTTCGACTTGCGCAGTGCTTACGTCGTTACAGAGACTCCAAAGTCAAAAAGGTGTTTCCTCATTTGGTCAACGCTGGAAAGTATTCTACTTCCATGTTTGTAACAATACTTTCAACTGTAACATCAGTAAAAAACGGTACTCCTTTTTTTAAAACAATATTTTATAAGAGTAAATACTTAAAAGTTACGACTCATCAAATATTAAAAACCCCCTTTATTTTATACAGAAGTAAAGCATTCTAACCTCAGTTTAACTCTAAAACTAAGAAATTATTGATAGCTTGCTGGTAATTTTTCACTTTAAAGCTTTTCGTTACTATAAAAATTGGGCTTTTATAATCAAACAAAGTTTATTTTACTTTGCTAATACATTCGTATTAGCGAAGTATAAAATGATAAATATAAAAGTATAAAATAATAAAGTACAAAACATAAAAAGCAGAAAAATTAATTAGACTCGATATTTTTTTTATTTCTTTGTTTTTTCAAAGAGTGTGTTCTTTGTGTTCTTTTTAAACTGCTCATACTCCAGTTTTCATTTTTAGTGTTAAGTTTAGTGTTTTTTTGTTGTTTTTTTTTAATTTGAAAAATTTATGTTGTTGTTCTTTTAGCAACTCTCAAAAGTTTTTTTTTGTCGCGGAGTTATTGGGTTCGGTTGTATTAATGCTTTTACATTAGTGACCTCGGGTGTAAATATAGTTGTTTATTGAAAAGAAATTTGATTCACTTAGGTAATTGTTCAGATTTTTGTAGCATTTAATTATGTCTTGCTAGTAAATCCAAATCAAGAATTCTAAGTTAAAATATGAAAAGTTATTTAGATTTGCAGTTCTCCTGTTAAAACGTCTTTGCACTCTTTCCACTGCTTTGTTCATTTCAGCCAACTTCATAAGAAGTCATGAAGAAGTGGTATACGACTGTATAGACAACCTCTTTCATAGGAAAACAATCTTTTCTAAAAAATTTAAAAGTTTAAATACTCCTGAAATTTCAATTTGTTGATTTTTTTTATTTTACGAATTTACTGAGTTGTTTATCTTATTGATAAAATTATTACTCGTAAAAGGCAGATTATTTTTATTCAACTTTTAAAACCTAACATTATTTTTGTTTTTCTTATTAGAGGCGTTAATGGGTCATCGCAGTTGGTTGTTTTATGTTTGGGTCACTTCATTGCTTGTTAGCACAATATATACATTATTCTGGGACCTGAAAATGGATTGGGGTTTATTTGCAAAAGATGCTGGTGAAAATCGATTCTTAAGAGGACACATTGTTTATGATTATAAGGTTAGTACAGACTTTTAATCGACTGTTTTTAATGTAGATATTGTTAAATTTTTTAGTTCAAGTTATTAATTTCATTAGTATATAATAATACAGTAAAAATTTTATTTTTAATCATTTAGTAATATAGAAATTTTATACGAAGTCTTGTTTTAAAGTAGCAAATTTGGTCGTGTGACATAATAGGCCTTAATATGAAGACCGTTTTATATACACGTCATATTGTTATTAATGCAAAATAAAAATACTTTTTAAACTTAAATAACTGACAAGTTTGTAAACTTTATTATTAAACTTCAAATCTAAATAAATTTAGCTTTACCCTTAAAACTTAATTTTATTTATTCTTCAATAATAAAAGTTAAACAATTTTTGATGTAGATATTTTATTACATTGCAATGTTTGGTGACGTTTTGCTTCGCTTTATGTGGACGTTAACTGTATCCGTAGGCAATTCCGGTTTTCTGTTTAGCGAATTTTTTACTTTGTTTATCGCCCTGGTAGAAGTTTTCAGGTTTGTTCATTAAATCTTTTTTTTTTATAATTATATCCATACTAGCTGACCGGACCAGTAAAAATACGGGACTGTGCAAGTCTATTCCACACCAACCTTTTTTATACTTTTTCCTTATATCCTAGCTGTCCGGACCCATAAAATACAAGTCTTTACCAAACCGACCGTTTCTAGACTTACCTCTTCCACACCGATCGTTTTTGTTTCTTACTTCAATATTTTTAGTAAAATAATTCATTCTAAATAATTGCTTTTTAAGCAAAATAATTGACGCGCGCACCTTTTCCGCAAACGTAAAGCCAAAAAAAGATTTTTAAAATGGTTTGTTTTTCTCCTAAATGCTTATCTTTGATAGTTCAGTGATTTAGCGCGCTGTCACTAATGTCGTTAAGTAGGGTTCGTATCCTCCTCTAAGCGTAATAGGTTTGTAGATTTTTTTAATCTTGCTGTATTTATTTATAGCAAAAATTTATATTTAGCAAAAAAAGACTTCTAATTGTTATAGTAAAGTTTTAAAGTTTTTTCATATTATACATATATTATACACGATCTTACCGCCCACAAACTCAATTTATGCTAAAACAGAGACGTATTTATATTTTTGGCGCCCTGGGGCATTATTCCTTTAAGTGTCCTCCTTTTATAAATAACTGTATACCTTGATATGCGGTGATTATTAAAAAAACAAAAACATTTTTAAGACAAACATATATATTAAGTTAAACTCACTTAACATTAAAAAAATATCTATAATTTACTATGTAAGTTTTGTTTTGAAAATGTATTTATAATGTCGTTAAAGTTCATATCTATGGTAAGTGCAGATTTAACATATAGAATTGCTAACCTATTAAGACAATCCCCAGTCATTTCCAGCCTCAAATAAAAACTTAACCCTCTTTAATGCTGAAAATGATCTCTTGGCTGAACAATTGTACGTTGGGCAACATAGATATATCCTTAGTGCTATATCTACTCACAGTAGATACAGCATTAAAGATAGTTATATAGTTCTTGAAGTTTATCAGTTCTGATCATTTTACAAATATCTGTTATTGTTTTTGTTCTTATCTTTTCAGTTAAATTCATTAAACAACTTCTGAATAGTATAGACTCGTTAGCAAATGAAGTCGAAAGATTATTTTTTGATATATACTTTGAAGCATTTATGCTTTTTTGTAAACTTCTGATGGTGATTTCTCTCTTCATATATGAAGAGAGAAATATAAGTATATTTGATATCTATAGATATCAAATATACTACTCAGATCTAATATATATCAAATTGTCAATTTGTATAAACTTACAACTGTTTCTAAATCAATCTTAACTGACTAAAATTGCTTACTAGTTTTGCTGAATCTTTCTAGTATATCACCCCATATTGTTGCCATTTCAAGACCGTCTCAAGACAGTCCATTAGGTTCTAATCTTGTGATTGGCTTTTGTGATTTATCATCTTTGATAAAAGACAGTGCATTAATTTTTCATTCCGATTTTTTCTTAAACTAGTACTTGCATTAGATCTTGACTACCAACTATCAGATACCACCTGGTATCTTTTAAGTGATAGTTTTCTGTTTTAATTAAATTGCTCTGAAGTATTTTTCATTTATATGTAGAAGCACTGAAATATTTATAAGTACTTTGAAGCAAACAAAAAAAAATTGGAAGCATTTCTACAACAGTCCATAGCGCATTCACAAAAAAAATTTAAAGAGTGTGCCCAGCATGATACAAATGCAGCTAAAGGATTAACTTTTTTAATGCAAGCTTGAAGTCCTGTATACCTACCAGACATGTTAGACGCATTGTCATAACTACGACTATTGTTTATATCTAATCGATGCAATTCTAAAACTAAAAATTTAGCACCTGCTAGTTCTTCAGATTTATGACCAGAGTTGGGTAAAAACCCTAAAAATCTTTCTACCTGACAGCCATTCTTTTGAACATACCAAAAAATGAATACGGTTAGTATACATGGCTAATATCAGAAATAGAATTATACTGGTGGAAAAATATTTAGCTTTTTTGTATTGTAATGGCAGAAAATTTTATACAACCATTTGCTGTACAAATCTGTACGTTATACCTATGAACTGCTCATATGTATTAAAAATTTTTAGAGGTACGTACCTCTAAAAAAGATAGTGTCCCCTAAAAAAGGATCAAACTGAGCAACGTGAAATTTTTATATTAAATCAGCGTTTTCGCATAAATAATTCGCGCATAGATATGTATAATTTGCAAGTAGACTTTGAGCGCCTTTTAAATGATACTTTCTTCTGCCAATCATACACATTTATACTTTTTATAAAGATGAATTTTTAATGGTAATATTCTCGTTTAAAAAAAAATATATTCGCCCGTATACTTGTAAGCAGAAAAGCAAATATTTGGATATTTAGTAAGTCTGTGAGTCAATATATGATTTGGACATGATTATAATATAAAAGTTTTTGTGATAATGATATAAAATAACTATTTATTGACTCTCTAAGATTTTACCATTTTGACAGCTGGCGCTCTATCAAAACCTGATGCCTGGGGCAAAAGCCCCCCTTCCCCCCTCCCCCGTAAATACGTCTCTGTGCTAAAGACGTTTACACTTGCAGATGTTTGTACCTAACGCTATACAAATGGAGGAATTAAAAAGGTGACGCAGTTTTACCAAACAGAAATTATCAAGAGAGGGAAGAGTCATGGCAAATCTAAAATCGAAGTTTCAAATTTTCCACTAGGATGAGACAATATGCTTTGTGTTTTTTCAGTTTTTTCAATTTTTTTTTAAATACAATAACATAAATACAAAAATTCAAAACAAAATAATTTAATAAAAAAAAACTTGTAGTTATTAGAAAAGTTTCTCTCATATAACACACGATCATGTATAAAACGTTATATAAGTGGATGTAAAAAACATTCACATATTTCGTCACGATCATTTCACAATCGCCAGTCATTTTTTTATGATATGAGAAATAAGTACAAAACTTAAAAAAAAATTGCTGTTTTTTCTCTGACATCTCAATAAAAAAGTATAAAAAAACTATTTTCTAATTGATTTAAGGTATTATCTTAAATCAAGTTATTTTTGTTTGTTTTATTGTGATAGCAATTTTTTTTAAAGATTTTTATTTATTTCTCATAACATAAAAAAATAACTTACGCGATTGTGAAATAACCGTGACGATTTGTTTTAAATATATTGTTTCTAATATAAGCAAAACTTTATTGCTATGCAATGAAGCTTTGCTTATTTAGAGAACCCGCTTGAAAAGTGTTGATTAATTGTAATCGGTATAAAAGATTTATCAAATTGTTTGTTTTTCTTGACCCTCACACACATAGACACACACACACACACACACACACACACACACACACACACACACACACACACACACACACACACATATACAACATATACGATAGCTCAGTGGTTTAACTTTAAAGAAATATTTTTTGTCTTTCTAATTTATCGCAATTAACAAATACTTGTTAATAGCTAAATGTTTTTGAAAAAAAAAATAAAAGTAAAAACGTACCGTCCAATCGTTGTTCATAATTTGCCAGCTGACCAATAAAAAAAGTAAATTTTCTCACTAAAGATCCTATTTTTCCAACATAAAAGAGTGTATGCATAGGATAGGGGGTATAGTGTTCCTTTGCACTGACATATCACCCCTTTTACACTGGCCTCGAGTAAGACGAACGTGTATTTCAGTCAACTCTTTTTTTGAGTCTGCAAAAAACATGTTTTAGGTTTTATTTTCAATATTAATCATTTCCCCCTTAAAACTCGTGTTTTACGGACTAACTAAAGAGAAATGTCTGAAAAAAATGTCCGTTCTTAGTATATTTAACCTATTTGATTCGTCATTAAAAAAATATTGCAGATGTGTGCACCTATTAAAATAAATGTTTTAAAAAATATAAAGTAAATATATATATTTTTGAAGATATATATATATATATATATATATATATATATATGTCTTCAAAATTGGGATCCTGTGCCAAAACCAAGTGTTGTGGGGTCGTATAAAATATTTAATGGAGATTTGGGGGAGGATCTCAAAAAAGCGTTCAATAAAGTAATGAAGTGATCAATTTTTAAAGTACGCACGCTCTAATTTTAATATATTTCCTAACTTATACATTTTTTTCTAAATTAAAACTTTTTTTAATTGATAAAGAGAAGAAAGGGGGAGAAGTATTTCAACAGCGTGCGTACTTTTAAAGAGAGGAGGAGGATTTTTTGACGTACTTTATGGATGACCTTTGTGGAAAAAAGAGTAAAACTTTTATGATGTCATCAACTTTGACATCAAAAATTTTGACTTCAAGAGTGTCTTCTAAAGCAACTTTGGTCACTCATTCAATTAAATGCTAAACCTTGCTTGTTTTGGTTTAGCTTAACTTTGTGCCACTACGCTAAGAAAACTTTGGAGTAGTGTAAATAAGAAAGGTTGATTTTGTATCAAAAATGCTCAACCCACTAAGTTGTCCACAATTCCAGTCAATCGAAAAAATATTGGGATATTGGCAAAGGATATTTACGTAATTTTTTTAATTTTTTTTTTTTTGATCTCACACTTTAATGTATAATAGTATTTCATAAGCAGTTTGTCAAATAAAACCAAAAAGAAAAAAAAAATTTGAAATTTTTTTTTCTGTTTCCAAGACCCCCACTCCACCCCAACCCCCTTCCTTCACCTCAACCCCTATCCCTACTTTCTCGTGATATTTTCTTGCCTACAACATTGAATTTTAAGAGTTATAATTTTTAATTAATTCAAAAAAGACTTTATTTATTTTTAACAAACAAGCAAATAGATGATTCGCACAAATTAAATATTTAAACGCAAACTGGTATTAAGAACCAAAAAATTCAAAAATAAAGTCTTTTTTTTTTTCAATTATGACCACAAAATAAAACTATTTGAAAAGTATTAGCTATAAAAAAAGGCATTGTTTAAATTTTTTACAATTGAGTTTTTGAAATGCTTGTATATTTAGCTGTGGAAAAACTTTTCGGTGATGTTTTACTGCACATAAAAAGAATCCTTTCTGCTCTTCATTTTTTTGTAATAGATTTTGCAAAGCGTTGAATTAGTTTGATAGCTTGTTCTGCTGTATCATTTACAGGTTTCAACAGTTTAATATGCTCAAACATGCGTTGAAAATTTGTGTTAGCTTTCCAAAACTTTGGGGATTGGCAAACCAACCACCATCGTTGTTTGAAAATCCAAATAATTTAGAATGTTGCTTGATTTTGGTCCAACTAAATCAGTCACAGAGTACTCGGATTTAGAAGATAAAATTGTGGATAGCCTATATCAAGTTGTCAGTTTTTTCATATATTTTTAAGAATTATTTTATCAACTTTATCACGATGTTTCTTCAGTTACATACCAAAGATGCTAATTAAATTTGTCAAGAGCAATAATAACAAAATCATTGTTAATTTTTTTATAAATAAACATTTATTTTTAGAATTCCAAGTCATTAAATAGTGCATCAATTGTGCTTGTACATGTGAGCCATATTTTCACATAAAATAGTATTGTAAGTTTACAAATTCGTGATAGCTTCTCTATAAAAGTTTCTTCATACTCTGCCAATTCAGCAAAAGCAAACATTTTTGATTTATAAAAAATTATACACATGCATCTAGCGTGATGTAAGGCCCCAGGTTTGCGCCATTGTACATTTATTTGTTTTACATTCAGCAACATTCTTAAACATTAATAATAACACCATAAAAACGAAGTACAATCTAAATTTTCATTAAGTTCAGATACCACCTTTAGAAGAATTAAAATTGAGGAACCATTATAAAAGACCAAACAAGCAGAAATAGCAATTCTTTTTATCTGGTTTATTTAACCGAAAATCTCAAAAAATAATAAGAAGTGGTTATAGAGAATGTTGTTCTAAATGAACTTTGGAACAATCGACATTATCCAAAAATTGTCAAATAAACAGAAGACGAAATTCTTTCTAATATATGGTTTCTGCTGGCACACTAAAATAACTACAATAACCAAGCGTTTTATTTTACCAACTACCTCAGATACCAGCATTGAGCCCCTGTGAATGGGAGAGTACGTTGGTGAAGTGAATATTTTTTTAATGTCCGTTGAAACTAGTTGTCGAATTTTATTACCTGATTAGATAAATAGTTTTTGTTTCATCAAAATTATGACCTAATGCTTAAGCTACAGCTGAAATGGTCCTTGAAATTTCTTTATTGGATACATTCAACTTATTAGCCATTAAAGAAACTTTGGGTGTTCTAATATCTTAATTTTTTTATTCTGTCGAGTAACAGCACTTTCTTCTATTTTATCGAAGACTTTGTCTTCATTATTAAATTCTGGCAGTACATTGGATCTTTCTTTTTTATATTTGTACTTTTAAAACTATATTTTTTTATTACGAGAACCACCATTTTACTCAATTGTGTGAAGTTTTAAAAAATGCACTTTAATGAAAACTAAACTAATATTAATCAGAAAAAATGTGTAGTTAAATTATTTATTCTTAAGTTTTTAGATTTATTATTATGATATATTAGTCCGTTGCATTTTTATTATTTAATACGCTTTTCGACATTTTTGTTTTATCTTAATCTTTTTATTACATTATAAATCTTTCACAAAGGGCGCGTATGCCTTTCTTTCAAAAATCAAAGAGCGTTTTAACTATTCTGCGCCGGTAGAGAGTATTCAAAAATGCTTTAGGTGTTCCACTTAAAACATTTTTGCCTAACCCATTTACCCATTTACCCATTTACCTTAAAGAATTAAAATTAAAAAAGTATAAAAGTTGACTTTTTTTTTTTCTCATTAGGCGTTTTGTTTGGAACTTTTTTCGATTGGAAAACGAGCATTTGAATAACGTTGGAGAGTTTAGAGCAGTTCGCGATATCAATATTAAACCTATTCACAAGCAGAAGAACGCATCTTCTTTAACACTCGAAGAAATAATAGACCTTGAAAATAGTTTTTCAAAAGGAGTTTAAAATTTAAAGCATATACAATTTTTATTACCTATATAATTTTTATAACTTTTTACATATTTATGTTTAAAATATTTTTTACGGCAATGAGCTTATTTGATAAATATATTTCATTTTACAAATATAGTTTACTTAAGACTTTAAAGGAGGTACCCGGTGGAAAACAATCGATGTTGATGCGATATTTCGATACCCACATATTGTAGGTTAATCACAAGCTACTAAATAACGGCAATTATATAGCTGCTATATGACTACTACTACCTTGTACTATAACGATATGAATATACCTATCGCGAGTTTTTAATAAGCGATTTTGAAGCAATATGTTGGTAACTACATATCGTAGTTTAGTTGCTCGCTGAAACATAATTATAAATTTATTGGTAGTCAATATATAGTTGTGGTTTGAGCTAAAGACTTTTAGTAATGTTGGTTCTTGTAAATAAACCATTATGATTAAAAATGTATGGTTATTTACTTCACGTCCAAAACTTCCCTTATAAATGTCCGAAGTCACCCCAGCGTTCGGTGTGACTTCGGTTATAAAAGTTATAAAGCTAATGATTCTTTAGGATGATGTCAATTATACAGAAGTCTGATCAAAGGAGTGACTTTGTAATTTTTAAATATATTATAAGTAATAACAACCACATAGACATAAGGGCGTATTTGATGGAAGAGGGGAAAGGGGTATTCCCCCCCCCCCCCCCCCTTATAACGTATTTTTTTTCTAAATAATACATTTTACATATATATAATACAATAATACATTTCTAAATAATACATTAATTAATAATTTATTTAAAAAATTGTACGTTTGATAAAGATCGTTAATCGTAATGATATCATACTTAATAAGAATTTTATGCCTGCACTTTGGTTACACTGATTTTGTCGTGGTGATAATATTCATAGTTTTTGTACGGTATAGAAGATAATCTTCTATACCGTATAATACGGTAGTAATACGGTAGTATTACTACAGAACCGTATTAATGTGGTTTTTGTTTACATCCCGAGTGAACAGAGCTAGTACCATATAATCATTAGTATTATTAGTAATTTCATAATATAATAATAAAATAATAATATAATTTTACATGTAAATAATTGTATTATTTACATATGTAAAATTATATTATTGTATTATATATATGTAAAATGTATTACAATCTGTGATATTACCAATTAACTAGTACTAAGTATTTGGTCGTGATATAAAGTAGGTAGTGATAATGACTAAATGTAAATTGTAGTATTATATGTATTTAAGTTTAATAAAAGCTTAACTATTAATATTAATATGAGTAAACGCAATGCTACACAAAGTTTATTATCAAAATGGCTGGACAAACGCCCGAAAAATGAAATTACTAATGATACTTCTCCGAATTCGAGTAAATCAAATGCCGATATCGAAAAACTATCAAACTCTATAGATCTAACTCAGTGTCTGCAAGCAATTAAAAATCAGAATAGCCAACTACCTATTGTAAGTACATCAATGAATGTGTATAATGAATTTACTACTAGTGTTGGTTACTTTGTACTAAAAAAAGAAACTGTATCAAATTTAAATAAAATTACTGATACTATGAAATATAAATTGGCCTGGAACATATTTTTGTAGATTGAAAACATGGTTAAGGTCGAGAATGGGCTAAAATTTATTAATGGGTTTGGCTTTGCTGCATGTTCACAGGCATGTTATTATACCATTTATGATATAATCGACAAATTTTTTAAAATTATAAAGAGAAATATAGACTTTTTTATTTAAGTATTTGACTATCAATCATATGTTGATATATACTTTGTATATATATATATATATATATATATATATATATATATATATATATATATATATATATATATATATATATATGTATATATATATATAATGTTAAATATATTTAAATATCAAATTGAATTGAATTAAATATTTATAAATATTTAATTCAATTCAATTTGATACTTTTATTTTTATTTATTTACGCGAAACGCAAATGAGTAAATAACAAAGCTATAAGTAATCGACTGTAAATTATTTTTAGTTAGTATAGAAAAAAAATTAGTTTCGCCTCCCCCTTATTATTATAACCTGCAAATTAATTTGTAGATTATATTAATAAAAAAGGAAAAATTACATAAACAAAAAAGTACTAATATTAATTGTAGTATTAACAAGGAAATTAAGAGTATGTTTCAATAAAAAGAGATAATGTCAAGAAGTTAAAATAAAATCTTTTTTAGATTTTTTAAAAATTGATTTTGTTTAAGATGAAGAAAAGGTACTTTTGGTTTTAGTTTTTTGAACTCATTTAAAACGTTTACAAGGCTATTGTTACGCACTTATAGGCAACACAATTCTTACCATAATTCTGAGTTTTATAAGATGGTAGGCTAAGGGATGGGTTTTGTCACTCGCCAAGGAGGGGGCTCCTTGGCGAGTGACAAAACCCATCCCTAAGCCTACCATCTTATAAAACTCAGAATTATAAGATATCGAGTGACAAAGGAGGACTTATTTGTTGGTATGCAAAAGATTAGTATGATTAGCAAGCAGATCAACCAAAAGAAAAATAGACCGAAAGATAAAAAACTGTAAACCTATATCATTTCATGGGTTAGAGTTAGTATTAATTACAATAGTAATAAACAAATAGTGTTAAAGAAACAACGTAGTCACTGATGTATTTAATCTTTATTAGAATATATAGCAAATGTTGTTCCAATCCATAAAAAGGGACCAACAGTTGATCCAAGTAGTTATAGACCTATCTCATTGACATCTACTTGTTGCCGTGTAATGGAAAGAATTATTAATAATGAGCTAATAAATTACTTTCACTCAATAAGATTATCACAAAAGAGCAGATTGGTTTTATTCGTAAACGCAGTACTTATACTAACATTTTAAAAAGTATTCATGACTGGGCTCTAAATCTTGAGCGCAACGTTCCTACTGATATTGTTTATTTTGATTTTAAGAAAGCTTTTGATTCAGTTTCTCATCCTAAATTACTAATAAAACTACCGCTTGTGGCATAACTGGCAATCTTTTAAATAGGATAACCAATTTTTTACATATGAGATCTCAAGAAGTAAAGTTAAACAATCTTTCTTCTTACACAATATCTGTAACAAGTGGTGCTCCACAAGGTAGTGTTCTAGGACCTACTTTTATCAATGATATCAGTCACATATATAGAGCTTAACGTTAAACTTAAACCTTTTGCTGATGATATAAAACATATTCCACTTATTATTTACGGGGCTCTTTGTCAGACCACAGCTATAATTCTTAATGGTCACGGATTTATCAAATGTTTTTAAATTCACCCCTTATTCAGGTATTCGGGGTCATGCCTTTAAACTTTACAAACACCGTTATAACAGTACAAAATTTTACTTTTCCAATTGTGTTGTCAACTTATGGAATAGTTTACCGGAAAATGTAGCATCTGCATCATCAGTATTGATTATAAAAACCGTCTTGCCCAACTATAAGACATGTACCAGAAAAAATCTGCGCGGACATTTTAAAGGATATTTATTTAAATATTGTATTTCGATATTGAATATTTTATATATTTTTAAAAGTACATAAATTAATATTCTTAAACTTCACTTAAGAAAGTTTGTGAAGTTTTGTACGTGAGAACGCACGCACTTTGCGTTTGACACTCGACATCAGCTTTTGCACAGTCTTTGGCTGGACTTTCTTGGTAGCCCCAATCCATTTATTTTTGAAGTCTTTTATATTTTTGGCTTCTTTTACATTGAACCTTAGTTTTCTTTTGACTAGAGCCCAATATCTTTTGATAGGACATAGTTTGGGACAATTTGGTGGATTGCAGTGTTTTTCAACGAAATCTACTTTATGTTCTCGAAGCAAGTTTAAAGTTGTCCCAGAGAAGTGACATGTTGTTAACTTGGGCTAAAATAACGGGCTACCCGTGTGTGTTCTTAAAAACGGCAAAAGATTTCTTGAGACATTCTTTTATGTATACTTTGGTGTTAATTGTTCCCGTAGCCACAAAACAAGAGCTTTTTTCACTACATTCACAAATTGTTAGCCAAATTAAAAAAATTTTAGCAAACTTTTGCATTCCAATGCATTTATAGTTGAAAATCAGTTTTTTGCGACTAATTGCTAAATAATATTGGTGTCCTGGAAGAGATCGGAGCAAAATAAGTTTCATCGTCAATAATCAAATAGGATTTTTTGGCACAATTTTTTATAGAGCAGCTTTGAACACTGAATTGCAACATTTTTTTGCTTTTCTTCACGACGAGGATCTTTTTTCTTTTTATATGATTTATAGCCATAATTTACTCTTTGTATGGTGGAAGCACATGTCTTAAAGTTATTCGCTAAAGTTCGAACAGAAATCTCCGGTTTTCTGTCGAAGGCATCTTTCATTTTTTCACCAAGATCTTGTCTAACAAAACATTTTTTTCTTCCAATTCCTGATTTCCTTTTGAATGTACCCAGTGAAAAAGCGCACATGGGATACGCGTGGATTTTTTCCATATGTAACCCATGCGGGGATTATTATTTTGTCCCATGTGGGTTTCGTATGGTAAATCCCACATGGATTCCATATGGTAAATCCCATATGGGATACGCGTGGGTTTTTACCATATGTAACCCATATGGGGATTATTATTTTGTCCCGTGTGGGTTTCATATGGTAAATCCCACATGGGTTTTATGTGGTAAACCCTACATGGGATATAGGTGGAAAATACTACATGTTATAGATCTTAAATGCCACATATTTTAATCCAAATGGTATAAAAGTGATCAATACTAGACAAATGAAAGTTCGAATGCTTCTATGATAATTTTTAAAATTCTTTTAATTTAAAAATTACTTAAATAGTAATTTAAAATTAATCATCGAAGCTTTAAGAGAGGCTTAACTTAATCTGGTATTTAATACTTTATCTCATTTGGTATTCAAAATGTGTAGCATTTTTGATCTTTTACATGTGATGTTTTCCACCTATAACCTATGTGGGATTTACCTTAAACTATTATGACGAAATTTTATAAAATTAAAAAACGTGTTGCAAAATGAATTTATTTGAAAATAAATGCTATTAATCAATACATCCAAAATGAATATTAAAAATATTATTTTTTCTTTTGCGATTTACACGCCGTTTTTTGTCGATTGAATTACTTAAATCGCTTCGGCTTGCATAATACCAAGGTTTTTAGTATCTTCTAACTTTCTTCAAACATTTTCTAAAAAAAATATAAATACAAATATATATAAATATAAATATATATATATATATATATATATATATATATATATATATATAGAGAGAGAGAGAGAGAGAGAGAGAGAGAGAGAGAGAGAGAGAGAGAGAGAGAGAGACAGACAGACACAGAGAGAGAGATAGAGAGACCCAGTGAAAAATAAAACCGCGTCCCACTTGGGTTCCGTGTGGGATTGATGGGATTTACGTGGGACGGATTTTCCCATGTGGTATCCGTATGGAAATTTGTCACCTTAAACCCATGTGGGAACCATATGGTATTTACACACATGGGAAATCCCACGTGGGTTTCCTGTAGGATTTGCATGGGAATTAATTTGAAAGCTGGAAACTAAAAAAAAAACTTTTTAAAGAAAACTAAAAAAAAAAATTTTTAAATCGACATTGCATTGCGTTACATTTGTATTGTGTGAAAATATTTTACATTAATATAGAGAATGACAAGCAAGTATGTAAGTACCACGAATAATGTTTATCTTTCTTTATAGAAATAAGATTAAGATTTGTGCAAATAGACGTATTATTAGGATAATATAATAGTTATTTGAATATAGATCTTGAGTAAATTATTTGCAAACCATTAACTGATGCAAGTTGAAATGTTGTCAAAAACTAATCTCGCATGCATGGGACACTGCAGTGTCCCACAAAGAAATGCAGGTTTGAAAGTCAAAGAATTCCCAATTTTCTTTATTAAAAAAAGAAAAAAATAGAATGGAGATGGGTTTCTGTAACTTTTTTTATACTCCAAAACTTTTAACTTTAGATATATTAAGGTCCTTAAGATTTAAGGGACTTACGAACTACATTGAGGAACAAAAACAGGATATTTACAGAAACTTTTCAATTTTTAATCTGGAGTACCACAGTGTTATTGAGAATAAAGCACAAAGGAGAAGGGATGTTGAGACCAAAATAATGTCAATTAAAAAATTGAATTAAAAAAAAAGTAAAACATTTTATTTAAAAAAAAGTAAAACAATTTATGCTAGCTATGAGCAGGTTTTAGAGGTATTTACGCCAACAATGTGGTCTAAAAACGTCTTGCTTTTGTTGCTTAAAACTGTAGAGGATCATAGGAAAAACAATTTAAATTCAAAAATTAGCTTGCTTATCTGAAAGAACATTTTATGTTTATTTTTTTTACTTTTAGTACTGTTGAGAATAAATGTATAATTGAACCAGAAACAAATTGATGGTATATGTCTTTTTTATATTATATTAACAATTCAGATATACCATCATAATATGATAACAAAAACTGACATCATTTTCAATTTGAGATGGCAAAAAATTGACTGAGTTTGATAAAGGGTGAAGGTGTTCAATAAACCGGGTCATCATCTGACATCATTATGCATAGATGACCCTATGATTTAGGTAAAATAAGTAATCAGTTTGCCATATTTCTCTTTAGAAAGTGTAAGAAAAAAGCATTGTTATGCTGAGAACCTACATATTGAGCAAGCTTTGACCACCTATTTTATAAATTGGAGAGACAGAAGTGGAAGTGCGAATCGCAAAAGAACTAATAGCAATGCTCTAAATTGATTTTAATTTTGTAGACTAACATTAATATAGTATTTAGAAAAAATAAATAAAGTTTACATGATTTTTATAATTTGTATTTATTTCCATTAATTATCAGTTGTCAGTCTCTATTTTAGAAAATAAATTAAAAACTATTTATTTATAGTATAATAATAATACATAAATACTAGTTTCCTAATGCTATTATCATCACAATGTTAATGGTATTCGTTTTAAAGTGAAATTTTGTATCAATTTTATTGTTTTAATGTTATATATTATTCAAATTAATTCCCATGCAAATCCCACAGGAAACCCACGTGGGATTTCCCATGTGTGTAAATACCATATGGTTCCCACATGTAAACCATGTGGAATTACCCACATGAGTTTAAGGTGACAAAATTCCATACGGATACCACATGGGAAAATCCGTCCCACGTAAATCCCATCAATCCCACACGGAACCCACGCGGAACCCATGTGGGACGCGGTTTTACTTTTCACTGGGTACCAGTATCCTTAAATCGTTTCACAACGCTTTCCACTGTTCTCAAAGCAATCTGCAACTCTTTAGAAATTGTTTTGTTTGATATACCAGGATTTTTAACGAGAAAATGCAAAACTTTTTTTTTTCAGAACACGCGCAGATTTTTTCTGGCACACTCAACGCCGTTAATGCAAGTTCTCAAACTTTTTTGTCTTTTTTGTTTGTTCTCGGTGATAACAAACATATTTTTTTTCCGGTCTGCAACATTTGTTTATAAACAATATATGTTAAGTTTTGAAAGATATGTTAAGTTTTAAACAATATCTATATATATTGTTTAAAAGTCAACATATCTTTTGCGATGGAGTAAGAAAATATATATACATATTTTCTACAAAAAAAATTAGAAATATATATATATTCAAACAAAATATATATATTAATCTATGGTAATTTAAAGACCGGAATTTTAGTTAAATAGTTTTATGGCATTATAAAATAGCAAAATTATATCTAAACTTAAGTAATTTAGCTTTTATAAAATGTATATCTTTTTGTATAATTACCATGATTTATGCTTCTAAGCTGCAGATTAAAAAGGTTTTTATTTTTTTTTTTTTTTTAATTTGATAATATTTTTGTGTTACTAATAAGCATAAAAGAGTTTTAAATTTTAAGATACATTGTCTCTTTTTTTTTATTGCATAATTTGATAAAATCAAGTATTATCTTTCAAATGAGCTATTGCAACACTATTTTGCACGTAAGCTATTTAAGTACTTTTTTCAGTTAAAATTTCATTTAATGAGTCGATTACTTTTAGGGTCCAAGGTGATCTGGTAATTTAGGACTTGAAATAATCTGCGGTCTCTAATTATGACTTTTACAAGATAAATGTTGTCTCCGATTATATGTGGCAAAAACATTATATGTATTTTATTCTGAATGATTTTATTGGGTCTCAGTGAGACTAGATTACTGTTACAAATTGTTTTAATATCAATAAATCTTAAAATACCTAGTTATAAGTTTTTGTAAATGCAATTCATATTTTTATATAGGAAAAACATGAAAAATATTGATATTTATTCATATGTAATACAAGACTTGAAATTAGTTAGTCCTAATATTTTGGATGCAGTTGTAAATGGCATGAACTTAACTGTAATTAATAACTTCATAAAGCATCTTTGACAAAAATGGTATATATGAAAAAGATCTAAATTTTGTTTCGAAGAGAATAACAAACCATGGCTACAAAATGAACCGATATGGGTTCATTTTGTAATCGATAATAAAAAATATTTTACCAACTGCTTCCATTGATAAAGATAACTCTGCTCTTATCCAACTGTAGTATTTGGCAGACCGCAGGTTAATTTTAATACTTGAAGTAGTAAAAAATAAAAAAAAAAGATTGGTGCCATTAGTTGCATCTTTTTAATCTTCAGAACTACTGTTTGCATTATGTTGTAGTTTGTACCAAAATGGTTAAGAAAAAGAAGCTAAGGCTGTTTTATAATTATCAGAATATATGAGTTTTGGTTTAAAAAATAATTTAAACCAAAACTTTTACATAATTATATACACAAAAAAGAATAGGCATTAGGTTCTTTTTTTTATATGGATTATGTAGTAGTTTCACGAAATATAAAATAGAGTCTTGGAACTCCATAAAACATCTAAAATGATTAATTGGGTATGCGTTTTTATCTTTTAAATGCATAAAATAATTTTCAATTAGACTGCCACGTATTAGTCTATTTTATAACTTTGATGTTTTATGAAACTTAAGCTAGTACTATGCAAAATAAACCGCTTCCAGGCAATTCAGGTGTCACTATCAACCGAAAAAAAATCCATAGTACTACTAAATTTGTAGTATAAAAATACGGTAGTATAATTGTAATTGTAGTATAAAAATGCGGTAATTATGAGAGTAATTTGATAAAATTATGGGTAATAAAATGTGGTTGCTAAACAATTTAGGTATCCATAGCAACCCAAAATTGTAACCGCAATCCTCAAATGAGTAAACAGTGCAAAAGTAAATCTTAAAATTTATAAGACGAGTTATTAGTTTTGTCCAGTAAAAGTGAAATCTGGTCTACTGTGCACGTGCGCAAAATTTTTTGGCTTCAGAATTTACGAATTGAGTTAATTTAATAGGTTGTGCATATATTATGTTTTAAATTCTTCAAATTAATAATAAATAGAAAAAAAATGAAAACAAATTAAAATTGAAATGTATTCTTCTAAAAATTTTATTACGTACAAACATTTAAAATTTAGAAACTGAAGATAATAAAAACAACGTTTTTGTAAAACTATAAAATGGCGCTATATAATAAAATTTAATAACAAAAAGATTTCTACTATAAATATCCAAGTATCAACATTAAATATCTTTTTTGAATTGCTATGTGTAATTAAAAAAAAATTTAACTCAATAAAAGAACTTAAAATATCAAAAGCTACAATCAAAACCACTGATAAACGTAGGAATTTGATTTTACACAACCCAGTGGGCACAAGATATGTTTTAGACGTTTTAAAAACGTTTTGTGCCTACAATGAGCTAGCGTTTCCATAATAACTATTCTCAATTTGATGGAAACCAATTTCATACCCATACCACTGCTAATCTAATATACCTGGTTAATCGATGCAACAGAAACAAGAGCACTCTATCGTTTCATTTCATTTATAGTGCCCCTACGCTACGAGGACGATTTGTAATTACCTTCTCATGGATTGCTTTAAAATCTAAACTTTTTGCACGATTCAGTTGTATTTTTTTAATTTTAACATCAGTTTTTTGATTATCGTCGAGTAGTAAAGCATCAGTATTTCTAGAACGTTTCTCGTAAGCAAACGCTTTCCAACAAAATGCTCCTACAAGAAGATTGAACAAAATAAAAATTATGCAACAAAAAGATTGAACAAAATAAAAATTATTATTTTTCACTTTAAAAACGTTTTTCGTTTATATTTGGCCATTAAATGTAATTTGCTTTTTAACAATTTTAAATATAAAAAAAGAAATAAATTAAAAATGTAAGTATAACTTATATTTTTAATTTAAAAATGTAAGTATAACTTATATTTTTAATTTATTATTGAAAATGTTTAACATTTTTATTTCTGATTTGTTATATACTTTTACAATCATTCTTATAACATGAGATTTTTTTTTACTATTTTGAGAAACGATTAATTCGTTTCTCAAAATAGTACAAAAAAACACGATGAAATTCAGCACCCTTTAATTGTTAATTACGCGAAAACTACTTAACAGATTTTTGTAACAATGAAACTAATTGAATTATTTATTTTTAACGCAATGAAGCTAATTGAATTATATATTAACCTTAGATATAAACCAAATATCTTTGCGAGTACTTGACATCATCTGCTGGATCTTGCTTTGAATTACTTTCTTTGAGACGGCTATCCATTTTTTCTTAAAACCTTTTTTATTTGTAGCTAATTTCTTGCTTTTCAATAAGATTCCTTATATAATTGACCAATAACTTTCAATAACTCGCTGCTCAGGACAATTTGGAGGATTTGCTTCCTTAGAAACAAATTCGACGCCATTTTGTTCATACCATTCTAGAGACTTCTTGGAGTAGTGAATTGTAGCCAAATCAGGCCAAAATATTGTGGGCATGATAAAAATATTGCTGCACTGACAATTGTGAAAAGTCCTTTTTGCAATAGGTTTCATCGTCTTCAATTATGCACAAGTTTTCTCGGTTTAAAAGTTTGTATAGCTTTTTTGAACGACAAATTACTTTAATTTCTCCAACAATGGATCGCTTTGGAGCTTTCTTTTTATGATATGCTTAATATTCTTGAGATCTAAGTACTTTTCCTATCAAAGCTGGGCTGCATTTAAATTTTTTCGCAAGATCGCTCTGCGACTGACATAAATTTGCCTTTATGGAGCGAATGACTGATTTTGCTTTATATTTATCTTTAAATCCTTTCTTTTTTCCACTTCAAGCTTCTCTTTTAATAGATTGAGTCTGTTTATATCGCCACAAAATAAATCCAACTGATGATCGAGAAATACCGGTCAATTTTGTAATGTCAACTTGTGATAATGAAGGATTTTGAAGAAAATTTTCTTTGAAGTTTGAAGAAACTTTTTTTCGATTTAATATTTGTTTACTTGTTTTAATCCGATAGCAATGATAACCAATATTTATTACTATTACAATCAAACAACAACACATTAGCTTCAGTGTGCAAAAAAACTAAAAAAATTTGTCAAGTTGTTTTTGAGTAATTAACGATTAAACGGTGCTGAATTTCATCGTGTTCAACCGATAATATTATTGAACTGTGCTTTTCAAGAACCAAGTTTGCTTTTCTTGTTAAATACTCATAATATTAAATATACCAGCCTTTTGTGTAGCCATCAGTTCTGAAAACAAGCGTTGAAAGAATGTTGGAAATAATATATCTTTTTTTTAGATTTTCAAAGGATAAAGATAGGTAAGTAATTATTAGTCAAATCAAATTTATTGAATAACTAGTATATTAAGAATTTAAAGAGGCTTTCACAACACTGTTTTACTTTAAATTTTATGAAATAAAATATAAATTTATTTATTATACATAACACGATGTAAATAATTCCACTAAATTAATTAGGTTTAATCTATTATTAGGATGCAAATTAGAACTTAAAAAAAAACTCAAGAAACTAAAGGAAAAGCACGAGATGTTAAAAAAATGCGATGGTTCAATAAAACATATTAATTTATCTAAAAAAAATTTTTATTAATAAAATATTAATTTATCTAAAAAACACCCAACTTTAATTTTTTGAAAGTCAATTACGTATAAATAATCGTGTTAAACAAGGAAAATATTAGACTGTTAAAGATAAAATTTTAGCTTTAAGAATCATGTATCGCAGTCTACAAGTTTTCAAAATGTTTAGAAGACTTTTTCATTACCTGCTAGAAGCACTATTTTAATGTTTCTTGAAAAATCATTGGAAATCAATCTAATGGCAAACCAGTAAGCGTTCTTGTTTTTTGATACACCACATCTTATAAAAAATGTTAGAGACAATTAAATAAATTTTTGTGCCAAAATTGACGGATTGTCATTTAGGATCCAGGATCACTATTAGCCATGCGAGTAAAATTGACAACACAAATTTTTAGTAGTTAAGTTGCTATTGCTTTGACTGAACATGCTGTTGCAAAACTATTGTCTGAAAATGTTTTGTCAACAGCCATTTTCATTAAAAATATGGATATTTTATTTGAACTCTCGTAATCTAAAAGCATATAAACTAACACGCTCTGCTTTAACTCTAAATAATAGTTTTATACAACAGATTTAAGAGTTTGGATTTAGGGTTGGTATTTTTCTGGTGGTCAAAGCCAAACAAGTAACTCCAGTCATTGAGCTTTAGATGTCACTATTTCTAATATTTGTATATCAGGACTGTTTAGAAAATTTTTTTACATTAATGCAAAGCAAAGGAAGCTGGAATGACACACCAACAGCAATGCAATTTAAACTAGCATATAAAAATGTATTAGTACTCTTTTCAATAGAAAAATATGATTCTAACAGTAATTGTCCCCCTGAATCAGATTTCTCTGCTGCAGTTACAATTGGCTCAATTACCAACTTAGTATTTGAGAATCAAATCTCTACAAATGTAAAATTGATTTTTAAACAGCCAACTTCATTATTTAAAAAGTAACTAGAACCTTATGCATTACAAAATGTTTCAACTGATTCAGTTTCACAGTCAATTAAATAAATTTTGAAATCAATTGCAGCTGATTTAATAAAGTTCAAGTCTGTCAAAAATGTGTACAAGTTCTTTCAAGTGTGACACCCTGGGAAAGTAACTTATTTAACACTGATTCTTTTTTACAAAATCTACTTCACAAAATGAAAACTGTTTTTGCAAATGCAAATGAAACTTTTATTAACTAAAAAAATATTATACAACAAATTATTAAAGTAATAAAAAACGATTGTAATTTTACATTTGTTTATGATGAACATGTTGATCATGCTTTTCATATAAAAGAAAGTTTAATCAGACACATTGTTTATATGAGAATATCCTACTTCATAAAGTTTTATAATCGAGATCTGGCACCACAAAAAAAGACATGTAAAAAAAAGTTACCTCGCATTATCCATGCTTGATTTTATTTCAAAGATAATTTTTGAAACAAGATATTTCTTATTTATAATTGTTGTTTTTTCTCTTGGTATTATTAACTAAATATTTAGCATCTAATTAAGGGGTATATATTTAAACTGATATGAAACGAATACAGTGATAACATGATTAAAAAGACTTATATGGAAAACCTGTAAAATTTATATCACATTTTAACTGCGTCAACATATTAATGTTAGATGATATATAAATGTTATATAAGCAATGTTATGAAATAGTTTTAAAATTATTTTAATTAATAGAAGAAAATTTTTTTTTGTGGGAAGCCCTCTGGTAAGAATAAAGCAAAAGTTTTTATATTAAGAGTTGTGTACTGTTATGATCATTTGGTCCCACAAGACATCACAGAATCCTTTGCAGCTAAAATTATGAACATTTATCCGGAGTTGGCAGACATTGGTGTCTACATTTTAAGAAGCATATAAGTTATTTAATTAATGAAAAATTGCTTAACTAAAGTTTTATAAAACTAGAGATTTAGAATTTGGTCAAATAAGATATTTGACCAATATTTCAAATAAGATATTTGACAATTTAGCAAAACAAAGTTTTTGATTCATATTGCTGAATCATAAAATAAACAATAAAACTAATTATCTGATGAGGTACAACAGATTAATGAAAATCTAACTGTAATGTAGAAATGCAATATTGCAGCGGTAAAAAAACCTTATATGACATTGAAGTTTTTTCAAGATTAAAAATAGAAAAAATTTTCAAATTCCACATGGTTTTTTTGGAAAAAGAAGAAAAAAACAAAGAATAAATAAAAAAATGAACGCTGCTTTCAAACTAAAATTTTGGTGCATACTTGAATGGGTTTAAAGACCACAAGTTATATTTTCAACTTTAATATCACAAGTCAAAATTAGTTTAATTTCATTTGCATTAATCAGTGACCAGATATGTTCAATGTTGGAATGAGTTTCTGGCAAATCTTCTGATACTGCAACAAGAATTTGTCTCTTAACTCCAGTATCTTTGCCAGTCCTTTGAGTGAGAGGTTGTTTTTGAGGTGATAAGCTGATATCAATCCTTAATGCAGTATCAACAATATTTAGATAAAACTTAAGAAAAACTTTAACACCATTAATTCTGAGCTTAACAAAATATCCACCAGAAATTTTGCGAGATTGAATAACATGATTCACAAGACTTGATAAATCTTTGCAGTGAACAACAACCCGAACTGTACTGGACCTTATTTTTCGTCTGTAATTTTTATGTCACTGCAGGCGAAGAAATCACTTAAGTGTTGACCTGCTCTTAAAAAATTCTTATAAAAATTTGGCTCTACCATCTTGGGGCTTGATGTTCGGTTAACAGTTCTGACCAGTTTCTTTATTCTGTTGTTTGATAGTCCAGTACTTAATTGTACATTTACAAGAGCTAGAGTAGTCAAGTTTGGAGCGCTTGATAGTGGCTGGGCACTACTTTGACCTGAAACCAAAACATACATATTTTATCTTTATAATAAACTTTGTTCAGAAAGTTTAAAACTTTCAAATTATTTGTTTTTAAAGTGATTAGAAACTTGTTAAAAATATACTTCCTAAAACCAAACTTGTCTTTTTTTTAAAATATTTTTTTAATATATATGACAAAATTATTCAAGTATAAATATATTTACCTGGGGTAATTGTAAGTGGAGGCCTGCCAAATGCTTAAGCAAATCAAATAGTTTAATTATAATAATTAGTATAATTCTTTATTGGAAATAACTTGAGATGCAATTTGTTCGGCTGCTCTGACATCTTTAGCTGCTTGAAGATTAAAGGTTTTCCCTAAACTTTATTTGAGATTATTGGTGAGGCAAACCTTTTCCTAAAGGGCAAAGGCATGTGCTGCAAGGTCTTTCTTGATGGTGGTTTGCTCTTCAAAAGGATGTTTTTATTGCAGCTTTGAATACCAATTTGGCAGATAAGGCACACACATCGTGTCTCTTGTTTCAGGTCTCACTTGTGTTGAAATTAAACAAAGAGAGAGTATAACTTCTTTCCCCTCTTGTTTCGTGCGTAAAATTGTTCTACACAATTTGCAGAGTCCTTGTTGTGGGCGAGAATCACTGATATTGATTTTTGTATTGTACAGTTGGCATATTCGATCTGCTTGGAAAGCAGTAAGCTGTCTTAAACATTTTTTAAGACATAGTTTATAGACATAGACAAATTTTTGATTTTCAATGTGAACCTTTGCTTAATTTGGTATTGTAGCAATTCACTAAATCCAATTTTACTTTATCAAACGATCCCTTTTACAAAAATTTTACCTGAATTTATAATGAATAACAATCCGTTAACATACCTACAAATATTATTAATTACAAACGATTAAAATTAAGGAAATAATTACTTAAAGTTCAAGGAAATATGATTTTATTTGATTTTATTCTTACAAAAGATTTTTACTGCTCTTCAGAGGACTACTCTCCCGTT
The DNA here is from genome assembly GCF_038396675.1 of Hydra vulgaris. Lineage (NCBI taxonomy): Eukaryota > Metazoa > Cnidaria > Hydrozoa > Anthoathecata > Hydridae > Hydra > Hydra vulgaris. Next base: position 49,920,466 of record NC_088921.1, read on the forward strand.
CATAAGATTTTCTTCTGATTTTCAAATTTTTTATTTGTTAATTATTTTAGTTATCTTGTCTAAATTTTTATACTTTTGTAATGTAGGTATCTTTATAAAAGCTTTTCAACCATTTTAAAACATTTTCATGCATTTTGACAGTAGTCTATACCTTAAGAAAATGCTGATATTCTCACACAATGCATAAGCATAAGTCAAACTACATATTAAATAGCAAATCAATACTTAGGTATTTAATTCTAATTGCTACAAAATGACAATGGTACTTATAGCAATAAAATAATTCTAACAAAAAGTTGTTGGTATTACATGGCAGAACACTCATGTAACAAAAAGTTGTTGGTATTACATGGCAGAACACTCATGTAACAAAAAGTTGTTGGTATTACATGGCAGAACAGTATTTTGAAAAAAAGTTATTACAATAGTAATAAATAGTTTTAAAGAATTGGCATAGTAGTTATTTATTTAGTCTTAATATATTCCATAAAAATACATTCTGTATATTTTTAATACAAAGAATATTCCTGAAAAATTTAAATAAAATTATTTCCCTACTTTGTTTTTCTAGTTTTTTGCCACTAAGTCAATTATGCAAAAAAATTTGCGCTTTAACGATTTACCAAAAAGCCACCAGTAGCTTCATATTTTAGTATGATATCTGATTGTTTATCATAGTATGCATTCATATATATATATATATATATATATATATATATATATATATATATATATATATATATATATATATATAAATGTGTATGTATGTGTGTGTATACATACACATACACCATATGTGTATGTGTAGCAATTATTAAAAAAAGTTTATGTATGTCGTAGGATTTACCATCACAACTTTTTACCAAGACTAATATTACCAAGTTATATTAAGATAATAGTTAAACAATTTGATGTACATAAACTTGTTATGCCACAGAGTCTGCCTTTGTGCTCTGGACAAGTTTAATAATTTTAAATATTTACTACATTAACCTGTTATGCCATTAATTAATCCTTTTCCAGCTGAAAACAATAAGCCAGCAGTCTTAGAAAACTTTGCGTCTATATCAATATCATCTAAAGGTCTGTTTTTCTTTTTTCTTTTTTTCTTCACAGCCTCTACACTGGAGCAACGTGAAATCTCTCCATACTGTTGATTGAAGCTTCTTTTTCTATTTTCTGAAAAATTTAAATAGTTTTCAGTTATATCTTAATTATAATATATATATAGGGGCATAGTGATAAAGTAATTTTTATTTATTTAAAACGACATTGTATTCTTTTTTTAATGACGAAATAAAATAAATAAAAAATAAAATCTATAAGTTTTCAACTTTATATTAAAGAAATAAAATTTTATTGCTGTTCTACTAATTTGTTCTACTTTTTTAATTTTAACATTTAAGTAGTTTAATATGAAACTTTTATGCTGACGCATAAATAAATCATTAATGAACATTACAAGAGGTTTAATAATTGCATCATGAATTTTAAATGAATGCAAATAAACAAATGATGGTTATTATTAAAAGGTTGTTATTAAAATCTGGCAGATGTTTCAGATCTTTAATCAGTTAGAACATTAGCAAATACTTTATTAAAAAATGCCAGCACATATGTACAATAAGATTGAATTAAATTATGTATAAAATAAAGTTAATTATGAGTGAAAGTTGTTGTAAGAACACCTTTGAATTAATATCAAAATCTTTTACCCCATCGTAACAAACATTAGTCATTTTTCTAATTCAAGTTATTCATGTCACATATAGAGATAGTATTACCATACTGTTTCCATAGCAAAACCCTTCTTTTTAAAAAATTATAATATACAAAAGTAAAAACAAAACAAAAAAAAGCAAATATAATTATTATAAAGTTTTACCTGCTACTAAATCAAGAGGTTCATCTTTAATGTTCTTTTGGATTATGAGATTTTTTTGAGAAGTTTGATCAATAAATACTGGTGTTTTTTTACACCACACAACTAGAATCAGAACAATAACCAAAAAAAATTCAACCAATATTAAAGAAAATTGAACATCAATAACCTAAAACAAGAAACATTTCATTTGTTTCATAATATATATCTATTATTATTTTGCTTGGTTAAGTTGCTTATGTATGTATATTGCCAGCGTACAAAATAAAAAATCAAAGGTAGGGGACTTTCTAGCACAAAGCTTTTACATGCTAAAATTCAAAACTTAAACTTTCTTGGAAACACAAAAAAAAGATAATACAGCCTCTTGGTTCTCGGCTGACAAAATGTTTTAAAAAAAAAAAACCATTTTTTTGATAAAAAAAATAGAAAAAATGTGCTAATGATAACTATAGTTTATTTAAATTGCTAAACCGGTTAATAACGTTCCTTCATTGCAATGACTTCATAAATTTTCCTTCATTGCAATGACTTCACAAATGATGACAAAATTTTAAGAGACTTTTTAAAAAGATTTAATAAAAAAAAGTTTGGCAAAAAAATTGAATAACGAAAAAAAAACAAAAAAACAATTCGAAGGAGAATCTTTTTAATTAACAGCAGAAAATAATAAAATAAGAACTTTAATCAATAATATAAAAGGCAACCATTGATTTTACTGTGAAATGAAACTTAAAGATGTGTAAAAAATAAAGATATTGCTTATGTCATATAAAATTGAATTAAAAATCCTAAACAAAAATATTTTTAACAATTTTTTAAAATATTTTAGATATTAATATTTTGAAAACTTTTTAAAACTAAAATTTTTTTAACTGGCAAGAACATATTTTGGGAAACCAAAACAGCAATTTTGATCATTTCAGGCTTTCGTTGACCATTGACCGCCTGTTATTTTGTGCGCTGGTATATTACTATTCAATAGATAACATATTTTTTTTAAATTTCATTAAAGCAAATATTAAAAATTCATTCATTATAAAAAAAAAAATATAAAAAAAGTAAAATAAGGGGTAATTTATAATCCCTTATGCCTGATAAAATAAGGGGTATCTTATCAGCCATAAGGGATACTTTATCAGGCATAAGAGATATTTTATCAGGCATAAAGGATATTTACCAGGTGCAGCCAATTGATAAGAACAGCTTATTGGCTAACACAATGAATCAAATTATTAGGTTTTAAAACAACTAAACTTGTACTTAAATGTTCTTAAAAAATAAAAAAAAAATAAAAAATTGGTAAAGAATATAAAAACATGATAACTTTCTTTTTCTTGATTGTATATAAGACTCGATTCACTGTATATAAGACTCGATTCACTGTATATAAGACTCGATTTCAAACTAAAAATTTAAAACTTTCAAACTTAAAACAAAAACTTAAAACAAAAATTAATTCTGAAAAGCTTTTCTTACTTTCTTTTGTTCTTCAATGGATTGAACCATGTTTTTCATCTGGCCAGTAAGGACAAAAATTTCTTGGGAAAGATTATACAAGAGCAGTGACTGAGCAATAGACTGGAAAATTAAACATATGGATAAATTAAATTCAACGTATGGTTACTTGCATTAAACATATGATCACTTGAACAAAATAAATACACTTGAATATTAATTACACTTACTATTTCTTTTTGTGAAGTAATTGAAAGATTGAGTGCTAAATTTTTACTTGTGTGTCGTTTATCGACTTCTTCTACTGCAGTACGATATCTATATAGTAAAATAGAATAATTTTTAATAAATTTATTTTTGCAATAATAAACTTGTAGGTTTAAAGTTCATGCTTCTTAAAAAATTTAAAGCTTCTACTTAAATATTTGTTTATTGTAGCAAAAGGTTAAGAACTCCTGTATTTATATATATATATAAAACACGCCTTTAAAGCACAACTTTTTTACTTTTCTAAAATTAGCTGAAATTTTTACCGAATGGTTTTTTGATCAATAATTTTATTCTATTTATAATAGTAACCACCAAATTGATAAGAACACCCTAAAGAATGTCATATCAGCATTTTTCAATCAAAACAAAGATTCAATCTTTTTAAGTTGATTTTCTACTTTCTAATTTATTGCCAGTCAATGTACTCTGAAAGATGATAAACAGAATTAAGATCTGAGCTATGCAATTCGAAAACTTTTTTTTTAAAGTTAAAATAACACCTTTTTCAATTAATTTTTTATTCCAAAACTTTGTTTGTCAGGACTAAATTGGTTTAACATAAGGTTTTATTTTCAAAAACTTGAGTTAACTGCAGAGTATGATACTGTTTCTAAACTTTAGCACATAAAGCCTTTTTTAAATTAAAAAAAAACCTCAAAGAAATGATTGAATTCTGAATATATGATAAAGCAAAGTATAGAAAAGCAAATGTCCATAACATTTTTGGATAATAATATTTCTATATTGATTTTTAAGTTAATTTGTAATTAACCTTGCTTTATGCTAATTTAGTAAATTGTGGTAGCTTAAAAAGTTAATGCTAATAAGATAACATTATCGTGCAATTTATATTTTTTTACTGTTATTTTTAAACACTTTCTTGAAAAGTTCATTTTGTTTTATTTGAATTATACTTTTTTATTTAAATTCTCTTTGCTTGAAAGGCAATTTTTTGTTTTTTTATTTGTTTATTTAATTGCAATTGCCTAAGACATACTTTTAAGGATCTTTTTTTATTTTTGTGGTTACTATTATGAATTTAACTGATTTAAAGAAAACTCCAACTAATTTGAAAAAATTTGTAAAAAGTTTCAAAAATTAAATATTTCTAAACTTTTGCTACTGTAAGCTTAATGTACTTAATGTTCTTCTTTATGTAAACTGAAATTATATATATGTATATATATATATATATTTATTTATATATATATATATATATATATATATATATATACATATATATATATATATATATATATATATATAAATATATACATATATATATATATATATATATATATATGTATATATATATATATATGTATATATATATATACATGTATATATATATACATATATATATATATATCCTAATGTAAGGTCAGGTTATCCAGCTACTGGTAGCACATATAATCAAGACAACCTGCTTCATGCCCCGATGCCTTGTAGGATACACTTTTTTAGGCAAAGGCTAGGAGTTAACTCTTACTTAAAACACCTCCTGATTTGAGGCGCTTGGTTGAGTAAAGGCTAGAGATGGTGTCTCGATAAAAATACTCATCTTGGGCAGATGTTAATCGCATCTGGCTACTGTCTTGTAAAAAGCCTCCTAGGCAAAGACTTAAAGGGTAAACAGATTCTATCTGTTGACCAGCCTCGCACCCCTTCTTCATCTATTAGGCTAGCGCAGATGTATTTTTAATACATTGTTTTCAGTTTAGGACACTGAATGCTAGATCTTCTTGACTCAATGCATCAGTTTTGCTTGCGTCTCTGTTTTTATGACTAGGCAACTCATTCTATTATCTCCTAATGAGGGTACAGCTCTAAAACTAAGTTTTATGGATCTGAGGCCGGCTGGAAGTCAGGTTTCCCAAACTCTGTGGTAGCTCTCAGAGAGGCTGATTCCATCAACAGCTGAAAAATATCAGAGTACTAACAGTGCCATGTGGCGCATGGATGGTGTCCCTGTTCATACTTATGGTGTGAATTGTTGAGACCACACTTGGAGCCCTTTGTTAAGGCTTAGGGTTTATTAATAGCAATGAGGCAATTGCTTGGACTATTAAATAGTGTACTGAATACTATCTATGCTTTGAGTCAAGTTCTTTAAAAAATTTAAAATGACTAAAGTACTAAAAACTATAAAACACAAAAAACCATCATCATCACTAAGTCCTCTAAACCTATCATTCACTAATATTCGTGGTCTTTGTCATGAGTCTTACCTCTTGCAAAGTTCACCAGACCTACTTGCTCACAGTACAATATCTTAGATCTTCCTATATTTATGAACAGTAATTTACTCGATGAATGATCATCTAGGATTTACTCTTACTTCTGATCTTTTTTGGAAACCGTATATCAAATCCATTGCAAAATTAGCATCTGCTAAGGTTGCATCTCTTTATTGAGCTCGACACTTTCTTACTCACTTTCTTATTCTATTCTTTATCTCTATAAATTTCAAATCCATCCTTGTATGGAATACTGTTGCCATTACTGGGGCGGATCTTCTAATGATGTCCTTTCTCTTTTAGACAAGGTATAAAAATCCATTGTGAACATAGTTGGATCTGCTCTTGGAGCCAACTTCCAACCCTTATCACATCATCACAACGTTGCTTCTCTTTCTTTTTTCTACAAATACTATATGGGCGCTGGTCTAAAGAGCTAGCGTCTCTTGTGCCATCTACTAAAATTCATTCTCATGTTACTTGTCATTCAACCAAGTCTCATCTTTTTTCTATGACCTAAGTGCTCCAAAAACTTTTATTTGTCTGGTTTTTTTCCTGGAACATCAGTTCTTTGGATTTTGCTTCCTTCATCTTGCTTTCCTGATTCATATAATTTGCAATCTTTCAAGTCGTCTGTCAATCGTTATCTTGCTATAAAAACTTCATCTTTTCTCTTCCAGTAACGTCCAACTCTTATAGTGGTTGCTTGCAGCCTTGTTGGAAGTGAAGATGTAAAAAAAATATATATATATACTTACATTTATACATATATATTAGGGCTATGACAAAAAAAAATCTTTTTTCTGGCCTATAGTAGGAGTAAATGAATATTAAAATACTGATTAAGAAAATCACATTTGTTTTGTTTAATTAATAAAAAAGTTCCCGAACCAAGACACCTGACAATATGGCGGGTGCCATATTTTACTAAAAATATTTCTCTCCAAAAGTATATCAAGTTGGGTCTCATAAGAAGCGTCATTTCATAGATAAGTTTAGAAAATTTAAAGTTTTTAAATAAAAAAATCAATTTTTCCGATTTATTGTGAAAAAATAACATTTTTAAACAAAAATTAAAAAAAGGCACTTTTTAAGACATTTTTTACCAATATCTTTCTTTAAAAAGTTACATTAAAAAATGACTGTTAGCAATGAAATCTCTATAAAATTTCCCTTCTTTGGAGGCCCAAAATGATATACTTTGGGATAAAAATATTTTTGGTAAAATAAGACACCTACCATGTTGTTGAGCATCATTGGTGCTGGAACTTTTTTTTAGAGCTCTAATAATAATTTATAAATTATCAGGCGGTCACCTGTGGTCACAAAACACTTTTGTGACCACAGGAGAAACTTTTCAAAAATATTTTCAGCCATAACCGTAATATATATATATATATATGTGTGTGTGTGTGTGTGTTTATATATATATATATATATATATATATATATATATATATATATATATATATATATATATATATATATATATATATATATATATTTATAAATATATATATATATATATATATATATATATATATATATATATATATATATATATATATATATATATATATATATATATATATATATATTTATATATATATATACATATTACGAGATTGTTAAATGGAAACAAACCTGACTAATCAAGTTAAATGCAAAAAATGTAAAGCCATGCATGTTAACTCTGAAACAATAAAATTATATTACTTTATGGAAAAAACCGAAGACAGCAATACAACCAAAAGAGTAGTTTTAAAAGTCACTAATTTCAAAAAAGTTCTTGGAATCCTAATCTCTGAGAATATTAAATATGCTCAACAGTGCAACATTACAAACAAAACAAATAATGTGCTTAGAATTCTTAAACATACGTTTGTATCAAGAGACACTGACATTTGAAAAGAACTTTATACTGCATATATTACGCCACATCTGGAGTTTGCCTTACAAGTTTAGAACTCTTACTTTGTTGGTGATGTAAAAAAAAAAAAAAAAAATCGGACAATAAATGCACTAAAGCTCCTCTAGCTTTAAAAAATAAAAACTACAAAACTCAATGCAAAATGATGAACATAACTACTCTTAAAGACAGACAGAAAAGAGGGAATCTTATATAACTTATGTAAGCTTTTCAATCTTATATATGCTTCTCAACAATTTAAACTTGAATAACTGGCACATAAAACCTTGCAGCATAGCACGCAGAGTTAAACATCAAATTAGATTTTATCTCAAGATTGTCATGAACTGCGAAGTCAGACATAAATTTTTAAACAACATTATACAAATGGTTACGCTCTGAAACAATCTGATAACTCTATCGATCAATCTGATATCTCAATGTGATTGTAGATTAGTGGTAGAACACTGTGATGGCACTCAAGAGATTTGAGGTTTAAATCCACCTTACATCTCTGGACATACTGTATACATATATATATATATATATATATATATATATATATATATATATATATATATATATATATATATATATATATATATATATATATATATATATATATATATATATATATATATATATATATACATATATACATATATATATATATATATATATATATATATATATATATATATATATATATATATATATATATATATATATATATATATATATATATATATATATATATATATATATATATATATACACACACTAGCTGTCTGGACCCGGGTCTTAAGGAATCTATTCCATGCCAACCTTTTCTATACTTATTCCTTACTTCAATAGTTTTTAGTAAGCGGTAGAAAAATAACTATATACATATAGGAAAATTATACTTATTGTTTCACTTTAATAATTTCACCTTATTTAAATAAGTTTTAAAAAAGAGCAAAATATAAAAATCTTTGTTTTGAGTTAACAATTAATGTTCAATACTTTATTGTAAACTTATTGTAAACTGCTATGAAAAACTAAAATTTATAAAAACAAAACGGGGACAGACCTTATGATTTTTTTCATCTAATAAGTTTCTATTAATTTTTTTTAGACCATCCGCAGCTTATTAGGACTCTTGCCCCATTAATTTTGAAGGAAATTAAAATTTGCATGTAAATTCTATTATCTATAAGAAAGAAAATTGTCTCTTTAATGTGTGTTAAATGCACAGACTAATTTGTTAAGCACATTAATAATATAAGTATCTCTATCATGACATGCACAACAAATTTCCAATAGTGCTTCCATGTTTTTAGAAATTTTTAAAAACTTTTTATGTTTTTAGAGATTTTAAAAAGCTTTTTAAAAAACTCTCTCCGTTTCGTTTGTTGTCGTATATAATGTCTTTATAAATGTTATGCATACAACATCTATAGGCCTTTAAAAATGTTTTAATTTGTATTCTAGAAAATTGGAATAGATTAAAAAAATAAAAATTAAGTGTGTAAGCAAAAGGATTTGTACCCACACGAAGCACTTCAACCACTTTGGCATGCTATATCATCTTTTAACAGTTTAATAAACAAAAGATTTATTAAACTTTATAAAACATGAAGCATATACCGGGTTTTGCATCCATTTAAAACAACCATGACATTTATTTGAAACAATCATGATATTCATTTAAAACATCGTGACAATCAATTAAAACAATCGTGATTTTCTATTAAAACATTTAACGCATGTGCTATCTAAACATTCTATATTATTCAAAAAAAAGGTTTTATTTATATATTTATTTAATATTATATTAATGTACTTTAATTTAATGGAATTTATTTTAATTTTAAATGGATGGAAAACCCGATATATGTGTGTACACCATACTTACCGGGTTTTGCATCCATATAAAACCAATATGATATCCATTTAAAATTAAAATAAATTCCAATAAATCAAAATAAACTAATATAATATTAACAAAATAAATGTATATATTATTGAATATATAAATATATAAACAAAACCTTTTGTTTCGAATAATAAAGAACGTTGATATTGCGTATGCGTTAAATATTTTAATTGAAAATCACGATTGTTTTAATTGATTGTCACGATGTTTTAAATGAATGTCATGGTAGTTTTAAATGAATGTCATGGTTATTTTAAATGGATGCAATGTTTGTTTTAAATGGATGAAAAACCCAGTAAATGCTATAAATTAAAATTAAGGAGATATTGCCGCATAGAAATTTTCAAGTAAAAGTAAACCTGCAAAATTTGATATAATTTTTAATAATTTAGATAACTTAAAGTTTACATGTTAGATATTTGCATAAACTTTCGTCCACTTAGATAAAATACAAATTATTATGGATTGTGGTTTCTAGCTTTGTAAAAAAAAAAGACATTTTTATTTACACATTTATTACCAAATTAACAAAACATAACAGTTTTGAATAGTTTTGATTGTATGTCTATTGAACAAACACATTATCTGAATAATCTAAAAATAATTATTAGAATTAAAATAGACCGCATCTATTAACTGGAAATCAATTTATTTATACATAATAACAAAACAAAAGATATATAAAACAAAATATATCAATTTACATGTTGCTGATGTTTTCTAAAAGTTAAATAGGAAATACCAAAAACTTACCTAAAATGCCTCATGCATTATCAATTAAAAGTGTCCAATTTGAGTCTTCATATATTATATGGAGTATAATACCATTTTAATGGTTATGAAATTCTGTCATTGTCGCGCACTTGGTTTAGAATGTTTAACGGAGGCGTGGTAAAATAGCTGTAAAACTTTAAATTTTCTTATTACCTTAATATTAGGTATTTTTACCTTAATTTAATTTTTAAAAAATTATAAAGTTAATAAAATAATTTATCTTAAATATAAAATTAGAAATTTCAATACATTTTTACTAAAAATGTAATTATTATACCCCCTTACTGTTTTTTAGCGTCGCCATGTGGCAAGTTTAAATCATCAACTTGCTTTTTTTTTTAATTTTTGTTATTTAAAATGCAAAACAAAACAATTTTCTTTCTTTCAATACAAACTTCTTTCTTCAAAAATGTTTTATTTTGTATTTTCAAAAATCAAAACACGATAAATTTAAAAAAAAATACCAGTGGTAAGCGTAGAACCAGGGCTTCCTCATTAGAAACCCGGCATGCTAACCACTCGGTTACATAGGCATATTATCCAATAAAAGTTTTAAAAGTATATAATAAATAAAAGACTTTATAAATCGAAATAAGAGCTACAGATCAAATCTTAAGGAAATGTTGCCGCAATGCAATTTTCAAGTGAAAGTAAAACTATAAAACTTGATATATGTTTTACTATGTTTTAATATTACATAATTTGAAGTTTACATAAGTTAGATATTTGCACACACTTTCATTGACTTTGCTTATAAAAAAAAATATGCTGCGACTCTTTCTCGCTATTACCTCAGTTGCAATGGCTGCCAAGAGTACTGTGTCAAATCAGTCGAATGAGTATTACTATTAAGTTCCTTACTATATTATAATATGATATATATATATAAATATATATATATATATATATATATATATATATATATATATATATATATATATATATACATATATATATATATATATATATATATATATATATATATATATATATATATATATATATATATATATATATATATATATATATATATATATATATATGTAAAGAAATGTTCTAAAATAATATCATCCATTTAGGTAATTTATTTTGAAGCAAATTTAATCTTAAATTTAAAGTATTTCAAATTTGCAGCAATACTAAAACTTTTTTTTATTAGCAATCAGAAAATATATAAAACCTTTTAAGACAGCTTTTAAATTTTTACAAGAAGACACATTTATATACAAGTTTGTCAAACATAACAAACTTGTTTGATATATACATAACATGGTACTCATTATCTAATTAAAACGGAAAAAAAAAAGCGAACATATTTTTTATCAGATTAGACATAATATAACATAATACATTATAGGTAATTATTATTTGAAAAAAAAAACTTTTTATCCTTTGCAACAAAAATAAATAACATAATTATATACCTTTCACTCATTTCATCAAGATACATCATACTTAGTGTTAAATTGGCTTGTAGTGCTTTAACTTTTGCATTTAGTTTCATGATAATTGATTCTTTACTACCTGATAGACCTGATATAGTTTTTGTTGTTTCCAGAACAGTGCTACTATTTGTTGGTTCTAATAATTCTGAAGTCATAGAGACTGAAATATTATCTGAAAAGGATACAGGGTTAATAACAGAAGCATTGTCTGAAACTTCAGATATTGATTGGTTTAATGATACTTCTGTTACACTCACAGTTGCATTTATACTAGTCTGATTGGAAATTAAATTCACATCTTCTAAAGGAAAAACTGTTCTGTTAGAAGGCAGCTCACTCTCATGGTATTCAGATATCACAGGTTTTGTTGTATCAGTGGATTTATTACCATCAACAGTTAAAATCACAATGGCTGAACTATCTGTCAATGTAAGAGACGAGTAAGTTTCTTGAATATTCAGTCTTGAAGGTTTTAAAAATGAAATATTTAAATCATTTGACTTATTTTCTGTAATATTTAATGTGTCAGTCATTGTAGTAATACCCACATTATAATTAGCTGATAAATATAGATTAGACAAATTATTTTCTTTTATGTCAGGTTCAATTGCTAATGATTTTTCTATCAGAAAACTAGAAAAAATAGAAACTGTATTAGGTAAGCTTTGAAAAGAATATGAACTTTGTAATTCTATATTGTCAGATTTTAACGGAGTTTTAAAAGATGGTAACAAGACATTTGAAAAGTTTGATTTGAACTTTTTTACAGCCTTTTTCCGAATCTTAAAATGAACAAGCTTGGAATAGTTAAAGTAATGCTTGAAATGAGTTAAAAACTTTTTTACAGGACAAGTTTTAAAATGCAAGACATGATCAAACCAAATCATGCTTTTAGGATTAATAGACACATTAAAATTTGAAGACCTCATAAACTCAAAGGAATCCACAAAAATACTTGCATCATGATCAATTTCATCAGGAAGCAGATAAATATAGTTAGAGTGTTTTTCAGATTCGTTTTTTACTTCATCAAAATGCTCTTGTACAGGCTCATGTTTAACTTCACTTGTCCTTATTTCTCTGCTGTTGACAGGTTCGTATATAGCTTCATTTATCTTAATTTCTTTGCTGTTTATATCAGTAGAATTTTCCAACTTTTTACCCGAAATCTTTTCAGCAACAGTGTTTACAAGCTTTGTTACAACATTTTTTGCAGAAGTAAAAATATTGATTGTTTCATAATTGGTATTTTTTTCCTTAGGAATCTCATCATCGGATGAATCATGGTCATCCTCATCTTCACTATCAAACTGTTCGACTTCTGTTATTCCAAAAACGCGCAACAAACTTAAAGGACAGTAGTGCTCAGAACCATAATACTTTTTGATTTCAATCTGTTAGAAAAACAAAAACAAATTAACTATTTAAAAACTATTGATGTTATGCAATATGTTGCAGTTAACTTACAGCTATTAATATAACCAATATAAAATAAATGCATACATATTTGCTTTTAAATAAATAAGAGTTACATTATATATATATATATATATATTAGGGTGTCCCAAAAAACAACATTTTTGAAAAATATATGTAGACACCCCCTTAATGTGTTCTATATAATAAAAAAACACTGGTTTTAAAATTTTTTTGAATATTCAATATTTTTAGGGGTCCCCCAAGACCCTTAACCATCAGATGGGTCCCTACAATTATTAAAAAGTTAGTTCTTCAAAAGTATATCATGTTGGGTCTCAAAAGAAGCAGAATTTTTTTTAAATTTTTAAATCAATCATTATTTTATTAAAAAACATAGTTAAAAAATATTATAATTAAAAAAATCTTGTTAAATTCTTTATATTTTGTTTTCAGTTAAAAAACTTCATTTTCTGTTCACTAAAATCTAAAATAATAATTTTTTTATAAAATGATGATTATTTTTAAAATTTTTATATATTTTCGCTTCTTTTGAGACCTAACAAGACATACTTTTTTCTATTAATATCAAGGACCCATCTGATGGTTAAGGGTCTTGGGGGACCCCTAAAAATATTGAATATTCAAAAAATTTTTAAAACCAGTATTTTTTATTATATAGAACACATTAAGGGGGTGTCTTTATATATTTTTCAAAAATGTTGTTTTTTGGGACACCCTAATATATATATATATATATATATATATATATATATATATATATATATATATATATATATATATATATATATATATATATATATGCATGTATATATATATATGCATGTATATATACATATATATGTATATATATATATATATATACATATATATATATATATAAGCATGTATATATATATATATATATGCATGTATATATATATATGCATGTATATATACATATATATGTATATATAGATATATATGTATATATATATATATATATATATATATATATATATATATATATATATATATATATATATATATATATATATATATATATATATATATATATATATATATATATATACAGAGAGAGAGAGAGAGAGAGAGAGAGACAAATATTTTTGTTTACTAATTGAAAAATCTGCCAAAACAAACTTTTAAATTAAGATCTGCCAGTACATACATCAACTGAGGGATTGGGTTTAGGCAGAAAATATCTAGATATGAAGGACTTTTATTGCAACAACAACAAAAAAGGAAAAACAATTATGGTGTTTACTAAAGTAGTAAAAATAAAACAAATTTAATTTTATTACACATTAGTGAATAGTAAAAGACCAAAGAGTTAAAAAGGTTGGAAAAAGGTTATTTCAAAGAGAAATAATAAAATTAAAAAAAAAAAAAAAGAGAAAAAAGAAACATTTAAATGATGAAGAAAATCTTGTTTTGGAAGTCTTGAATAATTAGATTTAGAGGCTATGTAATATGTCTATTATAATATGTATAAAAATTGATATGCTTAGTTCATTTTTATTTTTACACTAATTTTTTTATCTATTTCTATTAATTGTTGTTAAAAGTACTTTAAAAGTTTACTTATTTATTTAAATTGTTTTGTAAAAGATAATTTAAATAATAAACTAAAGTTTCTACAGCAAATATAACCAACAAAGTTTGAACTTAGGTTTCTAAAGCGAATGTAACCAACGAAGTTCTAAAAGAGTTTAACAGTCAATCAAAGAAGTTCATCAGCATGGAAACACTTAAAGCTTAGGTTGTTGACAATACAAGTTTAAATACTTGTGCAGATAATGGTCTATTTGTCAAAATAAAAAAAGCTATAAATAGAAAACTAAATTTAGATGCCAAATTTACTCGATGGAAAAAGGCAAAAAAATAAATCATAAAAGTGTAGATTGCTCATCTGTTTCATTATAAAAATTTATTTGTAGATAAAAGTGCTGTTTCTGATTTAAGTAAGATCAATGAAAAGTACACATGATCAAGCTATGAGTATAAATATGAGTATTTAAAACAAATATGCAATAACAAAACTTGTACCTGCGAGCGATGCAAGATGGTTGACACTTATGTTACATATATGACAATAGTCACATGCTTGGCCTGGGCATTTACATTTGTAAGAATTCACCCATTTGTCGTGAAACTAGGTTTGAATCCACAGACTATTCTTTCATGTGCTTTCGTTTAGCACCACTTCACTCTATTGCCTTTCTCTTTGTTCTATATCGCTCTCCTTCATCTCAAGACTGCACTCTTTTTGACATTATTTCTGATCATATTGACCAAGCCCTCTCTCTTTATCCATCAGCTAATATAGTTGTTGTCGGTGACTATAATGCTCACCACTCTGAATGGCTTGGCTCTAGTGTCAGTGGCTCTGCAGGCATTCAAGCCCACAACTTTTGCCTTTCTCAATCCTTAACTCAAATAGTCAACTTTACAACTCGCTTTCCTGACAACCCGAATCATCTACCTTCTCTACTCGACTTATGTCTTGTTTCTGATCCACGTCAGTGCTCAGTTTCTCCACATTCACCTTTAGGTTCTTCTGATCACAGTTTGATCTCTCTAAAACTAATACCTCATTCTTCTTCATCACCTGAATCCCCCTATTATCGAACCTCTTAAACTACAATAAAGCTGACTGGGATTCTTTCTGTGATTTTCTTCGTGGTGGCTGATGTGCTTCGACTGATGTGCTTCTTACATAACTTTGTGGATTCAGGCTGGCATGGAATCTTTTGTTCCCTCTCGACAATTCCAGGTCAAGCCTCACTCTCCTCCATGGTTTTCCTCACACTGTGCTGCTACGATTGCCAATCAAAACCGTTACTTCCATAATTATCAGCAAAACAATTCTCCAGAAAACAGACGTCTGTTTATTACTGCTAGAAACAATTGTAAAAAGGTTTTGTCTAACGCCAAAACCCGCTATTCTCAGGTCATGAAATCTCGTATCTCATCTCAAAAATTAGGCTCTCGTGACTTCTGGAGAATCTTTAATAATATCAATAAAAAGGGCAAATCTATAATTCCACCTCTCTTGTATGGTTCAGACTTTGTCACCTCACCTAAAGACAAAGCCGAATTGTTTGCTAAAAACTTTTCATCAATATCATCTCTTGATTCCACTAGTTGCGTTCTACCTGATATTGCCAACAAACAGGTTGATCCATTGCTTGACATTCATATCACTCCAGCATCTGTATCTAAAGTGATTTCCTGCCTAGACTCTTCTACAGCTTGTGGCCCGGACAACATACCTGTTATTGTCTTGCAGAAGTGTTCTCCGGAGCTGTCATCTATACTCTCAAAACTATTCAACAAGTGCTTATCAGAGTCTTGTTTTCCAGCCTGCTGGAAAGCGGCATCTGTTATTCCTATTTTCAAAAATTCTGGAGAGCGATCTGATTTGTCTAACTACCGTCCCATAAGTCTTCTTCCTATCATTAGCAAGGTTTTTGAATCTTTAATTAACAAACACCTAATTTCTCATCTTGAATCTAATAACTTACTTTCTGACCATCAATATGGATTTCGATCTTCTCGTTCTACAGCTGATTTGCTAACAGTAATAACTGACAGGTTTTATCGTGCATTAGATGAAGGTGGAGAGGTTAAGGCCATTGCTCTTGACATTTCAAAAGCTTTTGATAAAGTTTGGCATGCTGGTCTTCTCCATAAGCAATCGTAGCATAAAAGTTGTCCTCGATGGACAACACTCTTCTTCTTATTCTGTAACTTCAGGGGTTCCTCAAGGTTCTATCCTTGGCCCTATACTCTTTTTAATTTACATTAACGATCTTCCAGATATTCTCACATCTAAGGTGGCATTGTTTGCAGATGATACTACCATTTATTCTTGTCGTGATAAGAAACCAACACTCTCTGATTGCTTGGAGGGGGCATTTGAGCTTGAAAAAGATCTCACTTCTGCTACAGCATGGGGCTCACAGTGGCTAGTGAACTTCAATACAGATAAAACTCAATTTTTTTCAGCCAATCGTTATCGCAATAATTTAGATCTTCCTATATTTATGAACGGTGATGTACTCGATGAGCCACCTACTCTTCATCTTCTAGGATTAACTCTTACTTCCAATCTTTCTTGGAAACCATATATCAAATCAGTTGCAAAATTAGCATCTGCTAAGATTGCATCTCATTCTATTCTCTATCTCTATAAATCTCAAATCCGGCCTTGTATGGAATACTGTTGCCATATCTGGGGCAGATCTTCTAATGATCCCCTTTCTCTTTTAGACAAGGTGCAAAAACGCAACCATTATCACATCGTTGTAATGTTGCTTCTCTTTCTCTTTTCTACAAATACCATAATGAGCACTGCTCTAAAGAGCTAGCATCTCTTGTGCCATCTACTAAAATTCATTCTCGTGTTACTCGTCATTCAATTAAGTGTCATCCTTTTTCTGTGACTGTTCCTAAGTGTTCCAAAAATACTTATTCGTCTAGTTTTTTTTCTCGAACATCAGCTCTTTGGAATTCGCTTCCTTCATCTTGCTTTCCTGATTCATTTAATTTGCAATCTTTTAAGTCGTCCGTCAATCGTTATCTTGCTCTAAAATCTTCATCTTTTCTCTCTCAGTAACTTCCAACTTTAATTAGTGGCTGCTTGCAGCCTTGTTGGAAGCGAAGATGTTTAAAAAAAAAAAAAAATATTATGTATAAATATACATTATATGTAACATAGAGAGACAAACCTGTCTACAGATTTGAATATGATAAATGAGTATATAGTTCAAATAAATTCTCCAATGTTAGCTATAAAAAGATCAGGTCATTATAAAGATTTTTAAAACAAGTGAGCTGACTAAACTACAAAATAAAAAAAGATAAAAGAAATTGTCTTTAGAACTTTAGCTAAAAATTCAATTCATGATCATCGATTAGAAATTCATTTCATGGTTATGGATGATGCAAAAAGAAATCTAGACAAAGCTTTAGATCAAATAATCAAAATGAAGAACAAAAATTTAAAAAAATAAAAAAAAGATTAAGCTTGAAATAACAAAAGAAGATTGAAGATGAAGATTTTGGATCTAATAGTGGAATTTTTATTTGTTGGAGTGATATGAGGAAATTAAACACGGTTTAATCTTAAAAAGTGCACCATGCATGATGAAATTAAACATTGTTTATTCTTTAATTACTCAAAACTACTTAACAGAGTTTTGTGATTTTTTTACACAATAAAGCAAATGAAACTAAATTATTTATCTATTTTCTCATTTATTACTCAAAAGACTTTGATCTTGTATATAGAAGATTTTCAATTTGTATATAGAAGAATACTTAAAGAAATCCCTTTAGCATTTCGTTAAAAAGCATATTATGCCAACTATATTTTGGCTTAATTTGGCTATAATCAAGATGGCATTGAATTGGTATTTAAAGAAGCAAACCATCCAAATAATAGACTAGTAGTAGGGCAATTGACAATCACGAGGTTAAAATTAAAAAAAATTAATTTTTAAAATTTGAATTATTAAAATTTTTCGCTTTTTTTCTTATACTTTTCAGATTAGAAAACTAATAATTATGTCAGATTCATACAAAAAATCATATTTTAAAATGTTTTTATACCCTGACATAAAATGAAAAAATTAATTTTATCTAATTTTTTATTACGTAGATAAACTTGTCCATACAAACAATTGATGCAACTGTAAAACAGTTTTTCAAACATAATTTGGTAGTTTATTTGGTATATACAGAGGTGGAAAGTAACGAATTACATTTACTCATGTTACAGTAATTGAGTAGTTTTTTTGTAAATTTTGAACTTTTTAATATTTTTTTAAATGTGTACTTTTATTTTTACTTAATTGTATATTTTTTAAAGTATTTTACTTTGTTTTATTTTAAATCATATGCGTTATTGAGTAAAAAAAATTTATTAAGTATTAGTATTATTTATTTTCACAAAAGATATGATTTAATTCTTTTTAATTTCTTTCGCTAATGCTTTAAATCAGTGGTTCTCATCCTGTGGGTCGCGACCCCGCCAGGGGTCGTATGGCGATTTGCCAGGGGTCGCCTAAGACTATCAAAATATGGGGATTTTTGTCTCTATTCTAATATGTAAAACATGATGTTATTTACAAATTAAATATAAATGCAAGTCATAAAGATAAAATTCATTTACTTGTAATTTAATTATAATTAGAAATCTATTTTGAATAAAATGTAATTACATATTGTTTTGTGATTAAACATAAAACTTTAGCTATCTTCAGTTTTTCACAATGAAAATAATTCCTGTATATGCGGAAATTTATATTGCGATATATAATTTTATATTATAACAATAGCAAAAGTACAGTTACTTAGGCCGTAAATAATTTTACAGTTGGGGTCGCTATATCATAGGGGTTGTATCAAAAGGGTCGCGGCAATGTAAAGGTTGAGAATCTCTGCTTTAAGTGAAGTTAGGGGCTGTTCACAAATTACGTCACATGGTAGTAAGGGAGAGGGAAGGAGTTAGCATTTTTGGAACGAATTGTAACAAGGGGCAGTGGTATTAAACTACGTGATGCAAATTTTTTTTTCAAGTTTTAAATCTAGAAAGACCTTTCTTTTGATTAATAGAGTGCCTAGTCAAACATAAACCTTCAGTTGATGTATGTACACTCAACTACAGCTATTTCAATTTAAATTAAATTGGAAATGACTTTTTAAATTGACTTTTAGTAGATTAATGTATGACTCAGCTGCATTAACGGCTTTATAAAGTTGTGATAGAATAGATAGTGACATCCATGACACTACACTAACTTATTAATAATGAAGTCATTTAAGCTATGTTTTTATCAAAAATTTAATATTTTTGAAGGTTATTTGCCTGTCAAGTCACTGCTTATTTGTATGCATTTCAGCACTTATTCTGTAACACTTTGAAAAATATAAACAAAAAACAAATATAACTGTTAATAAACAACAATATTAATTGAAAAACACAAAAAGATACTTTAAAATAAAATATCAAAATCAAAAAAAAAAGAAAAAAAAAGAAAAAAAAAAGGAGAGTTAAACCTGCTCACTCCTCCTAACTAGAACCTTTATTCATCCATGGCTCTACGTCAATGCATAAATATTAAAAACTTACAATTTCTTTTAGTACAAACAATATTTTTACTGAAGGCTAATTATTTGTACAAATAATGACTTTCAAAGTAGTATTAATTAACAGCAATTAAAATTTACATATATTGAAATGTATTAATTAGTTAACTAAAAGCAGATAATAAAATTTAAAGTAATTTTTTTATGGTATTTAAAGTCAAAAATTGCATCATGTAAATTATGGACGACGCCTTATGAAAAAATCAAACACATGCACTGCTGACATTTAGAATTGTAATCATTCTTATTTGAGTTTTAAAAAACAATTTATAAGAAAATTTTAAAAAGCTGTTAAAAAAGTAATGCAGTAACTTTATCTCAGAGTACATTTTTAATGAGTTACTTTTTACTTTTATCTGAGTAAACTTTTCGACCGGTAACGTTTACTTGTACTTGAGTAAAATTTCATTCAAGTAACAAGTAACTCAAGTAACTTTTACCTGACCACAAAATTTAGTTACTTTTTTCACCTCTCAATATTTTGACTTATTTTTTTATTTTTTTTTGTTTAATTATTTTATTTACTAATTATTTATATTAGCATTTAATAATTCAAAAAAAAAAGTAAATAAAATCTAAGGGAAATGAAATTAAACATTCGCAATAATTAAATTGTACAAAACAACTGTAAATTGCAGTTTCAATTAAATATATAAAAACTGTGATAATTATTTTACTTTATGTTTATTATATGTAAGTTTATATATTGAGAGAGTCAAAATAAAAATAAAAACTTTAAATCTAAATAACCATAACATGTGTTTTATTTAATAGAACAATTTAAAAAGTTTTGATTAGAAAATTTATTTAGGGGTTGCTCAAGACCCTTGATTATTTAACAGGTCCCTAACATTGAAAAAATGTCATATTGGGTCTTATTTTTTGTTAAAATATCAAATCTTACTTGTTAAATGTTCAAAGTCTAACTCATAATATTCAAAGAGTTGTTCAAAAAGCAACCTAACGTATAATATTGAAACAACGAAAAGAATAAAAAAAAACCTACTCCTAAAATATTTATTGTATAAATTAAAAAGACTTTAAATGTTAAATAAATTAATAATACTTTTAACATCATAATATTGGTATAATACCTTTAAATATTTTGCATAATACTTTTCATTAAAAGTGTAGGTTTTAACTTCTTTTAGGGGAGTCCCTTGAAATGTACCTACACTCTCCCATTCACGTGATGGGTATCGACTGCTTATATAAACATCAAAAGATTCAGGGCTTGAAGAAAACATTTCAAAGTTGGCTAAATCGATAGAATCCAGCTCAATGCGTTCACAAAGCTCTACAACAAACCAAGCCTTTACATTACAAGGATTTAACATGTAAATATCTTTGTCTTCTTTTAAAATTGCAATTTGATTTGTTGCTTCTTCATTAGCTGCTATCACTTTAGCACCACACTCAATCGAAGCATAATTCTTTTTTATAGTTCTTTTAGAATTCGTTGGAGGCTTTTTCTTCTTTGTGTAATTAGTTTTCACAATGTCGTTTCCATCTTCTTCCTTCTCAGTATCTAGCTTCTTTTTCCATTCAGCAAAAGATAGCATTTCTTTCTTTGAAATATCTACATCTGCATTTTTTTCCATATCCATCTTCAGTTCTTTATCCGTTTGATCAATTAAAATTTGATCTAACTGAATGATATCATCAGAGCTATGAACAATATCATCTGTATTATGCGTCTCAATGCTTGTACCAAAACGCAAAGGCTTATTTAAATCATTTAGAATTTCATTATCATTTTGAATATAAAAATCTGCTTTAGATTTTTCTTCTGGAAATACTTGATTGATTGTACCATCTACCTTAAGGATCTGTGGATCAGGTTCATTAAAAGAAATTTTTTCCCGAAACCTCAACTTTTGACCTGCTTCCGGCATTTCATTAATAGATAAAATATTGTCATTAAAGTTAGTTTTGTTTGGATTTGAATGAGATGGTAGATTAATTTTTTTATCATCGATGTCAACAATCAGATTTTTTCTAGGAATAACAAAACCAATTTCTTATCATTTTCTTTTTCTTTAATTGAAATTAAAATAATAATAATCAAAAACAAAAATTTTTAATTACCTTTCTTCATTCTGATTTTTTTTGTCAAATATTTTTTTTTGCTCAGCTTCATCAAGCATAGTGCTAATTTTCATTTGGGATGTATCATCTTTAATTACTCCATTTTCTAAAGTATTGCTCGCAACAACAGGTACTTTTAATACATGAGAAGAATCAACTGAATATAAAGGTACAAACACAAAAGATGGCAAAGGCGTAGCAGGTGCAACTGATGGTTTGATGTTAGTAAAAAAGATGTCATCATCATCATCAACAATACTTGTCACTTCAATTAAAGTCTTGTGTTCATTCTAAAAAAAAAACAATTTAAATTTTATAAAAAATATTTAACAATGGGTGTAATAAGGTAGGAAGGAGTCAACAAGTTACAAATATCATTAAACGGTTTTAATTTTGTAAACTTTAAATATTTAAAATTCACTTTTTTAATTATTAGTCAACAATTCAGAAAAAAAAGTTTCAGAAAAAAGGTTAACAAGCAAGTTAGAGCTGATAAATCTTTAATAGCTTTCAAGGAGAAAGCTATTAAAGATTTATCAGCTTTTTACTTCTCTGTCATCAATATGCTGTTCTTTGTTTAATTTAAATTGTTTAATTAGCAGTTTCAATAAATAAACATTTATTTTAATAAGAATAAATTTATTGACAGTTGATTTGATTCTGATTTGAGTGAATTTTTGTTATGTATTTAACATAAAAAACTAAGTAAAATAAGACAGGGCGGCCACTCAAATTTGAAAATAAAATTCCATGATATTTCGATGACTTTTCCATTACTCTTCATAAAATTTTATGATAAATCACTAGTGTAAAACTAATTGGTAGAAAGTTCTGAAGCTTCTTTTACTTCTCTGATAACTTACACTGCAAAAATATAACTTTCAAAAACGACTTAGATTAGACATACTAGTAACTTTCTTTGCATCCTAAAAATATCACAAGTAGAAAAAAATAAAAATCATTTTAAAAAGTTCCATAAATTTTCCATGACTTTCAATTAAAATTCATGAATTCCATGACTTTTTCCATGACATTTCCTACTTAGGTTTCTTTTTTTTTAATTTCTTTAAAATAACAGTGATTTATAAAAGTACACTTTACAGAAAAGATCACAATTCCTATTTTAAAAGGTCAAATTTCCATCCTAGAGATTCTTTTATGTTTCTTTGTTACTACAATAGTAACACTACTAGTGATATATTTAATGATAATAGTGAAATTGAAATGGATGATATTAGGCTCAAAGAAGTTATTAGTGTAAATGCTAAAAAAAATAGGTTAAAAAAATAGGAAACATGAAAATAATTGTCATCAAAATAAAAGTGATAGAGGTAGGCGAGTTTGAACCTAAATGAGAACAATGTGGTTAGGTTAGAAAAAAATTGTCATAGATATCAAAGAAATAGGCTTTGGCGAGATGAAATTAATCATCTTTAAAATGTTCGATATGCTGCTAGACAAGTAAAAATGCATTGTATACAGAAGTAATACTATTCCAGATTATAATTTTTAAAGGATATGAACCAGATCTGTCAGCATTGTGGTGCTAAAAGATTTACTGATTAACACATTTTTTAAGTTGCCATAATGGGAAGGTAGTTTCCAGCCTTCGCTTTCACCATTTCTAAAAGCATTACAAGATTTATTTACAGAAAGTTAAATATAGATCATAATTCCAGTATGAATTTTTAAAAAAATAGAAATTATGTGTGTCTTTCTTTTGCTTCATTTACAGATAATTTAGTTCAACAATGAATTATGGGCTGCCATGTTTTAGAATATGTGGTCAAGATTTTTATCATGTAGGCCAGATCAAGGTAATCCCCAACATGAATATCTTCCTGTCAACTGAATATATATGACCCATTTGCAGCGGAATTTTATAATGCAACAATGTGTCAATGATCTTTGCTTACATGATTTAATTTTCATTATTTGCAAACTACAGAAAGTGAAGAGAACTCATTTGCTCTTGCATTTAGAAACATGGCTGAAGTAGAAGCTATAGAAAGTTGCTCAGTTTCAGTTGTAAAAATGTCTTTACTGGAAGGGCAAGACAGATGTCATCATAATCTGAAAATAATGAATTTGCAGTTGTGCTTGTTGAAGAAGATGGCGCTCTGCCTGCTTCCAGGAAAGCAGTGTAAGCAGTAGGGCTGTGCTTTATATTTTATATGGAGGAAATATGTGAGATAGCTGAACCCATTATTTGATATATATATATATATATATATATATATATATATATATATATATATATATATATATATATATATATATATATATATATATATATATATATATATATATATATACATATATATAGGCCTCAGTGGGAAGCCTTACTTTTTTTTTCTTGTTATTAATATTTTTTGATAATGAAAAAATTAAAAAATTCTTCTGCAAACTACATCGAATAAAAAAGACTTTTTTGCTTAAAAAATGTGTTTGTTTTTTTGTTTGTTTTATTTTTGCGTAAAAGTCAATATAACAATCTGACAATCTGGTCAAGTTCGCAAACTTGTTTATCAAAGAAAACCATTATTGTTGTAGTTAAGATGAAAAATGAAAAAGTCATTTTTGAAATAATCCAATAATTGCATAATTAACTGCAATTATTCTTTAAAGACACGGTTATTGCAAAAAACGTTTTTCACGTATATACTGTATATACTCTTGTAACAATTAACATTACAAGTACAGGGTGCAGAAAAAGTTCCCATAAAAAAGTATAATTAAAAAAAATTACCTGTATGGTATTTTCTTTCAATATATAGTGTATTTTCAGTATTCTTTGTATTCCTTCGTATTCTTTTAGTATTTTTTAGTATTTTAGTAGTTAATGGTAAAAAAAAAAAGTCTCTTTTAACGCTTTTTTTTAACATTTAACCCCTTAAGGACCAGGCCCGAGAAATCTCGGGTCATGCTATATGATCCAAAAAGACCGAACCCGAGATAACTCGGGCGGTCACATATTTTACGTTTCATTATGTATTATGCGTTTCATTATGTATTATACGTTTCATTATGTATTAGCCCGAAATAACTCGTGAAAATAATCTTATAACAATATTATTATATTAAATCAACTAAGAATCAATCAAATTAATAATATTTAGATTTATAACAGACTTTTTTTTTATTCTTAATATGTCAATATCTAAGTTCTAAGCATAAAAAAAAAAATTGATTTTTTTGGTGCATTTATTTGAAAAAATATCCATCCTTAAGGGGTTAAGCTACATCAACAATTAGGCGACATTTTAATGTTGTTTAAAAGTTAAAACAATTAAAATAATACTGAAGTACATTAGGTTTTTTCATTTTTTTAAAAACCGCAATAATAATGACTAGAAAGTTTTTTTGATTAATAGTGTTTTTGTTTTTTTATTAGTTTATAATATTTTTAAAACATGTGAGAAGTGTTGCTACATTGACTGAAAAAATAGGTAAAACATGTGAGGAGTGTTCTTTTTTACTGTAAAACATGTACAGAGTGCTGCTACTTGATTGCTGAAAGAATAATTTAGACAAAATTTACTGTGGCTTGCTTGTAGACATTTACTTAAGGTATTCTTTTTCGATGTATTTACAGTCTGGATCATCGTCAGATGCGGAGATATATTCAAAAAGATTTAGAGAAAAATGAAGCCAACTTAATCACCATGAACCAACCCATAAGCCAAAGCAACTCCATTGGTAACAGCACCAGATGAATTGAAGTCATTTATCCACTATCAGTTAAGTGAAGCACACCAGGATGAGGACTATAAGGAGCATATAGGTTTGAACATTGAATGCAATATTCAAAAACCACTAGAATATATCAACCCTGATGAAAGATAAAGGCAATTAATAGCCTCAAGATGGAGCTGAAGCTTGGAGACAATGAAACAGACTTTAAGTTGACTGTTGATGAACTGAAAGGACATTTAATCAATTTGTTGAGCTTGTATATGGTCAACCATAGTTTACAAGCACATGTGCCATGGATGCAACTGCGAATGATATGCAATTAATAAGCAGGCATCAGACATTTTACAATGGAGCAATTAAAAAGGCTGGTCTAAAAATGATATGACCCTCATGCAGGGCACAAGAAATCAACAATCATGCAAACATTGGTTAAAAAAATTACTTAAGCAACTTTTTTTCAAAATAATTATGTTATTTTTTATTTATTAAAAAAAACACATTTATAATAAAAAACAATTAGTTACTAAAATTTAAAATGAATTTTCAAAGACTTTAAAGAAACCATGCTAAAACAGGACTAGCTTATTTTTTGCATGCATTTACAAAAGTATGCAAAATTTTACTTAAAATTAATGCATTTGCAATTATTTTAAAAGAAACCATGCTTTAAACATTGATTGCTTTTTTCAATAGCATGCTTTTTTTTTTAAATTTTCTTATTTTCCTTAAAGTGAAGTAATGTTTATTTGCGTATTAAAAATACTTAAAAAAGTTTTGAAATTAATTTTTAAGTTTTGCTACAATCTTAAAATATATAGAATTATTATGTCTATTATAGTTTTCATTTTTGTTGTGCATTTAACAACACCAATAATATGAAATTTTTAACTTATTATTAAATACTTATTAAATACTATTTTAAATTTTTTTAATAAATAAATGTCAAAACAACTAAGCATCTTTTTGATGTTAAAGAAATACGGTACAGTGGAGCGTATCATTAAACGCAAAGGACAAAGGAGATAGAGAAACTAAGCAGGCGAAAAAAAGTGCAATGACATGGGTTGTGCCATTACTTTGGGAAAATTGGATATAGGCTGAAGGATATTGAGTTTATGTTTTGGAACACCATGAATGGATTGCTGCCAAGCAATAAAAAACATGGACAACATCTAAGCTGGATACATATTAAAAAATCAAATGAGTGTTTCTCTTGTTGGGTTTGTTAAAAGTATCCAAATATTAGCAATGCAACCAATTCAGTAACAATGGGATGTAAATTTTGGAAAAGAACATACTTGTTACGCCACAACGAAGATGATGGGCATAAAGCCTGTATTTCTAAATATTGAGAGTACCTTTACAATATAGCTCTAAGTCTTGAGAAAACTGTTTTTCAACATCAATTCTAAGAACCACTGATGACACAAGGCAACAAAAAAATATTTTTTTTGTATCTTTAGCAATTTAATTTAAATTAAACTAATTTTGGGCTGAGAAAAAAGAAAATGACAACGAAAATTTTTTAATAGCTATAGTTTCTGAGATATACAATAGAAATAAATTTTTATTTCAGTTAATTTGCAACAGAGCAATATGAAATATAATTTACATATTCTAATAATATTTAAAGTACATTTGGTTTTTTTTATTACAGATATATTCTAACAGTTTTAAACAAAGAAATCATGATCATCAAGCTAATAGGTATAAAGATGATTATTGGGTATTGTCACAAGATTGTGATCTTTTTGCTTTCCTTTTGTAGACTAGTTCTGGAGCATCCATACACGCAAACCAACAGTAATCTGCAAGCATAGACTCATTCCAACAACCCTGATATCTTTGTTCCATTACAGAAATAACTTGGTGAAACCTTTCCCCATGTTCATCACTAACAGCTCCACAACTAGGGAAGGAGGGGATCTAGGTGTGAGAGGAGGAAATGAATCTTGAGGGACATGTTACATCCAAGTTGATTTTATTTTTACAGTAGTACTGTTACCAATTGAATGTAGTTACTATCTCTTTTGATGCCTAAAAATAAACAAATCACTCCCTTAGGAGTGATTTGTTCCCAAGTTTTCACTTCTTGTTTCCCTTCAAAACTTTGTCAAATGTAGGATTCTTCATAAGTTGATGTATTTGTGACCCAACAAAAATACCCTCTTTAACTTTTGCATCACTTATATATGGAAATTTTTTTTAAATACCTAAAAGCCTGTCCTTCTTTGTACATACCTTTGACAAAATTTTTCATTAAACCCAACTTAATATGTAATGGTTGAAGAAGAACATATTTTGGATCCATGAGTGGTTCAGCAATAACAGTTTTTTTTATTTGTGTTGAGATTTCTTGCGGGACAGTCTTTTTTTATATAATGTGAACTTCTGTCTCTACTGTCCCACATACACAAAAAGCAGCATTATTTAGTATACCCTAATTGCATTCCTAAAAGTATAGCAAGGACTTTAAGATCACCACATATTTTTCATTTGTATTCATTGTAATTAATTGAATTGAGGAGAACTTTCATTATATAAGTCTTTTTCATGTGAACTGCATAGCTAATAGGAATAGAAGGAAGACAGTTTCCATTGTGCAGTAATACAGCTTTCAAGCTTAGCTTAGATGAGTCTATGAATAATCTCCATTCAGTTGGATCATAGTTCAAATTAAGACAATACATTAATCCAAAAATATCAATGCAAACAAGATTATTTTTCTTCTCAAAAAAAGAAAGCAGATTCTGCTGCTGTTTTCTGTAATGTGAAACTTTGACATCAAAATGGAGAAAATTCCACTGCTTTCGTCAATTTTGTCTAACATAACATCCAACTTAAGTTTAGATGTATTAAATGCTCGTTTTGGTGCAATTTTATATAACAGTTCTACTGATAAGAGTAATAATGAACAAGAAATGGTTTTTTTAAGATTTGTTAAAAATGATAATCCAATAACTATATTTGCTGGTATTAACTCATCCCTGACAGTTGATGCTGATGGTATATTAAACGCAATAGAACTTGTTTTGAAAAATTTAACAACAGAAAAAAAGGATCAAGATTTAAATTTAAAAAATATCTACGCAAAACTAATAAATGTTTACTTTGATGGTGCGTCTGAAATGGCTGGCAATAAAGCCAGTGTTCAAACTAAAATACATAATAAAAACCCCAGTATAGTATATACTTTGTGTAGAATGCATAGATTAGAACTTTCTGTGTTAGACTCAATTAAGTTTGATATTTATTTAAAGAAGTTTGATGAAAACACCAATAATTTGTTTTGCAATTTCGATCTAGAGCCATTCAAGTCCTTAACCACAATCTTTGATGGTCAATACTATACAAAATCGTTTGCATGTTCGCTAGAGATAAGAAAAATGGGGATTTAATGAAATAAAAAGTGTTTGCAACTTTTATGAGAATAATAATATGACAAGCTTCTGAAACTTCTAAATTATGTGTATTGCCTTAATTCAGGTAGAAAGTTTCTAAGCCCAGGACAAATTCACCGTTGACCATATCCTACCAGAAAATGAATCTGAAAATGAAAAAAGCATAAATGTTTTGCTAGAGATTATGCTAGCTTTCAGCGCTTCAACAGAAAGTAGTGACTGCAGTTTTTCTTGTATGAACTTACAAAAAAATGTTTTGCAAACTACATTAAACGACGACACATTGGAAGATATTATGTGTATTAAGCTTGATAGTCAGTTAATTAAAGACTTTTTGCCCCCTAAACATGTTAAAAATAGAATTGATGCAGCAATAGACATTTGGAAGGCCATAAATCAAAATGTTCTGGCATATCTTAAATACATTTATATAAACATAGAAATTAATATATAAATATTATTGAGACGTCATTGTGCAATTTATATTTCTTTAGTTCTTTTTATTTTAATTTCTTCAAGTTTATACATTTTTTTTATTAGTAAATAAATTTAACGAACTAAATTGAGAAAAATTTACTATTTTGTATCAATGGATAAACAGTTTACAACCATTAGGTCATTGCATATTATCATTAATTTGTGCACACTTTGCAAATGCCTGAAAAGTTGTTTTGAAAAAATATAAATCTATCAAATTCAACCAGAATCTTTGACGTATCTAATAACTTATTAACTAGAATAAAAATTATTTAAAAATAAAACACTCTTATTTGACATGTTTCTCTTAAATTAGGTGTTCATCAATAAATAAAGATTCAAATGTAAAAATTCATAATAAAAAAACAATTTATCTTGCCCTGTCATGATATCTCAGCCCTGAAGTTGCTACACTTGCTCTGCTTTCATTACGGCTGACAAATGATGAGAAAATCCAACTGGTAAAAAATATTATTCCGGCCATGGCTCATATTTGCTAACAGAACTTCCAACGAGTATCTCAGATCTTCACATACCACAAACATTTTTTGAGACCACTCAAATAGATGATTTTTATATAATCTGCTGGCTGATTGGCCAGCAACATGATCATTTATTGATGCTATGGCCAGTCAACAAGCTGGTGTGCCAATGATGTTGCTGAGTGTGGTGTGAAACTTAATCAAGAGTTTAATTAAACTACTATTGATGAGACACAAAAGCAGTACCTCCAACAAGTTGTGAAGAATAGTTACAAAACTTTCAAATAGAGGAATTTAAATGAACTTAGTAATGGGCATTTCCATATGAAAACATACAGGGCATGAGACCTTTAGTCTTAGAATTTGATGATCTTTACAATGTTCAAAGATTTTAATAAGTTATAAACATCCCAAAAATGTTATTATCTAATTTTAAACAGTTTCAAAGAAAAAAACTAATCAAACTTTGCCATGAACCAACAAAAACCTCTAATTTTAAAAAATGGTTTTGGTCTTTGTTTCAGTTCTATGTGCAATGGAAAACTGAAAATAGGTACAACTACATATTTTGAGACAATAAAACAACTTAAAATATTTAAAAATAAATAACACCTGTAATTTTGACTAAACCTAGTTTAGTTAGAGTTGTTACAAAAGAATGAAGAGTGGTCTTTACTTAAACAGGAAAAAAAACATGGTCAAATTTACTTATATTTGTTACTTATAAAACAAATCATCTAATCATCAAATCAGCTAATCATCATTGCAATAATCTAGATCTTTCTATATTTATGAACAGCAATGTACTCGATGAGTCATCTACCTTTTTACTTTTAGGATTAACTCTTACTTCTGATCATTCTTGGAAACCATATATCAAATCCGTCGCTAAATTAGCATCTGTTAAGGTTGCATTTCTTTATCATGGTCACCACATTCTTACTCGGGATTCTATTCTTTATCTTTATAAATCTCAAATTTGTCCTTGTATGGAATATTATTGCCATATCTGGAGAAGATCAAACGATGCCCTTTCTCTTTTAAACAAGTTGCAAAAACAGATTCTAAACATAGTTGGACCTGCTCTTGCAGCCAACCTTTGACCATTGTCACATCGTTGTGATGTTGCTTCTCTTCGTCTTTTAAATTGAATCTTTTCCTTTTACTGTGACTATTCCTATGTGCTCCAAAAATTCTTATTTGTCTAGCTTTTTTCCTCAAACATCAGTTCTTCGTATTTCGCTCCCTTCTTCTTGTTTTCCTGAATAAAATATGATCTTCAATTTTAACTTTGTAAGACCCCTTTCCCCAGTTTAATAAATTTTACTTGTTATGAACAAGGAAACTGTTACTCAAAACTAAAAAAAAATTTCAGATATAATTTTTTATTTTTTGAGACTGGTTTAGATTTTAAAAATTAGAAAATATAAACTCACTTACTCACATATAGAAATAAAAAAAAAAACTCCTACCCTCCTGTTAATTAATACCCCTCCCCCTCTCCTTTCTTATCTCCCCTCATTTATTTCTTCTGGACAAAAACTTGATTTATCTATTGATTGAAAGAGTTTTACAAGTTTATGCACACCATAGCAGAAATAATTTATTTGAAAAAAAATGTCCACCAGAAACGTTTTGCATTTTCAAAACCACGAAACATCCTACTATAATAATCTAGATTTTGAAAATATTCTGTCGACATCTTTTTAAAAAAAAGGGGGTTAAACGGAAGGGTCATGAATTTTTGGTGTTCAAGATAGGTAACTTCCAGAAACGCTACAAACTTTAAATTTTGTAATACTAATACTGGTGTCAATAAGAATGTTTAATAAAAAAATTGCAATCATCAGAGTCTGGGAACAATATTAACCAGAAAATTCGGGTCCCACTGTCCCATATGTGGAAGGAAAAAAAGAAGTTTTTTTTTCAAGTTTTTTAAACTAGATCAAAATTTATTGAAAAAATTAATTAATATAAAGAAAATTTCTTGTTGTTTAAAAATGGCGACCAAGTAATGTTTACAACCAACTTTATTTGGGGGGTATCAACTTTACAAGGTCATAACTTTTCAACATTTAAATATTTTCTTATTAAATAACAATTTTACACATAAATTTTAATCACGCTCATAATGGCCTCTAATCACAGTGTTATTTTGCTAAAAACATACTTTAAATTAGTATGAACATACCTATCTCAAAGTTATCTATCTTGAATATCAAAAAATCTTAAAATTGTTCTTATGGTATATATTAATTTGTAATAATAAATATATATAAACACGTAAATGTTTATATATATATATATATATTTATTTACATTTACAACCTATAATAGTTTCCAAAAGATACACATATTTATTAAAAACATTTTATACTTATACTGTTTTAAAGAAGGTATGTCTGGAATTGTATTTAACCATGGCTTTAAGCAGGCTTTGTGGATAATCTTTAAGATTACTGGAAACTTTATATCCACTCTCCCAAAATTGTTTAAAATCATAATGAACAGATTCTGAGGCCTGTTCAGACCAAAAACCCAATCCTTTATTTGGATTGGAACTTGCCATAAATGAAAGAAATTCACACATATGCTTGATAAGAGTGTGGACTTTCAGGGAAACTCTTAGACCCAGTTTGACAGGCCTCTTTGTACTCATTAGTAGTTAATTTATATTCAGGTAACAAACTAGAACCAAAGCATGCAGTTTTAACAGCTTTTAAACATTTAAAGGAGTTAATATAGAAATAATAGGTTCATCTTTTTCTAGTTTCGAAGATTTAAAAAAATTTTTTAAAACATGAGTATTTTTCAGTAGTTTTGAACATTCCCCACCTTTAAATTGACCACCATGCAACTTAAGCCTTTCAAAACCTAAACTTTGGTTCCAATGATTCTCCGATAAAGTGGTATCTATGGATTGAAAATATTTTTCAAGGTAGTTGTAAATTCTGTTTGTATTTCCACTAAGTAGATGAAGTTCCATTGGAGCAAGAATTTCAATAACCATTACATCATCAGGTAGATCAACTAGTGGACGGTTGACACAATTATAATAAAATGCAGCTGAAAGCTTGAATTTTTTTGCTAATATTATATCAAGGGCAAGGATGTGTTGATGCTGTACTTTCAATTCCAAAAAATATATTGGCCATTTTCATATCAAAAGCGCAAAAGTAATGTAATTCATGTAGCATCAAAATATTACAAATTTTTTCAAGATTCAAATGAGATTCAGCCACATTTTCTACTAAGCCAAATAACAAACAATTTATTTATGCCTCCGTTTTTATATTTTTCATTGCCTATTCCTTCTTCATAGCTAAACTTTTTTATTTTCATTTTACTTTCTGCTTCTTTTTTAATAATATTTAAACAAAGTTTTAGAAATCTGCCTCTAACGTCAATTCCAACCTTTAAAATATAATCCTTCGATAATTTTCTCTCCGTTATTACTCTTAATTTTTCTCTTATTTTCAAAATGTCTCTTCCTTTCCAGCTTCTAAATATGCTAAGTACTTTGGCTCCCTGTCTATTACTAAGTCTACATGTATTTTTAAATTTTTTTAATTTCTGTAATAGAGATTGCATATTTTTATTGGTCCAGGTGATGATATATTTACTCTACCCAGCTTGATTCTTCCTCTGTTATCAGATGTTGATCCTGGAGTAATTGTAGTTCGAGCAATTTCACAGATGTCACAAACACAGAACAATTGGTTTCTAGTGAGTATGGTAACTTTGACTTTTGAGAAGTCATAAGGTTCACTCAAAATAATGTTTTTGTCTCCTTTTTCCAGTCTTTCTAATGCTTTTCTATAATTAGTACAAACACCCAGGGTGTTACCCAGGAATAAAATTTATACAGCGTTACCATAATATTGGGAATTTAGGTTGCTGTTGGCTGGCGAGTAAAAAAAGGTTGTTTATTACAAAAGTTTCTAGTTTAAACAATTATTTACAAAAACGTGTATGGCTGTAAATATAGAATTTTTTCTTATTCATTTTGCTTTTTATTATAAGTGTAAATTTATACAACAGAACTCTCAGATTAGTTCAAACTGCTACAAACAAAAATTATAAAAACACGCTGAAATACAAAGAAATCACCATGAATATTCTGTGAAAAAAATTACAAACATTAAATATTCACCAATTGTCTGTAGTCTCAAATAAAAAAATAAAAATATGAGATTTACGTTGTAAATTATCAATTTACAACACAATTCTCGTATTTTGATTTTTACATTTTAACTTGTCGACAAAGTACTCTAACAAATCGTTGTCAAAACACTCCTTCGGACCTTCTGTTGCAATCATCATCAAGCTTTCTAATGTGCTTTGGCTAAGCTGATAACGAAGACGGTTTTTAATTATTTTTAATTTTGAAAAAAAAATTTCAACACAAGCTACACTCAAAGGAAATATGATTAACTAAGATAAAAACATACAATTAGCATAAACACTTATCAAAACAGGGTCATTATTAATCACTTTCCATAACTCTTGAGGTGTAAAAATGTTTCTTGACTTAATTAAATTATTGACTACCTCTTGATCTTTTTCTTTCGATATACATATATCGAAACCGTTTTTCAAATTTGGTTTTTGTCTTGGTTTCTGAGATATCTGGAACTTGAATGTGTAATGCTCCAAACTTGTTACCGCTTTTTGGTTTGCCACAGTGAGTTATAAGTTACTCTAAGCTTTCTTTACCATAATTAGACAGTTGGCTGAGTGTTTTAGGCAATCGTCTTGGGTCAAAAATCAAAGTGATTGCCAAAATTCCATTCGCGCAAAAGTGTTATTTTAGTTCACTTTTAAAACTGTTAACAAAAGATCTAAAAATGTTTAACTCAAACTCACTTAGGTCAAAGTTTTTATTGTTTTTTAATCCGTAACGAAATAATTCAGGCTGGTAACGAGGTAATTCAAGCTGGTAACGAAAAAGCTATTTTATCAGTCACTGATTTCATTTCAATAAAATTTTTTTCCGTGAAATACTTTTGTTGAGTACCCAAAATTAAATCATCTTAACTATGATTAGCTTGATTGACATAAGTTGGAATGTCGCTGAAATCTAATTTTTACTTGCAAACTTTGTAGTGCTAGCACAAGTAGGCGAATGGCTTCAAACACATCTAAGAGCATTAATATTGTTACAATGTTAGATTGTGAACTCGCTTGTATAAATAGTGCTTCTGCTTCTTTTCTGAAAAGTATAAATAGTGCTTCTGCTTCTTTGGTATAGCATGTTGACAAAGCTTGTAAAATCGGTTTATAACCTTTGAACACTAAACAAGCTCGATCGTGTAAACACATTGAATAAACATGCTCGATCATGTGCAGTCCAACAAGATACACTTGGACGCACTGGAACTATGGTTTCTAGTTCTCCATAGATTTCGGACCATTCCTACAGCAAATGCATGGCTAGTGTGCGGTACTTAAAAAACTTCCATAGGTTAAGCAAAAAAATATCTAACTCCATAATAGTAGGAAAGTCCTTCAAAATATGTTTAAAACATAACGCAAGTTTTTTTTCTCCAGGGGCAAACGATATACAAACTTTACAAAACCAATCTTGTTTTGATGACAAATTAAAAAAATCGGGAAATAACATCTCATACTTTTCTGTCGTTCTAAGTCGTAGGTCATCTACATTTTTGATTGGTATTTGTGCTAGTTTGACTCTCTTTTTTTTTCTTTTTTCAAGAACTGAAGTTAAAGGAACTGCAGATACATTGTTTTCACTTTCTGCTAATGTAGACTGATGAGAACTTTCACTTACTGCTGATGTAGGCTAAAGAGGACTTTGGCTTACTACTGATGTAGACTGATGAGAACTTTCACTTGCTGCTGATGTAGACTGATGACGACGTTCGCTTACAAAAGATGCAGACTGATGAGGACTTTTGCTTACTACTGATTTACATTATTGACTATAGTTTTGCAAACTTGTTGTTTCTTTGTGTTTTTCAAATAACGTTACAATATTTTTTGATTGACTTTTGTTATATTTCTTTTTAAAACAGTGTTTTCCATCATTTGTTGTCACTTTTATTTTGTTGACTTGAATCTAAATTAATAATAGAACGCCAAAGACTTTCAAGAATATTAAGGTCTTTGAAGCGAAACGTTTTTCAATAGAATAGAATTTTGTTCGAATAGAATGTTTAAAAGTTAAAGTTTTTGTTGTTAAAAAAGTTTTCGTTACTTTAGTCAAATAAAACGTCTGTGCCTTTTGAGTGAATTTTTTTTAATCGAATAGAATATCAGTCAAATAAAATGTTAGTAATAAGAACTTTCACTACTATATTGTATTTTAGAATTAAATTCAATAAACAACTACGGCCGGGGGAGATTTGACCGCGCAAGTAAACAATAGCGACAAATTTCTTTAAGTTGTAACTTTAGAATGTATAAATTGAAAAAAAAAAAAAGATTTTTGTATTTGTTATTTTTGTTTTAGTAAATTAGACTTTTTTATTTGTTTATTAAAATTTTTGATTTGTAAATTTAAAAAAAATTGTACAAACTTATGTAAATATAGTATTCTTTTTTTATGTTTTACGCAAATAATTTATAACATTTATAAATACAAACGATTTATTAACTTTATTAATAATAAAATGCTTACACTAAAATACTTTAAACAGCAAATTTAGTTTACTTACAGTATTTTTAATTACCTTAATAAAAAACTTTTTATTCTTTTTTTATATCATATTAATCTTCAAACTAAGGCCCCAAGGTCCAAATACTTGAATAGAATGGAGGATGGAAGGGCGGGGAGGGGGGTGACACTATTTTCTTGAAAAAAAACTCAACTATTATGAATGTGACTAAAATTCATGTGTAAAATTGTTATTTAGCAGTTTAGGTTTATTTAACGTAATTAAAGTATTATTTTTTAATATATTTATAAGTAACATAATATTTACTTTTTTATAATTGGGGCCCCAAGGTCAAAATACTCAAATGAAAAAGAGCAAGAGGCACAATGAATATTTAAAAAAAACTTGGCCATTATGAGCGTGATTAAAATTTATGTGTAAAATTGTTATTTAGTCAGAAAATATTTAAATGTTGAAAAGTTATGACTTTGTAAAGTTGATATCCCCCAAATAGTTGGTTGTAAACTTTACTTGGTCGCCATTTTTAAACAACAAGAAAATTGCTTTATATAAATTAATTTTTTCAATAAATTTTGATCTAGTTTAAAAAACTTGAAAAAAAAATTTTTTTTTTTGTTCCACATATGGGACAGTGGGACCCAAATTTTCTGGTTAATATTGTTCCCAGACCCCGATGATCATAATTTTTTTATTAAACATTCTTATTTGACAACAGTATTATTATTACAAAATTTAAAGTTTGTAGCATTTCTGGAAGTTACCTATCTTGAACACCAAAAATTCATGACCCTTCCATTTAACCCCCTTTTTTTTTAAAAGATATCGACAAAATATATTCAAAATTTAGATTATTATAGTAGGATGTTTCGTGGTTTTGAAAATGCAAAACGTTTCTGGTGGACATTTTTTTTCAAATAAATTTCTTCCGCCACAGTATGTATGCTTAATTTTGAGTGCAATTGACTAGTATATTTTATAATCATTTCTCCTCCTTTAGCTACAACTTTCTTCACAACTCTAAATACAATTGAAAAAGATAGCGTAAAATTAGACACATCACCTCCTGATATTGGAAACAACATTCGCCTTTTTATTGCTACATTTGTTAACTTTACATCGGTAAGTCAGGGAAATTTCATTTAAGTCAAGAAAAAGTCAATCAAAATGAATCCACAATCCAATTCATTGCGATTACTCTGACTAAATTTTTCAAGACAACTTTTGAAAAAAAGTTGAGCTTATACATCTGCATTTTTTTAATTGAACTCACCCCCGGTAAAATTTTAATAAACTTTTGAAATTTAGGATTGGATTTTATAAAACTAATAACCAAACAGAAAAAGCAAGTCAACAACAACTAAAGGTACAATTTGATATGGTCAGTTTCATTACTGTCAAGTTACTCTCAAGTTCCTTAACACAAAGTGGGGTGGAAATAAAAGGATGAGTAGGAATTTTTATCCGGATGTGATAAATGGGGGAGATGAGAAAGGAAGGGGAGGGGTAAAGAAAGGAGAGGCGGGAAGGGAGCCTTAATATACAGGTGAGTGGGAATTTTTAATTTATATTTCTATAAGTGAGTTTATATTTTCTAACTTTTAAGACCAAACCTTAAAAATTAGAAAATATTACCTAAAAATTTTTCTTTTTTAGTCATGAAATACAGTTTCTTCTTGTTCATAACAAGTAAAATTTAATAAATCTCGGGAGGGAGTCTTAATAAACTCAGAGTGACAGGGAAAATTTTCCCAGTCACTCTGAGCTTATTAAGACTCCCTCCCAAATTAATGAACATCAACTTCTGTATATTAGGCATTTAAGAGTACCACTTTTTTCCTGTTTAATAAGTAACAAATTAAGTAAATTTGAGCATGTTTTTTTTTCTGTTTAAGAAAAGACCACTCTCCAATTCTTTGTAACAACACTAAATAAACTATTCAGGATGACATCTAAATAAAATAAAAAACTAAACTAATTTTTAAAAATATTAAGCTATATCAGCATTTTTGTAATTAAACTCGCCCCAGTAAAACTGCGATAAATGTCAAAACTCTAGCTGTTATATTTCTGTTTAAAAATTTTAGGATGTTTTATTGAATTCATTGCCTCAAAATATGTACACTTACATATTTTGAGCTTTCCATTGCACACAGAACAAAAACAAAGACCAAAACGATTTTTAAAATGGCGGATTTTTGTTGATTCATGGCAACGATATCAAAATACCTTTGGAATTAAATGATGAAATTTTGGGGATATTTATAACTTATTAAAATCTTTGAGCAGTGTAAAATCAGCAAAATCTAAGACTTAGGGTTTTAAAATTTTATTAAAAAATTAGAACTTCATATCAGGGCAATTCCATGTTTTCACATCAAATTGCCCTAATATGTAGTTTTTGTTGTAAAATGTAAAATGTAGACATTAAACAAAAACTACATATTAGGGCAAAAACTACACATTAAACAAAAACTACACATTAGTTTTTATGCTGAATAAACTTATTAAAACCCTGCAAATTTGAAATTTTAGTCAAGTTTGAAAACTTTAGTCATATTTGTAAAAAGAAACCAAGATATGAATATAAATTGAACAACCCTGTTTTAACAGAAACAACATTAAAAAAAGATCTTGAGACTTTCATTTTAAATAATTTAGAGTGGAAATGTCATATTAATTCAGCTATAGGAAAAGCAAACAGAAAATTAGGCACGATCAAAAACTTTTTTGAGTAGTTGGATAAATATTCATCAAAAATTACTACACAAATCGTTAGTACGTCCCATTTGAAATATGGAGCAACAGTTCGGAGTCCAATTTTGGAAGAAAGACATTGATAACTTTGAGTTAGTGCAACACATGGACTACAAGAACCAAATCTTTAAGGGGGAAGTTGTATGAAAAAAGATACTTGAGTTGCCAACTTTGCATGATAAAAGAAGAAGGAGTGATTTGATTCAAAAGTATAAGATCTTAAAAGGGAAAGATATCATTAATTTTCACCATCCTTCATTTCATTTTGAGCTGGAACAATCAAGTAGAAGTAACAATTGTAGAATACAAAGACAATTTGATTTGAATTCTCTACACCAATGGATAATAGATAAAGATAACACAAACCTTTTAAAAACATTATCGATAAATATTTTGATTTCTGAACCAACACATACGTCACTTTTAATTACTTTCGACTTTCGTCCAACATTTGCGTGTTGGACGAAAGTAAAAACCATTAATTTAATTACAAATAAATCGTTTTTAAAAAAAACCACAAAAACGCAAATTTAATTGACCAGAATGTTTTAAAAACATTCTGAATGTTTTTAACAATATAAACAATGTTTTAATTTTTATTTTTTTTAATAAAATGTTTTTATTTTTAATTTTTTTAATAAAATGTTTTTATTTTTATTTTTTTTTACTGTAAATCATGCGCGGAGTGTTGCTACATCGACTATCTTATAGCCTGACTCGCAAGGGAGTGCTGCTACATCGACTGACAAATAGCCTGACTCGCAAGGGAGTGCTGCTACATCGACTGACAAATAGCCTGACCCGCAAAGGAGTACTGCTACATCTACTATCTTTTAGCCTGACCCGCAAGGGAGTGTTGCTACATCGACTGAGGGTTTGGTTGGGGCAGGCAGTCTCTCAATTAATAAAAAAAAATAATTCCGGTCTTGCATTTTAATTTTTACTTTTTGTCAACAAAATATGGAAAAAACTTTCGGACAACATCTACAGGATGTATATATATATATATATATATATATATATATATATATATATATATATATATATATATATATATATATATATATATATATATATATATATAGAGACACACACACACACACACACACACACACACACACACACACACACACACACACACACACACACACACACACACACACACATATATATATATATATAGCGTTGCATGGTAGTCGAAAAGTTTTTTCCAAAAACTGTAGTTTTAAAGAGAGGGCTAATAAACCAGGCCATAAAAAGTTTAAAAACTTAAATAATTTTTTTTTTCTTAAATGATAGACTGCCTGCCTTAACCATACCCCATATCGATGTAGCAGCACTCCATTGCAAGTCAGGCTATAAGTTAGTCGATGTAGCAACGCTCCACTGCAAGTCAGCGGAGTGTTGCTACAACGGAGTGTTGCTACATGGAAAAAATAAAGACAGTATTATGCGGTTTTTCGTTTTATATTTAGTTCATATGGTTTAATAGAATTGTTTATTTTATGTTTAATTTAGATTTAGTTTATATGGTTTAACTCTTTCACTACCGCAAGCTGCTGGTAATGGTTTTTGAGTATGGTTCACAATTTATCTTGTTTTGCACATAAATTTACATTCTAGACACATAAAATTTGTTTGTTCTAAAAGTTTAATTGGTTCTCTACATAATCAAGAAAAAAAAAAAGAGCTGTATTGTGTAATTATAAAAAATTATCACTTGACAAAGTTAAAAAAACTCGAGTAATCCTTCACAAAAAAAACTTCTTTAAATTTAGTTATTAAATAAAACAGCATTAACATTGTAAAATTTAACTTGTAGAGGTATTTAGTTAAGTAATTACCAAATCCTTTTGAAGAAAAAAGAGTTTTGATTTGGACTTAATTTTTTACTTAATAATTATTAAAAAAATGGTTAAAAGCACTTTTGCATTTATTATTGTTCAATTATGCGTATTAAAAACTTATTTAATTAAAAAGTACTTGGTTTAGCTTTTTATTGAAGTATAGTTTGTTATGCTTTTAAAAAGATTTACTATTCGATTTTTAATTAAGTGATGCAATTCAGTTTATATTTATTTTAATTTAAACAGTTTATTGAGATTTTTGTTCTAGGTTTTGTTTTTATT
Source organism: Hydra vulgaris (assembly GCF_038396675.1). Lineage (NCBI taxonomy): Eukaryota > Metazoa > Cnidaria > Hydrozoa > Anthoathecata > Hydridae > Hydra > Hydra vulgaris. The sequence goes on from NC_088921.1 coordinate 49,962,616, forward strand.
AAAATTAAGTGTTTACAGTGTGGTGTAGCAGTTCGTTTTATATTTAGCGCATATATACTTAAATTCAAGTTACATGGTTTATTAGAACTATTTATTTTATATTAAATTTGTTTGATATGGTTGTGTGCAAATATTCCTTTTCTATGTGTTTTTAATTGATACATTGCAGTCTTTATTTTAAAAATAATTGCTTCGCCATCTTATAACAGCGCAAATTGTCATTTTTCAATTAAAATTTACAATTCAATAAAAAAGTGAAGTATATATTTTTTGTGCCCTTTTTTATACACTTATACCTTGCAGAAAAAATCCAAATGGCCTACTATTAATTATCGCAATAATTTTCATCTTTTGGCAATTTTTTTGAATTCAAATATTTTGACAGACATTTAAATTGTCGAATCATCGTAGTGCGCTTTTATAAAACATTGTGAACTTGGCATTTCTCAATACATGTTGTATTTTTAAAGCGTGCCATATTAAAATCTGTCTCTTAACATTCTTTCATTCATTCAAGTTAAAAAACAGGATTGTCAAATGCAAGTTTTGCAATGAACATTAAAAATAAATTCGATAAAAAATATTTTTACATATTTTTATATAAATACCTTGATTAAGATTTATACTTACAATTGTTAAAAACAAGTTGCGCTACTCAAATATCAAAATTACTTTATTTTTAATAGTATCACACACTTTTTTTGGATTTAGTAAAAAGTTATACGATTAACATGATTTGGTGATTGCGGCAAAAAAATAATATATCTTAAAAGAAAAAATTTATACGATGATGTCATATATCAAAACTGTTATGAATTAAACATGCATAAAATAAATTATCAAGTCTGCAGATTACGGTTAACATTATACAGACTCAGAAAACCAAAAAAAAATGGAGACTGCGAGCTTCGACTAAAATGTGAATTTTAAAATTAATGGTGTGCATTCATTATTTAGTTTTAATCAAAAAAATTTAGTCCAAACGTTTTTTTTCACATTTTCTTCAATATGAACACAACTTGTCTCAGCACTTGGGGATCCCTTTAAAAGTAATGTTTTTGTCTAAGTTTTTTTATTAGTGCTTATAAAGTACGTCACACTAAATTTATCTTTTCAATAGAAGCATGATCTTTCTGCTCAGATCTGATCTGCTTGATATGATTTTCCTTCAACGTAAAGCACTTTTGAATTTAAATTACTCTAAATCTCTGCGTGGAAGCCAATAATATTTCAAAAGGTCATTAAAGCGAAAAGTTTAAAAAGGAACCAAAAGTTTAACCAGTAACTTTTTTGCTTAGACGTCTTTTGCTTTAACAACCCTGAACCTTATATTTACTTTGATTTACTGAATGGATAAAGTACATCACAGTAAGTGTACTTATAAACTAAATCAAAACAACCAGTTAAGTTACTACAGTAAGTTACAGTTAATTAAATATTAACTTTTCAACTATATTAATTTACTTAATATAAGACAAAAAAAAGTTAGCCGTGCAAATGTTTTTATTTTATATATTATATGTTGTTAACACATAATATAAAGCTTCTGACTAAAAATTATTTTAACAAGAAATGTTGAATAGAATATGAAAAATGCGATACCATATTTTTATATATAAATTTTATTTAAAGCGATATCAAGATTAAACATTTTCTATAAATACCCAAGTTGTATTCAGGAATTTTCTTAAAAAGAAATCTATTTAAACAAAATAATTCTTCTAAAAAAAGTCTTCTGAAATTCTCTCATTCAAATATTTTTGCATTTAAAAATTGATATTAAAAAAAAAAGGCAAAATTAAAAAAATTTTAACATTCAATAATTATAAATTTAATTGCAGCGGCATCCATAATACTCAGTGGCATAGCGAGGGTCATTCCTGAAAGTTAAACCTATATCTAGCTACAGTAACTATATCAGATTTAGAATATAGTGCAAGGAAGAAAATTATATTTAAATTGTAAACATTTTGAATAGTAAATTTTATTTTGTTTCTTGAAAATTGTTTTGAAAGTAGAAAATATTCTATTGCAAAAATTAAACTAGTGATTTTTGCAAACGTTAAACCAAAAATTAATTTTTACTAAGAATTCAAATTTTAAAAAATAAATTATTTTACTTCTATTCATAGAAATTTTTTTCAAAAGAAATAATTTGAGCATATACTTAAACTTAACGAAAAAAATAAATAAAAAATAAATCAATTTATTAAACCAAATTTTTTTCTCACTTTTTATTACAAAACAATTTGAACGAAGAAATTGAATAAAAACATCAACCTAAAAACCATTTGAATAAAAAAATTATTTATACTTAAATTTTTAATAGTACGTTTATCATACTTAGATTTTTAATAGTAATAGCAATAAATTATAAAAAATGTGGTATCTAATGTCTTTTTGCTTTGACCTTACTCGTTTGGTCTACACATGCTTGAGTTTTTTTTTAAATAAAACATTTCTATTAATTTAATTTGTTTTATTCTAAACACGTTTCATGTTATTAATGTTATAAAAACTTAACTTTATAACACAGCAACACGAACAGCATCAAAAAGTTGTTTTATATTATCACAAGCTCTTTATATTGTCAAAACTTTGCAGTCTGTTTTATTGTTGTTTTATAGCTTTTTACAATAACAACTCAATACTCTTTAAAAATAACATGTGTTTTATCGTCAGCATGAACGTATTAAATAGTTTTCTACAACTAATTAAAGTGGTTTAAATATTGTGATGTTGCGTTTTTAATTTTACTTTTTTAAGGATCATATTAAGTAAAAACAATTACTAAAAGTAATATCCTAATAGTATTAAATACTTTACTTCCTCATTTCATCATAACTTGGTCATTACTATAACTGCAACATAAACTTTAAACTATAACTTAAGCTGTAAATTATAACAGTAAACTACGCTATCTTAAACTCCGCCAAACAAGAAAACAATTAGATAATATTTAAATATGACAGATATTATGTTAAAAAAATAACAATTACAAACTAATGTTGAAAAAATTTATTTTACAAACTAATGTTGAAAAAATTCCTATTTTATACTAACGCGACCGGGATGCCGAGAGCCATCACGCCGCCTGGGACAACAACCCTTACTTATCAAAATTTCCCTATATTATAGAAGGACTTATTTTTTTATTACTTTTTTTTTTAGGTACCTTATTTTCATTTGGGGACCCTTAGATATCTACTGCCTGAGGCAAACTGTCCCATTTGCCCCCCCCCACCTCTCGGTGGCCCTGTATATATATACATACATATATATGTATACATATATATATACATACATATATACCTACATACATATATATATATATATATATATATATATATATATATATACATATATATATATATATATATATATATATATATATATATATATATATATATATATATATATATATATATATATATATATATATATATAATATTACTTATTAAACAGGTATTAAGGTGTAAACAATTTAAAACACTCCTATCCTTTAGAAACAGATTTGATAAAAAAAATTTTGCACAAAATAGCTTTAATACATTTAGTATATAATAATTTTAATACATCGCTAAGCAACATATTGTGATATAGCTTTTACTAAATTTACTTAAGAAAAAAAGTACCTGCATTTTTAATTCAACCTGGTCAGATTCAGAATGTTCAGAAACTTGCCCTGGATCATCATTGCCTTCATTTACAGATAATGCCATATAAAAACTAAATCAAAACAAAAATTGCTATATAAAAACATTAAAAAAATAGTAAACAAATAATAAAACCAAACATATTTTGCATATTTAAAGTTTATGCTGACTTGAATCTAAACTGTTTTTCAGAAAAAGAGGAAAATAAAAAGAATAGTGAAGAAAAAAAACATGATTTTTTAATAAAAGTAATAAAAGTCCTTTACTTTCTAAATAATACCTGCTTAAACCCAAACATTCTCAGTCAACAAAAGCCCCTGCAGCTCAAATTAGAAATTAAAACAAAACTTATGCTGAGCTAAGTTGTGTTTTTTTTTAATTTCTAACTTCTAAATGCAGACATAAAAAAACTCTTCGTCTATTAGGCTGGCACAGATGTATTTTTAATACATTGTTTCCGGCTTGGACTTAATGTATCCATTTTGCTTGTGTCTTTTTATGATGAGGTCACTCATCCTATTATCTCCTAATGAGGGTACAGCTCTAAAACTCAGTTTTATGGTTCTGAGGCAGGCCAGGTTTCTCAAACTCTGTGCTAGCTCTCAAAGAGGCTGATTCCATCAACAGCTGAAAAATATCAAAGTATTAACAGTACCATGTTGCGCATGGATGGTGTTCGTACTTATGGTGTGCATTTCGAGCCCTTTGATACAGCTTAGGGTTTATTATTATTAAGGAGGTAATTGCTTGGGCTATTAAACAGTGTACTAAGTACTGTCTATGCTTTGAGTCAAGTTCTTTAACAAACTTAAAAATAAATAAAGAACCAAAAACTATTTAAAAAAAACAAACATTTTCATCACCAAGTTCTCTAAACCTATCATTCACTAATATCCAAATCTTATCTCATGCAAAGATCACCAGACCTACTTGCTCTTTGTGATACTCATTTGAGCTGTCTCATCTTGTGATCTTATTATAAATGGTTATTTTATTGTTAATGGTTGTCTTGATTCGTTAAGACTCCAATAGTCACATGCTTGGCCTGGGCATTTACATTCAAGAAAACTTACCCATTTGCTAAGAAACTAAGATTGAATCTACAGACTTTTCTTTTATATGCTTTTGTTTAGCACCACTTCACTCTACCGCCTTTCTCTTTGTTCTATATCAAACTCATTCATCTCAAAACTGCACTCTTTTTAATGTTATTCTGATCAAATTCACCAAGCCCTCTCTCTTTATCTATCAGCCAATATTGTTGTTGTTGGTGACTTTAATGCTCATCACACTGAATGGCTTGGCTCTAGTGTCAGTGACTCTGCAGGCATTAAAGCCCACAACTTTTGTCTTTCTCAATCCCTAACTCAAAAAGTCAACTTTCCAACTCACTTTCCAAACAACACGAATCACTTACCTTCTCAACTTGACTTATGTCTTGTTTCTGATCCTAGTCAGTGCACCGTTTCTCTACACTCTTAGGTGCTTCTGATTACGGTTTGATCTCTCTAAAACTAATATCTCATTCTTCTTCATCATCAGAATCCCCTTCTCATCCTACCTCTAACAATTACCTTAAAGCTGACTGGGACTCTTTACGTGATTTTCTTCGTGATGGCCCTTGGGTAAAAACCTTTTGTCTTCCTGTTGACAAATATGCTTCCTACATAACTTTGTGGATTCAGGCTGGCGTGGAATCTTTTATTCCCTCTCAACGATTTCAGGTCAAGCCTCACTCTCCTCCATGGTTTTCCTCCCATTTTGTTGCTACAATTGCCAATCGAAACCGTTACTTCCATATCTATCAGCAAAATAATTCTCCAGAAAATAGACATCGGTTTATTACTGCTAGAAACCATTGTAAAAAGGTTTTGTCTAACGTCAAAGCCCGGTATTCTCAGGTCATGAAATCTCGTATTTCATCACAAAAATTAGGCTCTTGTGACTTCTAGAGAAGCTTTAATAGTATCAACAATAAAGGTAAATCTGTTATTTCACCTCTCTTGTACGGTTCACACTTTGCCACCTCACCTAAAGTCTCCAGTGATGTTGTCTATACTTACAAAACTATTTAACAAGTGCTTATCAGAGTCTTGTTTTCAAGCCTGCTGGAAAGGAGTTTCTCTCATTCCTACTTTCAAAAATTTCGGAGAGCAATCTGATTCATCTAACTACCATGCCATTAGTCTTTTTCCTATCATAAGTAAAGTTTTTGAATCTTTAATTAACAAACACTTAATCTCTCATCTTAAGTCTAATAACTTACTTTCTAATTATCGATATGGATTTCGATCTTCTCATTCTACAACTGATTTGCTAACAGTAATAACCGATAGGTTTTATCATACATTAGATAAAGGTGGAGAGGTTAAGGCTATTGCTCTCAACATTTCTAAAACTTTTGATAAAGTTTGGCATGCTGGTCTTCTCCATAAGCTTTCTTCTTACGGTGTATCTGGTAACATCTTTAAGATTATTAAGTCCTTCCTTTCCAATTGTAGTATAAAAGTTGTCCTTGATGGAGAGCACTCTTCTTCATATTCTGTAATTTCATGGGTTACTCAAGGTTCTTCCTTGGCCCTATACTCTTTTTAATTTACATTACCGATCTTTTAGATATTCTCACATCTAAGGTGGCATTGATTGCTGATGATACTACCATTTATTCTTGTCATGATAAGAAGCCAACACTCTCTAATTGCTTGGAGGGGGAAACTGAAAAGGATCTCACTTCTGCTACAACATGGGGCTCACAGTGGCTGGTAAACTTTAATTCAGATAAAACTTTTAGATAAAAAATTTTTTTTAGCCAATCCTTATCGCAATATCTTAGATCTTCCTATATTTATGATCGGTAATATACTCGATGAGTAATCGACCCTTTATCTTCTGATCTTGGAAACCATATATTGAATCAGTTGCAAAGTTAGCATCTGCTAAGGTTGCATCTCTTTATTAAGCTTGGCACTTTCTTACTCCGGATTCTATTCTTTTAGACAAGGTACAACCTCCAACCATTATCACATCATCCTATTGTTGCTTCACTTTCTCTTTTATACAATTACTATATGAGCACTGGTCTAAAGAGCTAGCATCTCTTGTGCCATCTACTAAAATTTATTATTGTGTTACTTGTCATTTGATTAAGTCTCATCTTTTTTCTGTGACCTAAGTGCTCCAAAAACTCTTATTCATCTAATTTTTTTCCTGGACCATCAGTTCTTTGGATTTTGCTTCCTTTATCTTGCTTTCCTGATTCATATAATTTGCAATCTTTCCAGTCGTCTGTCAATCATTATCTTGCTATACAAACTTCATATTTTCTCTTCCAGTAACTTTAAACTCTAGTAGTGGTTGCTTGCAGTCTTGTTGAAAGTAAAGATGTTAAAAAAAAATAATAATTTGTAAAAAAATTATAAAAACAAATAACCAAACTAAAATTATCCATATTTTAAAGAACTCTTTTTATAATTTTTTTAAAAAGTACTGTAATTAATCTTAATTTCTAACTTCCTATGAAAATTTTGTGCTATAAATTTTGAGCTTAAGTTAGATAAATTTATATATATATATATATATATATATATATATATATATATATATATATATATATATATATATATATATATATATATATATATATGTATATATATATATATATATATATATATATATATATATATATATATATATATATATATATATATATATATATATTAGACCATTTCAAAATTGTATATAAAAAAAATAATTTTTGATTTTTATTTGGGCTACCCTTTAATTTGATGTCGTTTGTGGTCAAGAAAATTAGTTCAAAATTGCTAACTTAAATAATGTGTTTTAAGGACAGCTCAATTAACTTTACATTTTAACAGGTCCCTATTATTTTGAAAAAAGAAGTTTTTTCAAAAGTATGTCATGTTGGGTCTTAAAAGTAGCGAAATTATATAAAAACTTTAAAAAAAATGGTAATTTCATACTACCATTATTATGTTAGATTTAATTGCACAAAAACTATGGTTTTTTAACTAGAAATTAAAAAAGTACATTTTTACAAGTTTTTAATGAAAATAAAAATTTTTTAATTTATTTTTTATAAAACAATTATTATTTTTGAAATTTATATATTATTTTGCTTCTATCAAAATAATATATAAATTTCAAAAATAATAATTTTATTACTTAACATCTAGCCACTTAATTATTAAAAAATATTTTTTTTGAACTGGTCTAATATATATATATATATATATATATATATATATATATATATATATATATATATATATATATATATATATATATATATATATATATATATATATATATATATATATATATATATATATATATATATATATATATATATATATATATAAATATATATATATATATGTATATATATATATATCTATATATATATATATATATATATATATATATATATATATATATATATATAATATATATATATATGATATATATATATATATATCTATATATATATATATATATATATATATATATATATATATATATATATATATATATATATATATATATATATAGATCTATAGTTTGTTGGCTTTGGGAAGAGCGGAAGGAAAAAAGTGATTCTTACGCCAACACATACGTCACTTTTAATTACTTTTGACTTTCGTCCAACATTTTCGTGTTGGACGACAGTCAAAACCATTAATTTAATTACAAATTAATTGTTATATAAAAAAACCACAAAAACGCAAATTTAATTGACCAGAATGTTTTTAAAAACATTCTGAATGTTTTTAAAACATTCTGAATGTTTTTAACAATATAAACAATGTTTTAATTTTTATTTTTTTTAATAAAATGTTTTTATTTTTATTTTTTTTAATAAAATGTTTTTATTTTTATTTTTTTTACTGTAAATCATGCGCGGAGTGTTGCTACATCGACTATCTTTTAGCCTGACTCGCAAGGGAGTGCTGCTACATCGACTGACAAATAGCCTGACTCGCAAGGGAGTGCTTCTACATCGACTGACAAATAGCCTGACTCGCAAGGGAGTGCTGCTACATCGACTGACAAATAGCCTGACCCTCAAGGGAGTGCTGCTACATCGACTGAGGGTTTGGTTGGGGCAGGCAGTCTATCATTATTAATAATAAATAATTCCGGTCTTGCATTTTAATTTTTACTTTTTGTCAACAAAATATGGAAAAAACTTTCGGACAACATATAAGGGTTCTATATATATATATATATATATATATATACCGAGTCGAAGATAAAAGTTATATATATATATATATAACTTTTATCTTCGACTCGGAGTTTTACCATCGCTGGATCATCAGGAAGAGTTACTAAATCTCAAAAAAAATTCAATTTATAGAAAAAAATATTTTACAGGAAGTTATAAATTATTATAAAAAATTTTTAATTACTATATTTTTTTGTTAACGGGAAGTTACAGAAAGTAATTATGAAATAATTTTCTTTGGAATGGGGATAGTTTAATTTGGTCATTTGTTTTTATAATTTTTTAAGAGGTATTTATTTTCGGGCCTACGTTTAGAAATTAATTCAGATTTTTTATTTAATAAATTTTCTTGAATAAATTTTCTTGATTTTTTATTTAATAAATTTTCTTGAATTTTCCTTATTTATTTATTAAATAATTAAATAATTAAATAATTAAATAATTAAATAAAAAAGCTGAATTAATTTCTAAATGTAGGCACGAAAATAAATACCTCTTAAAAAATTATAAAAACAAATGACCAAATTAAACTATCCCCATTCCAAAGAAAATTATTTCATAATTACTTTCTGTAACTTCCCGTTAACAAAAAAATATAGTAATTAAAAATTTTTTATAATAATTTATAACTTCCTGTAAAATATTTTTTTCTATAAATTGAATTTTTTTTGAGATTTAGTAACTCTTCCTGATGATCCAGCGATGGTGAAACTCCGAGTCGAAGATAAAAGTTAGATAAGTGTTTTTTACTAATTAATTATTGCTCTGTTCTTTAAGAACATTGAGCACTCTATTTGTAAAATACACTAACATAATTTACATATATATATATATATATATATATATATATATATATATATATATATATATATATATATATGTATATATATATATATATATATATATATATATATATGTATATATATATAGATATATATATATATATATATATTTATATATATATAGATATATATATTTATATATATATTTATATATATATTTATTTATTTATATATTGATATATATATTGATATATATATACATATATATATATATATATATATATATATATATATATATATATATATATATATATATATATATATATATATATATATATATATATATATATATATATATATATATATATATATATATATATATATATCAGGTCTTGTTTTAAATAAAAAATGCTTAACACAATAACCTAATTTGAACTTGACATCATAAAATTCTCTTTATCTTTTTATTTTTTAAAGAAATTAACTTTTTTTGAATTACTGGAATAATATTAATTACCACAAAACAAGTTTATTATTGTTTAACTCGTCTTTTATTATTACAGTCAGGAAATGTTTCTTTTCTTTAATTTTTTTTTACATTAAATAATTAAATTAAATATTACATTTAAAAAAATTCCCATATAAACAAATAGTTTTTCTTGACATTTGTATAAATGAATTAAAATATGTTTAATTTTTTTAAATAATTATTTCTTAAGTAATCATTTTAAAAAATTTGCAGCTAAAAAAGTTTTTTTATTTTAATAAAATTAGCGAGTAACAAATAAAAAAATTACGTTAATTTATTTACTCTATTTATTAAAAATTCCTAACTTTATTAGCGATTTTGTTGTAAAAGCAAAGATTATTTTCCCAATACCATTTGTTAAAATTATATCGTGGTATATATAATTTATTAAAAATTAATTGCTGCTAGGGTTTCTCAAACGGGATCCTGGGAGCCCGTTTTCCCGGGATCCCGGGGATAAAAGTGGCAGCGGGAATTCCCGGGATATCACTGTTATATTCCGGAACATTTTTTTTTTTTAATTTTTACATATGATAACTGTTTGAACCAAGATTTCTTGCGACGAAAACAGTAAGTTTGATTTTTAAACTTCTAAATTATTGAAAAGTTAGACTTTGTAAACTTTCTATTGAAATATTTAATAATTTTTGTATTTAAAAAACGGCAAACAAAGACATATAAAGTCATATGTAAGATAAAAGAAATATTTATAACTTTACCTTTAGTTGTTTTACAATTCAATTTAGTTATACCATGTCAATTGTAAATGGATCGAAAGAGTGGCAGTATTTTTGTAGAGAAAAATCTGGCAAATCTGCAATTAGCAAAAAGTGCAATGCAAAGATAACGTGCAAAGGATTTTCGACAAGTAGGCTCCTTCGTCATTTAAAAAACGCACATAAAAATTTGGATTTAAATATGAAGCGTCTACATGAAGATACTGGTTCGGAAATTAAAATTGTGCAAAAGAAAATCACATTGTTTGTTAAACAGAAGACTATCGAGAAAATTGTGTCAAAGATAGCAACAGTGGATTCTCAATAAATGCCATAACAAAAAGTGAACTTATTAGAATATCATTGTCTGAAAAAGGCATGTTATTACAAAAAAATCCATCCCATGTTATGAGTATGATAAAAAAACAATATGATTTAGCTAAACAAACTGTGGTTTTAGAGATAACAAAAGAAATATCTTGCGGGTCGCAATTTTCTTTATCGTTAGAGGAATATACATCTTTAAAAAATCAACATTATTTATATGTAAGTTTACACTTATAAACAAAGTTTTGGAACCTGGAATAGACTCTGATAGCTGGATCACTTCCTGCAGAAAAAATTATTGATCTGGTTGAAAACAAACTGTCAGATTTCAATTTATCAATTAAAAAGCACATCATAGCTAGTGTCACTGACGGAGCATCCGTAATAAAAAAATTTGGACGGCTAAGTGGTATTGAACATCAGCTGTGTTATGCCCACGGACTTCATTTGGCAGTATGTAATGTTCTTTACAAAAAGTCAGACTCTTCAGCAAAATATATTGAATTGCAGTTGCAAGATTCCAATGAAAGTTTGAGTGATTACAATGAGTTTGATGATGTATTTGTCTGTAATGATGAGTCATACAGTTCAACAGGTGTTACGTTTATTGATGATTTACAAAATAGTGTAAATATAGCCTTAACAATTCAAAAGGTTCGAAAAGTGGTTTGAATGTTCTGCAAATCATCTCTTAAAAATGACGTTTTACAAATCTACGTAAAATCTATGTTTCATAAAGAACTGAAGCTGATATTAGATGTCAAAACAAGGTGGAATAGTCTTGTTGCAATGCTAGAAAGATTCCTTAAAGTAAAAACATGTATACTAAAAGCAATGATCAATTTAAAAGAAGTTCTGAATATCTCTAAAGATGAATATGCGATTATGAACGCAATAACAATTTCTCTGCAACCGATAAAAGTAGGAATAGAAACACTTGGTAGAAATGATGCTACTCTACTTGACGCAGAAGGTGTAATGATACTCATTTTGGACAATTAGACGGAGAAAAAAAATTTGATAGCTAATAAACTGCTTCAACCTGTGCAGCAGAGAGTTAAAGAACACAGAAATGCCAATTTAATTGGACTACTAAAACTTTTAAACAACCCAATTAGTTATAATCAGGAATCAAATATCAACTCCAAACTTCTCTTACCATCCAAACATGCATTAAAAGCAACACCAAAAAAAATTTATACCAGGTTGTACATAGAGCATGCTAGCACTAGTTCATCAAATAATGAAATAGTTTAAGTGAGTCATGATAATGAAAGCATGGTTTCTGACCCGTCAATACCTAAACCTGTTACTCCAAATTTGTTAGGCAAAAGTATTTTGACACTTGAACAAAAATTGGATCCAACTATTTGTAATGTCAAACAAGTAGAAAAAGCAGCTCTAGAAGACATTAGCAATTTAAAAAACCTTACAAAAGAAATCAAACTCTTTGAGGCAACTGGAAAACGAAGCGAAAGTTTAGAAAGAATATATTCCACATTAATGACCATCAAGCAGACATCAATTGAATCAGAAAGAGCTTTTTCTGCCGCGGGTCTATTTATGGGAAAAATTTGTTCACGATTAAGTGACAAATCAATTGATTGCTTATGTTTTTTGAAACAATATTTTATTTTAAATAGTAATGTAGATTAGCGTGCTATGATAAATTTGTCAGAAACCGCTTGTTTTTATATCTAAAATTATGCTGGGAAATCCCGGGATAAATAAGCTGCACACAGGAAATGAGAAACCCTAATTGCTGCGCTCTACTTGCGTTATAAAAATAAGTTTAACTTACATTTTGTGCAAATTCTTGATACAGTAAAAAAAAAAATGAAAAAAAAAGTTAAGGAAAGAAAACCGAAAAAGCAATTGCAATAAAAATGGGCTAATTTTTTTTTAAGAACAAATAAAATTTAAATATTGAACAATATTTAGTAATATCTTTAATAAATTTGATAGTTAAGTTAAACCCAAGCATTAACTGTAATTTCAATAAATTTAAATTTAAATTTTTTTAATCAGAATTAATTAATATATATATATATATATATATATATATATATATATATATATATATATATATATATATATATATATATATATATATATATATATATATATATATATATATATATATATATATATATATTATATATATATATATATATATATATATATATATATATATATATATATATATATATATATATATATATATATATTAATTAATTCTGATTAAAAAAATTTAAATTTAAATTTATTGAAATTACATATATATATATATATATATATATATATATATATATATATATATATATATATATATATATATATATATATATATTAATTGAAATTAAATTATATATTTTTTTATCAGAATAACATTATATATTTTTATTAAATTAGTTTTGAATTAAATCATTTATTTTTTTATCAGAATTAAATTACATTATAATGATCTTTGCTTCAAGCTTAAGTATTAGCATTTTTCAAGCAAAAAAATCAATCATTACAATTAAAAAAAAAAAATTAATTATAAATTATTTATTACTATATAGAATTTAAAGTAAATCTTTTTAATGCAATCAAAAGTTTCATAAATATTCTTGTGCTCTCAAGATGATAAATAAAAGTTTTTATTATATGTATTTTTTTTTATAGTTACATTCCAATTAATAACTTCACATAAAAAAAAAATTGTCGTTAACTATAAGAAATTTTGTTTTCTATTCGATAAAATAATTAGCTTAATAAAGAATATATTATTTTCATAGTTTTTAATTTTATTTGAGTTTTTTTCATTAGGTAATAGCGCCTCAAAATCTAACTTTAAACAAAAAATTACATCTAACAAAATTGTAATTCAAACATTTTTACATAATTGTCATTCAAAAGTTAATGCAGTTATTTATAAAAATTTTTATTATCTTACCGCTTATAGAATAATTTACAAGTTAAAAAATGATGAAAAGTTGCTAAATGGAAATTGCTTAATTTTTTTAATAAAATGTTTTTATTTTTATTTTTTTTAATAAAATGTTTTTTATTTTATTTTTTTCACTGTAAATCATGCGCGGAGTGTTGCTACATCGACTATCTTATAGCCTGACTCGCAAGGGAGTGTTGCTACATCGACTATCTTATAGCCTGACTCGCAAGGGAGTGCTGCTACATCGACTGACAAATAGCCTGACTCGCAAGGGAGTGCTGCTACAACGACTGAGGGTTTGGTTGGGGCAGGCAGTCTATCATTATTAAAAAAAAAAATTCCGGTCTTGCATTTTAGTTTTTACTTTTTGTCAACAAAATATGGAAAAAACTTTCGGACAACATCTAAGGGTTCTATATATATATATATATATATATATATATATATATATATATATATATATATATATATATATATATATATATATATATATATATATATATATATATATATATATATATATATATATATATATATATATATATATATATATATATATATATATATATATATATATATATATATAGTTCTATAGTTTGTTGGCTTTAGGAAGAGCGGAAGGAAAAAAGTGATTCTTACGCCAACACATACGTCACTTTTAATTACTTTTGACTTTCGTCCAACATTTCCGTGTT
>NC_088921.1:49982500-50237500 GCF_038396675.1 Hydra vulgaris
GAGTAGTAAATAGTCTTGTCTTGAGAATTTAAAAACAATAGAAAAGATTTTGTTTTACCAAGTTTCGGAAAGTGTGCATGGCTGTAATCAACATATCATTTAAAAAATAAAAGTACAACATTAATAGTTAATTCTTGTTTAACTGCCTTAAATTTGAAATGATGTAAATAAGCTTCTGAAATTAATATCAATAATCCAATCATAGCAGAGTATTTTGAGATACAAATTTTAGTATCCCATTAAAGAAAAAGGTTACTATAATTGAAAGAAATTAAAATTTCAGGTTAATACCTATAGGTTCTGGCCTAATTGAACTACAAGAAGAAGAAAAAAACAGTAAAAGAGTTAATATAATATTACTATTATTAGTGGTGATTAAAGAATACCTAACTAAATTTTACAAATCAAAACTCAGTTATTATTATCCATTTAAGATGGTTTAACACAAGTTCTAACTAAGTTTTGTTGTGGATAAACAAAAATGGTTTAAAATAAGCTTAAAAACTTAAATTTAATTGTTATATTTCTTGTATGAGTTTAGTTCCTTGTGTACTTCTAAATCAAAAGGAATTATATTAGGTAAGAAGGACTATGCCACATTAAATCAACTGCACAAAAAATGCACAAAAAATTGAATCAATAGTAAGAATTAAGAAACATGAATTAATAGTAAGAATTAAGTTTATGAATGATGGAATGAAATCTGAAGAATGAAATAGGATCTAGAAAATAAAGCTTGATAATAAAAAAATGCCAAATATTGCAATAATTATAATTAATAAAGCTACAGCTAAGTGTCTTAAAATAATTGTATATTTTTGCTTGTTGCATTCTAATGTGGAGATTTGCTTCCACAGTGGAGATTTTATCTTATAGTCTGCTGCAAGAAGGGATCGCTGCTACATCGACTAATTTATAGCCTTTTGCTACATGGGAGTGTTGCTACATCAACTATTATGTAGCCTGCTGCTACAAGGAAGAGTCGTTACAATGACTGAGGTTTTGGCATGGGACAGCAATCTTTTTTCTTTGATTATTTCAATTATTATTGCTAATGTTTAAAAATCCATTTTAGTTGCGAGAGTGCAACACACCAAAAAAATACAATTATATTAGGCTGCTTAACTGAAGGATCACCATAATATTTTATCTATACAACTTTAAAAAAGTTTATTACAATAGTAAAAAAAAATAAAATAATATGATATTAAACCAATAATATTGTTTAACATGAAATATTATTGTTATCGTATTAATATGATATTAAATCAATAGTATTGGTTTAATATCATATTAATACGATAACAATATGTTTAATATCATAATTAATAATGTAATTAGAGTTATATTTGCACATATTGGCAATATGTGCAAATACATAAAATCATGTATTGATCTTCGTGATTTTATGCGTTTCAATATAAAAGTTTACAGTTCCGTAATCTATGTTCATAAAACCATCATTTATTTAAGCATAAAATTTAAATTTATGCAATATTATAATAATATTGCATATATTTGTATAAAATTATATAAATTCAAAAAAAAAACTAATTTTATTTTATGATAAAACTGGATCTGTTTTTAAATAAAACAGTGATAATTTTGGTTGATTTACTACCGCCTGAAAATTCTAATCATGATTTTAACCTTGATAGATTTGCAACTATTCGGTGTTTCCAGGCAAAATGTATTGGAAAGTAGGTACTTAACAACATTAAGAACAGGTCTTTAAACAATGCTCAATAACTTAATGAAGGCACATCGGATTGGTTTATCCAAACACCGGTCAATGTTATGGCTAGACTCTCGGTTTATCAGATTTGTTATTATTTTTAATGAACAAGTTAAAGTCGATTTCCGTATGTCTTTTAAGGTCGCCCGGTCTCTGCACAGCCATATAAAAAGACGAATCAAGCGATATAAATCTCAGCGATATAAATTTGTCTTACAGGCTTATACTATCAAAAAAATTGTAAATGTATGTGAGCAATGATTAATTAGCATTTTAATGGAACCTTATCTGTAAAGAAATCTTTATACTAAACAACCCGTGGAAACGGATATGCTTTGCGTTAAACTGATATAAATGTATAAAACAATATAGAAGTTATGTATTTAAAAAAATAAAATGAAAAAAACTCATGGGTGTAAAGCATTCTTAATATTAAATAATTTGTTATATTTCATACTAAATTAGTTTTATACTGGTGCCACTGGGTAACTAAATATTAAGTTTCGTACATTTACCGTTTTTGGTGCTTTCGTACCCAAAGATTTACGGTACCGATTTTGTAATCAAGTACTTCGACATTTTTGTCATAGCATGCTTAGCGTTTTTGTTTTAAGGAATGTCTTTTGTTCTTTTTTTTTCTTCTTCTTCTTTTTTTTTTATTTATATTGACATTGTATAGCTTTAGGAACACATAAAAATACATAATAATTTTTCAAAGGTTATTGCTATATAACTGCAAAAAGCCTCGGCCCCTACGGCCTCCGCTGCATCGGGAGCTATGCATTGACATTTAGAAAAAAATATTTTTGTATTGTTATTTCTTTACAATTGTTATCACTTTTATTGAATTTACTGTTCTTAAAAACTTTGTTATTGCTAAAGGAATGTTGAGCAATAGTCTTATAAGAAATGTTTAAATCTTTGCCTTGCTTTAACTTTTTCCTTTAACTTTTTTACATCATCTTTTGCGTTTTGAAGCATTTTAGCAATTTAAAATCCGGAATAAGTCCGAAATAAATCCGGATTGCGGAATAAGTTAAAACTCAAGAGTTTCAACGCACAGTTGAATAAGCTTCATATTGCAAGTTTCTGTTTAAAAAACTAATTGGAGTTTACGTAAACAAAGTTCTTATATGAAGAAGCCAACAACTTGCTGAGAAAAAATCTGACAAAACAAAGTGGACTAAAAATATTGAGAACAAATAAATAAAGTATAACAAAGAAAAAAAGTAGGACAAAGAAAAGTAGAAAAACTATTTAAAAAATGTCTTTACAGATAAAACGGATGTTCCGTAATTTAAAAAAGAACGAGGCTGCAGATTTGAAGCTATTCTCAATCGTTCTAACTTTGGAAGAAATAGATGCCACATATCTTTCATTCATCATTTATATATATCAAATGCCAGTATTCCTTCATTCATTGCATGTAAAACATAGGTATAGTTATTACATTGTATGTAATACATATCAAATGGCTGAATTCCTTCATTCATTGTATGTGCATATATACATATACGTATATATCAGAATATATACATATATAAATATATGTACATATCAGAAATTATTTTAGGTAATCGGTTAACTACAGATATTCAACAACCAGGGTTGAATTGGTTATAATGTGCTATAAAAAACCAAAGCTTATTTACTATTTTACACAACTTTTTTTTTATCATTTTTAAATACCACATCTATTTTGTTTAAGGTTTTATTGCGAGTGATTAAAAAAGCAAACATTAAAGGATAACTTTTATCAATATTTGTTTTAATGATAAAATTTCACATAAAGTCAAATTATTATGGTTTATTTTTAACCTATGTCTTAAATCTCCTCTTTCTTCTAAATTTTAATGGTGTTTTTCAGTTGTTATATTTAAATATCAAATAATCCTTATTTTGTCTATAGTTTCAAGGTTTCTATTCACAGCATTCTGAACGATAAACCTTTGTTTCTAAGGATTTTGTTATTTTAACAAGTTTTAAAGTTAGATTATTTAATTATTTAAAGTTAGATTATTTAATTATTCAAAGTTAAATTGTTTTTATTAGAGTGCATTTATAACAGTTAGATATTTATAATTCAGGACATTTTTGAATTTCATGATTTATTATGCTGCGCAATGTTTTTATATTCAAAGATAATGTTGAGCGTAAACAACCATATATGGTTGTTTCTACGCTCAACATTATCTTTAAGTATTTATAAAAGTTAGTATTTTAAGTTTAAGTATTTATAATAAAAGTATTTATAAATACTAAACAATAATAGTGTTCGTTATTGACCAATTTTTTTGAGTACTGAAATATTACTCATGCGGTGGCTGGATTTAAAATTGTGTCGCACTTGTATCATATGGTTTTCCTACTCCTAATTATTGTGCTGTCGTAAAATATATTTCTTCAGAAACCTGTTTTATTTTAGATATTATTGCATGATGTTTATTTTATGGACCGAAGGATTAACATTTTTTTATCTATGGGTGTTAATACTGTATTTGCTTAATAAGAATAAGTTTTTTTTGACTGCCACAATTATGTCAGAAACATTTTTAAGTAAATCGGAAAATACAGTTCCCGCTAAGTCAAACACCGGTTAACTCGAACTTTGTTTAAATAAATCATTATAGTATACCGATAAAAAAAGTAATTATTTTATAATTTTAATGAAATTTAAAATAAAAAACCACTACCTTTTAAAAGCAAGAAAAACAAAATTGAGACTAAAATTATACACGCAATTTCATTAGCAATCAATAAAAAAGTCATTGTGTTGTTAAACTTTTAATTGGTATCTTTTTAGTGGGCTGTTTGAATACAATATGCATATTCTTTCGCTGAAACATTTTTCACACTTTTATTATAATAAAAGTATAAACATTAAATATGCACCATTATACTATAGTATAATCATAGGCATAGAGTTTTAGTTTTCCCGGATGGGGTATAAATATTTTGTAGGAGTTGAAAATCTATAATAAGAAATAAAAAGTTTTTTCAATGGGCATAAAAATGTAATTTATTTTCTCAAGTAAAATGTGTTAATGCGTGTGGAGGCACGCATTATAAACTCATCGATCAAATGATCAAGATCAAAAGTATCGGCAATATTGCGATGGCATTTTAAAAAAGCGAGATGATTCAATCGCTCCTGAGACATTGTAGAACGCAAATAAGTCTTTAGCCTACAAAGACAAGAAAAAGAGCGCTCACTCGTACATGAGGTGACAGGCATACATAGTAAAATCTTTACCAGCTTCACAAACTCGGGAATCAGTGGAATTAATTAAGAAAGGATACCATCTAGATAGGTCTAGAAGCTCATTCAAAACTGATTCAAAATCAATTAGTTGAATATTCTTGAATTTTGCATGATCCACAAAATATATCGCCATGGATAGTAGCCTTCTATAATCTTCAAAGTCTTCTTTTTAAAAAGCCTTAACGGATCCAACTTCCAAGCACTGACCAATGAGAAATTTTTCTACATTTGCTAAATGCTCAGTGGTCTCAGTCGGTTCGAAATGGGTCGCAAGTCCCGTTATAACACAATCCATAGATGCGTAGGAAAGCTAGCCGTAGTGGTCCTCTGGAGTCGTAGCAAAGTATGGAACTCTACTTCCAGTAAACTATGATGTAATATTACGTTTCCGTGACATCTCTGGTTTGTCAAGTAAACTACATTCTGCTGCTACAACGGCTGCATCCCATAAGACTTTGAAGCGATTATCTCCCCGGGCTTCTTTTAACACCTCCTTAAGCGTGTTGATGGTATTTCTTGTTTCGCAAAAATTAAGCTGCATGCCTAAAATGATTTTCAATAAACGTTTAACATTATAGTTTGCTTAAAATAATATATTAAAAAAAAATACTATGAAATAAAACAATATTTACCTTGGAGTGCTGTATTAGCATCCTTGATTATCGTGAAGATCATGCGCAAAGTTTCCAATTTGAAAAATATGTCAAACTGACAAAAAGTTTCCAGATAACCCGTTGCTTCTGACTTATTTTTGGCTGAATTATTAGAATGATTTTTAAAATCCTCTAACCGGTTGATAATGGCGGAATAGTTATTCGTAATAGATATAATGGACGGTTTTCTCAGGATCCATCGAGCTGAACATCACATGCGGCAAAATGGCCGCAGTGATGTTCGGCTTTCTATATCCTCTACATTTCAAAATTTATTGAAACATGCCAATCGTTTTGGAGATCCACGGGCAAATGCGATGAATGATTGCACTAAATTCATAATATTTCTGATCTCTGTTTGATTTTCAACAGAATATTGTGCAACCTAGTTGAGATTATGAGCGCAGCAGTGCACGTAAATTGCCCGCTCTTCTTTCCCCCTCATTAAAGTTTGCAATTCATAGATACTTCCAGACATTTTAGACGATCCGTCAAAACATTGGCCCCTACAATTTTGAATCAACAGGCTAAATTGACGCAAAACGTCCATCCAACAGTTTAACAAAGTTGCACTCTTGATGTTCTCGGTTTGGTAAAATCCCATAAAAAGCTTCTCAATTTTAAATTTTTCATTAACACGCTGAGTGTAGATTGAAACTTGTTCTTTCGCGGACATATCCGTGGTTTCATCGGTCATCAAATTATAGAATTGTGATTTCCTTATACTTTCGCATAGCTTACGAAGCGTTGCATGAGCAAAGTCTTGTAGAATTTCGTTTTCAATTTCAGGCGAGAGTCACTTTTGCTTTTCAGGACGATTCAGCCATTTCTTCAGTTCCAGAGAATCTTCTGCTCGTAGTTTGAGTAGCATGCAAAAGTTTGAATTATTTTCAACCTTTCCACGAATGGCAAGCCCTTGCGTTCCCTAATAACGGGTGATGCGGAAGTTATCGGACAAATCCTAATTTCATTATTTGAGCATAATAATTAGTTTTTGTGGTTTTATGCGTAGGCATAAACGTTCTATAAAATATAAACTTTATTATTCGAAACACAATTATTTAAAATGAGGTTAAATGCAGCTAAACGAGAATCTTTTCGAAAGCGACTAAAAATGTTTTTTGTAAATAAACTTAATATAAAAAAAAAAAAGTCGTAAATCATTTTGAAAAGGAAGGATTTGCTCGAAGTACAATATATGATAACCTAAAAAGACTTGAAACTGTTCAATCGTTTTCTGATAGAAAGCACCCTGGTCGTCCAACATCCTGGACTAGAGAAAAGAAAGCCGAATTAACGAGACTTGTCAACAATCGAAAAGGGGTCAGTCAGAGAAAAATAGGTATTAAATTCGGTGTAAATCAATCGACAATTGGTCGTCAGTTTAAAAAAATGAATATTAAATATAGAAAACGTGAAAAGACTCCAAAATACACTATAGAACAACAAATAAAGGCAAAGAAAAGAAGCAGGAAACTAGTTAACCAACTCTATAACACAAAATCGCTTCTAGTCATCGATGACAAAAAATACTTTTGTTTTGCAGGGGACAACATGCCTGGAAATTCTGGATACTGCACAAACAACAAAAAGACATGCCCAAAAAGAGTTCGTTTTATAGGAAAAGAGAAATTTCCGAAAAAATTATTAATGTGGATAGCCATATCTGAACGTGGTATGTCCGAGCCATTGTTTCGCACTTCCAAGGCTGTAGCGATCAATTCATCAATCTATATTAATGAATGTTTAGAAAAACGACTTCTTCCATTTATTCACAAGTATCATGGAGACTTTAACTATATGTTTTGGCCAGATTTAGCAAGTTCTCATTATTCTAAAGATTCTCTAAATTGGATGGACCAATATGTCTATTACGTTGATAAAGAATCCAATCCCCCAAATGTGCCTCAAGCACGACCAATTGAAAATTTTTGGGGACATTTGGCACAGAAGGTTTACGAGGGAGATTGGCAAGCTTCAACAGAGCAAGTTTTGATTAATCGCATTAAACTAAAACTACAAGAAATTGATTTAAACTTTTTACAGTCGCATATGGAAGGCGTCAGAGCAAAATTGAGATCAATTGCAGATGGTGGTGTTTTTTCATATAAAAAATAATATATTTTTATTAAAAGGTAAATGCTTTATTTAAAAAAAATATAATAGTAGTTTGTTTTTTTATTTATAAATAAGTTATTGACGTTTTTATTTTGTCCGATAACTTCCGCATCACCCGTTAAGCTGTTGGATAATGGTCAATTCCAGTGTTGCTGAGGCGATCATACTAACAGATGCCCTATGAAGTTCAGATCACTCGTGAGAACCAAAAATTTGTAACGCTTTCTTCCAATAAGAAAATTCGTTTAATAAAAGCTTTGTACGAATCTTTTTCTCTTGAACTAAGAGGTAAAGGCATTTTCATTTGGGTAGCTTTGATGTAGGCAGAACAAAAAAATTTTTATTTCTCGTGGTCATGTAAAACTCATTTATATTTTTCATTCCAGCTTTGTTTAAATTTTCTTCCCTCTTTTGATGGAAAAGATGACTGTCTTGATCAACAAGGTCCAGGCTCCTCTGTTAAAGACGGCGACTCAACAACTGCGGTTGAATCAGTTGCATCATCTGACTGAACAAATGATAAACTTTTATGAGTGATTATCTTGGAAGTTATTAGTATTTTTTTGTTATCAGAAGCGCAAACGGAAATTTGGTAATTTGCTTAACATACAGCGATAACCATTGTATGGCTATCTAGGTCCATTTGCACAACCTTTTGAACAATCTGGAAATGTATTGTATTCAGTCTGGAAATGAGATTATGTTCAGTGATATATAGTGAATAATATATAGCGATAAATAAGATTCAGTGATTATTTTCGACAAATTAGATTCAGTGTGCGCAAGTGATTTATCTAGAAAATTATGGACATTACATGAATCAGCTGTTCGGAAGACACAGTAATTTAATTGATGCAAGCCGTAAACACCATAACAAAAGAAAATAATCATTAAAAAAAAAGAAACGTTCCAATTTTTTCAATAGTGGTTTCTCTGTGACAAGACCTGATGGTTTTCTTTGAGTATCCGCGTTCTTTATATTTATTTTTTATACTTTATTTCTTAACGATATCTTGACTTGTTAACTTTTCTTTTTTTATATTATTTGTATCTATCATAAATATTGTAATAGAGAACAAAAAAAAATTAGCATTTTGAGATTCAGAAAATAATGCAAGTGTTTCAATTTGATTTTCTTTTTTTGAAAAGTATTCACTAATCTTCTTCACTTTACAACATCGTACAACTTATTACTTAAAAGTCGATGTACTGTTGAACAATTAAAAAATTTCTTCAAATACTGACGTTTTTTTAATTCAAATGATTTTTAATTCAAAACTTTTAAACATTTAATACAAATAATACTGCCAAAGTTATCAAAGAAAAAAAATACTAAACGAACGTTTAACTCATACAACTCTTTAGTTTATGTAGCTCCGTTAATTTGCTCTTTGTTAAGTTTTTACTAATCTCAAACTCCCTTGAGACTCATCAGAAGCGTGGAATTTCTGAAATTCGATAAATAATAAAAAACTTTTAAAAGCTTAATTTTTTGAAAATCGCCATTGGTATTTGCAGAAATATTACAATCGTTTTTAAACTGTTGTATTTGTTAATGTTTAAGTATATTATGGTTTTTGTTTTTTAAATGTTTTTGAAAGCTTGGTGAATTTTCTCGAGTGCGGCGAAGCCCCAGCGACAAATTTCCGGATGGGGCTCGAGCCCCAGCGCGTTCTACGCCTAATTGAAGCCAAAAATATATTTAGGGTAAAATAATATGGTGTCTGGGCGAGCTTTTTTTATGAAATTTGGCTTGAAGTAGGAAAATAGATTTCTTTTCAGTTTCAAAAATATGTTAGAAAAAAAATACCAGCATTACTTTGATATATACTTGAGGCACAAACAAATTTGTTCAAAAAAAAGTTTTATATAAAAAAATCTATTCAGAATTAAAGTTATGTTATTCAGAATTATTCAAAGACTTAAAAAAATCTATGACGATACATCTTATTGGTGTTGACTTTCTAACCAGATTTTATGAAAACCGGAGACATTTTTAGACCATCAGAAGAAACCAGGCTAAACATCTCAACTAAACTCGGGTGTTCGGTTTTGAATGTATACTTTATATGCTCTGGTACTGCTCGGATTGTTTGATGACTAATAAAATGGTTGGTTTTTCTAAGGCTCGTTTAGTATTTCGGAAATTTCTTGGGGCGTGAATCCATTCAAGGCCAGGTCAATAGTTGGTTTATTTTTATTACTCATTTTCTCTTTTTGATTTTTGCTTATTTAGTTTATTTTGATTTTTAAAGTTTTATGTGTTGACCATCAGAGGAGATTTTACAGAGGAGGGGTGGGGAAAGAGGTGTAACAACCCCTCCCCTTCCCCCGTGAAACTGCCTCTGATGATCGAAATCCCCCTGAAGAAAGAGATTTTCAAGTTATAGCCGATTTTTTCAAAAATTTAGTTAGCTAGTCGGGTATTTGACACAATTCAGTCGGTTAAATTTTCGTTTTTAGAACCTTTTTTTTTTTTGTTGAAGCCAGCCCGTACTTTTTAAGGATTCACCCCCCCCCCCTCATTTTAATCGTAGAATTGCCTCTGTCGACCATAACGAACTGTGTGCGTAAAAATACCAATGGAACATTTATTTTGAAATTAACAAGATTTGCGGTCTCATGCGGTATTCCGCAGAGATGTAAAAGCACTTTTTAAAACGTGAAACGAGCAGTTATGTAAAAGTTAATAAATGATATATAAATAACAAAATTTCACTGAATGTGGATTAAACCAAGTTTATCCATTCTATAAAGTAAATAAATCAGAAATAGCTTCCATTAAGCTGCCGAATCTCAAAATAACACAAACAGAGAGACGTAAACTAAACTTCTAGGTGTAATTATAAGTGAACAATTACATTGGACTGTAAAGTATTAAAAAATATATAAAACAAAAATTTATAAATCTTAATTTTAAATGATAAGTTCAGAAAAGTTTATATTTGTCATCAGGGCTGCCTAGAGAGAGGGGGGGGGGGAAACACTGGGCACATATTGCCTAGGCACACGGACAAAGTGGGCACATGCGACCCTCAATAAAAGATTTTAATAAATTTTTTAATAATCATAAAGAGCACTACTCCTTGGAGAAATTTAAAACAGAATCTAAATGACTATTATTACAATTAGAATTTATTACAACAGGCTTCAAATATTTATTATTTTAAATTTATTTCAATATAGAAAAAATAACGTTGCTATTATCACTAAATAAATTTATCTTATTAAACATTAATATAGAAAATGTGTATGCATTAATATATGAACCGGTGAATGTTTAAAAAAGCGGCCTTTATATTACTTTATAACGGGAAACTAAAATAAACTGTATTTTCCCCCTTAGTACATTTTGTTAATGGTTTTATAATTTTTTTTTTTTTGAAGGTGAAAAACATAACCCTCTTCAAATAAAAAGTTATTAAACCATTAACAAAAATTTACTACGGAGGAAAATGCAGTTTTTTTAGTTTCCAAAAAGTTTACATAGTTGGACTTTCGCCCTTTTAACATTCATCGATTCATATAGGGTAGATTAGAGTAATATGAGCACCCTTAGCGAAAATTGGAATATTTTCAAAAATAATTATGCTGGATCCAAAATTTTTGCGAATAAACAATTTTTAGGCATTACTACTCATGATCCACTTTGATATTTGGGCGCCCGTAATTTTTTCTTTAAAAAACACAGGGTGCGGATTCACAACTTTTTCGTAAGTCCAAAATTTGCGTAAAGTTTGCGTAAGTTTTGCTTAAGTTCAAAGTTACGCTAAGTGGTATTCACAAACCGCGTAAACAAAAACTTACGAAATTCCTAAGTTTTTACGTAAGTTATTAACTTACGCAAAAAGTCTAAAAAACGGTATTCACAACATTTTCCTAAAAAGTGCTCAGCAAACTTTACGCAAGAAAAGTTACGTCTGCTATTTTCTGACTTAAGTTTGGCGTAACTTTAAATCATCTAATAATATTTAAAAATGGCGTTTTTATTATTATGGAAGATTTCAGATTTTGTTTGTTATTGCCAATAAAATATAATTTTACCTTAATTTTATACTGCTATACGTTAAGTTATTTATTTAAATAATACAGCAATAGTTTTTCTTTTTTTAACAACAACAACAATAGCAGTATATTTACCAAAAATTTAGATGTACTACATAAACTTATTTTATAAAACTTGTTTCACCTTAAATTTAAGGTTAAAAAAATATACACTCAATCTATATAATAGATAGTTCACTCTCTCATAGCCTAGCTAAAACAAGGAGAGCGACCATAGTACGGATATATCATATAGTTTTGCAGTATGCCATTAACTTATTAAATGAATTAACTTAATTAGTTATTGTCATACATCAATGCTATATGATTATCATATCATAATGATACATCATAATAATGATACATCATAATGATGTATCATAAGGATAAAGGATACATCATAATGATGTATCCATACTATATTAACTTATGGTTGTATCTATACTATACTATCTGTACTATATTATACAAAAATATATACAATAATATTATTAAAGTATATACTTTAACTTGCATAACTAGCATAAAGAGAAAGAGAGACTCACTCTCTCACTCTCTCTGTGTGAGAAAAAAAATATTTGTCCTAATATAGATACAATATTCACAAAAATATGTAATCAATTTATTAGTTTTTCAAATCTTTTTTTTTTTTTTAAGTTTATAAATGAGAACAAGACTATTTCAAAATACAATAATGCAAAAATTATCTCTGAGTAATCAGGCTATTAAAGTAAAAAAGTATTATTAACTAAATATTAAACTTATTTTGAATAATGATGCTATGTTTTTTCGATAATTTTAATTATTCAAAGGTATTAAAGGTATAACAATATTAAAATTATTTTGAATAATAATGCTCTGTTTTTAATTATTTCAATTTTTAGGAGATATTATTATTTATGGATAATTTAAATTATTAAAAACATTAGGCTTTAAAATTGTTTTTTAAAGTCTAATTTCTTGGTAAATAATATTGTTATTTGCAAATAATAAACATATTCTGTTACAGTTTAAATTGTCTTGGTAGATCTTTTTTTTTGTATATTTATATGAAATCTCATTGGTGTAGTTATTGCAAAGAGCAGAAATTCCATAAAAAGTTCCTTTTTTTATACTGCATGTACCTGATTCACAGAGTTAACTTAATGCTATCCATCAAATATAAAAATCATGTTTTTATTCGTGCAAGTATGGTACCATAAATTCTCAATCTGAAATATCACTGAAAAAAAAATTACAAAAAACAAGTGGGTTTTAATTCAAACTCAACTTTTATTAATTAATACAATTGAAACATTTTCCATAACATATTATGAAAAATACAATATATTTTTCATAGTATGTTATGGAAAAGTTGTTGAACTTTTGCTTATGTTTTCAAAATGTTTCTTGTATTTCTGACCATAGAAATTTTGTTTATAAATAGTTTCAAATATACTAGAATGCAATCAAATGTATTTCTTGAATTTATTGAAGCAATTTCTTTATTTGATGAAACTGTCATTCCCTATAGCAAATAAAAGTGTTTTTAATTCAAGTCAATTATATGATAAAACAAGACCACTGAAAAGAAAATTTAACAATTATCATGATGTTTTCTTATACCTTATGGTATGAGAAGTAAGAATGAAAACAAGAAGTTAAAAAAAAATACTTTAGTTTAGCACTTCCATTTTTTTATGAACGTGAAATTTTATGCTTAACTAAAGTACTTTATTTTAACTTCCTGAAGCGATGCAAGATAACTTGCATGATCTGATCAGGGGTGAACCCAGACCTTTTTTGGTACTATAGGACCGGTATGAGCGCTAAAAAAATGACTCAAAATATCAATTTCATGTTGTTTTTCTGTTTCTTTTTATAATAAAAATAGAAAAAAAAGTTCTTTCAAATGGTAGTTTTCTGCATATTTTAGCTAGTTTATTTAGCCAGTAATGTTTACAAATAAGGTTCGCTGCAAGTTTAGAGTTAGGGTTGAATAAAACTAATGGGCATTCACTGATGGCATCATACAGGAATTCGAATAATTATCTTATATAAACCAAAGATAATACAATTTATATTACCCATTTGGATTTGAATAAGTATGCCCGAATTATTTCTTAATGAGTGCTTGTAATATTTATATTTAAAATAATAGATGTGTAGCATTTTGTTAATAATCGATATCTCATCTAAAAAACCAACCGACTCCTATTTGTTCCATTTTTAATTTAACTATTGATTATTTTGCTAATAGATACTCAAAATAGATTGAAAGAATGTTTATGCTATATTAGCTATTACTTTTAAAAGTAATTGCATATTACTTTTAAAAGTAATTGCATGTATATGCTATATGGGGCAATTCAAATACAAAGAATCATTTTTTTGCTGTTTTTTGACTCCCTTCTTTGTATATGTAACATTTTAAACAATCTCTCCCCGCCCTTTTTGAAACGTGACATTATTTTTCAACAAATATATCTTTGAGTTTGTACTTTTATGCTAAAGGTTTACTATTCCGCTGTGATTAAAATTTAAATTTTAAATACTTTGTCATGTCACACTGTGGCTAACCATCCCCTCTCCCATGTGATATTTGGTGACACTTTCAAACACCTCCACCCCATATAAAAATACGTATTATTTGAAAAGCCTCTATATGGTTTTGCTACATTTTAAAATATAGCAACAACAAAAACAAAAAAAATTGTAAGTAAAATTAAGCCCTGTCATTAAAAAAGAAACATTCACTGTTTGGTCACATTGCCCTGTGTGTCTTAATAAAAAAAAAATAATTTAAATTTTGGGTAAGTTTTTGCGTAAGTTTTTGCCTAAGTTTTGCGTAACTCATGCGCAACCTTAACTTTACGCAAATGCTGCGAAAAAGTTGTGAATACCAAATAGTTACGCAAAAAATATTTTGCGTAAGTTTTTCGTAACTTTAGCTCAGCTACGCAAGAGTTACGCAAAAGTTGTGAATCCGCACCCAGAGGTTTTAAAGAAGTAGCGAAATTGCTCATATTACCCAGACAACTTGGTAATATGAGCACTTTAAATTAGCTCAAAAAAATAACATAAGTTAAGTAAGAAAATACCAACCTGACAATTAGAACTAATTTTTGGAATATAATGATTCGTTATTAACAAAAATTATCATGAAAAGATCAAACTTTAAGCCACTTTTTATTGAAAAAATTCTACTTTGTTTTCCACAGAAGAAAAAAAAATTAGTTATTTTTTTCAATTTTATTAACTCAAACCATTGAACGATAAAAGTTCAAACTTTTTGAATTTAAATTACAGAAAAATATTTAGTGTTGTTAAAATATTATATATTTTTACTATGTTTTGTTTTTATTCAAAAAGCAATTAAAACCACTGCAATTTTAGGACTTTAAACTAGGTAATTTCAATTAAAAACACTGTGTAATTTAAATGTTTCTGCGGATAGTTTTTCAAACAAAAATGAAACGGATTTCTAGCTAAAAACCTTTTCTTTATGAATAAAAATAATTTCATTATTTTAGCACCAAAAGCATGGTGAAGAAATCTAAGAAATCTTTAAGTTCATAATACCAAGGTGCTCATATTACTCTAATCTACCCTATGTATGTTTGTATGTTTATATCACTTTTATTTTAAATCAGTTGAAATATACTGTAGTTTCACGTTCTTTTAATGACATTTTTAGCATTTTGAAAAATTTATATGTATTTTAAAACGGATTATGTATATATTTGTTATAATATATACAGACAATATGTAAACGGGGCTCGGTGATAAGACAGTTTATGTCTTCTTCTTACTCCAGCCTAAATTTATATATGTAGTATGTATTTATTGTAAATTTATCAAACAGCAAACTTTTAAACTGGCAAATTATCAACCGGCAAAAAAAAAGGAAGATTATTTGCATAGTTTTAAGCAAACAATTTATAATAAAATGTAAGAATTTTTTTTTTTTTTCTGTAAGTTATTTTGTACGATTTTTAGAATTTTATATCATGAAATAAAATTGAAATTTAGGTTAAGTTAAATGGAAGTTTCAAATTTCTATTATTTATTTTTTATTTTTTGCGTGGAAGGACTAATTCCAACGGCTCCAATTTAAATGTAGTTAAAATTCGAATTACATAACATTTATCCGAACAAAAAGCTTGTTTTAAAACATTATCAAAGTTATGTTGCATAAATCAGTTAAGCTACTCTCATTCCGACACTTTTCAAACATTCTTTCTCAATACATTCATTCCAATTAATTTGATATTGTGAAGTTACATTTAATTATTTTTCTCTTTAATTCCTCTGAGAATTAAATTCTATATGAAAAATTCATTTTGATTTCGAAACAAATGAAAAACTTGTTTATTTTATTTAAAAGTAAGTAACACATATCATAGAGTAAAAACGTCATGTCCAGTTTTCGAAAGTATGATCCGGGGTCCCAAGGCAGAAAAAAAGATTACAAAAAGTTGTAAAAGAATACAAGAACAAACGTAGGTATAGGTTAACAGGTTTATTTTTTTTATTAACAATCTTGTATTTATAATTTCATTCCAAAACTGAAAAAAACAATTCTTTTTTAGACGTACCATGCTACAAACAGCGTTGATGAACCCTTGAATCCAAAAAAGCCATCTTCCATTTCAAATTTTCAACGGGCTCTGAAGAAGAAGATGATAATCAGGTGAGTTTGGGACGCATTCTTATTTTATGAAAAACCTACAGATATTAAAAACATGTCATCTAATATCTGAAGATTCTAAAAACGTATCATTTAATATCTGCAGATATTAAAAACATACCACAATTCTCAAATGCTTTTATTAATTTAGGATCAAGAAGCAATTCAACTGGGTTATCAAGCAATTAGAAACGACTGCGCTTTGTGGAAGAGGGTTTTATTCTTAGTCGAACGCGATCTAGTCATACTAAATGGACCACCTCAAAATCCGGCACATTGTCCTAGAGATTCAACAAACAAAAAAGTTCCTGTCTACATTTTTACGAAACTTCTCTCAACGGAGAGAAGATTAACAGAGACTGGCTTATCTGTAGGGGAACTAAAAAGGCTTTCTTTTGTTTTTTCTGCTCAATTTTTGGAAAAAAGCATAAATTTGGCCCTGGATTTCAGTCTTTCTTCTTGATGTGGAATGGCGGAATAAAAGATAATTGGCGAAAGCTAGGAGAAAAGATTAAAAGCCACCAATGTAATATTCAACACAGAAATCACGACGTCGTCTGGAAATCAGCCTTTGAAGCCTTTAAAAATCAGACCGGGATTGATTCAGAACTTTAAAAGTCAATAAGAAATGAGGCATCTAAGTGGTACAAATTTTTACGCTGCGTCCTGGACGTCACTTCAATTTAGCTTCGAGAACTCTAAGTTTTCAAGGTGTGTTAGCAGTTTATGTTCATAAAATAACTATAATGTTGCTTGAAATATTATTCTAGATGTAATCTTTATTTCAATATTATGTTCTCATTTGTGTTGGTTGATCAAACATGCTGAGCGAGTATGATAATAGTAATTTTTTAGTCAACCTTGAGCTGTTGGGGAAATGATAATTTTTTAGCCAACCTTGAGCTTTGGGGAAACGCAATAAGACACTTCAGTTCCATCTAGAAGAATTATCTCGAAACTAAAAACAAGGAACAAGAATGCAAGCGCACTATTTGAGCTGGGGAACTCAAGATGAGTTTATTATGGCATGTGGTGAAACTGTTTTCGTTGCTATTATCAAAGAGGTCCATTTTTCCATTATTGTTGATGAAACTCCGGATGTGTCTCATACGGAACAAATTAAATTCGTTCTTCGATTTGTCCGTCTAGGATCTGACAACCGATGAAGCTAAATGGATAGTAAAATACCGATTTCTGAAGGTAGAAAATCTGGAGAAATAAAAGGTTTCTGACATTGTGAAGCAATTTCAGATTAAAGGCGTTTTGGATCAAAGCTGAATTGATTTAAAGAGCAGAACGTTATTAGCGTGTCAAGAGCAATGTTGCTCTTGACACGCTGCTCCAGCAGATAAGATACATAATGGATACAGCTCAAAAGACTCTTGGCAAATCTCTACGTAAATGATGTTAAAGAAGAGGAGTTAATTAAAGAAATCCGTCATCTAGATGTTCTAAAGCGATCAAATACTTTTGGACAAATAGAATCTCTTTCTTTTATCAAGTTGCTCAACGGAATCTACCAGAAAGTTTATCAGTCAATATTAGAACGCCTTACTTGAACCTTATGGTGATTTCAATTGAAAACGACCTTGCCAAGACTTTATCGTACGAAAATGTCATCTTAAGTTTCGCAAAGAAGAAAGCCTGCAAAGTGAAATTAGTGTGATCTGACTAGTCTTCATATTTAACATATATGTATATATATATATATATATATATATATATATATATATATATATATATATATATATATATATATATATATATATATATATGTATATATATATGTATATATATACAGTGGCGGCGTTAGGGTAGGGCCTGGTTGGGCCGAATGGCCCAGGGCGCCGAATATAAAGGGGCGAAACTAATTGTTTATTTTACCCTTTGCCTTTTTTTTTGAATGGGGTTAAATTGAGCTAGGGGCGCCGTAGAAATCTCGCCCAGGGCGCTGGTATTGCTAAATCCGGCACTACCAGCGCCCTGGGTGGGTAAAAAAAAAAAAAAAAAGTTTATACGCAGCCGTATTTATTGAATTCTACCCATATTTTAACGTATAACAAGAAAATGACTTTCAAAGATTATATATATATATATATATATATATATATATATATATATATATAGATATATATATATATATATATTTATATATATATATATGTATATATATATGTATATATATATACATATATATACATACATATATATATATATATATATATATATATATATATATATATATATATATATATATATATATATATATATATATATATATATATATATATATATATATATATATATATATATATATATATATTATATTTGTGTCATACAGGTTAAAAAGAGGTAAAATTATGGTTAAACTATGTGTCTGGGCTTTCCTCCAATTTTGAAACATGCCTTTTTTTTATCATTTTTTCGTTTATGTTTTGTATATTAAAATAGCGAGGCAAAAAGTTGTCACAAAATCAAAATTAAACATAGCAGTTAAAGATTATAGGTGTTGCCTATTTTATATTAGTTTTTTAGTTTGTTTTTTTTCGATTTTCAATCAAAAGTTTTAGTTTTTTCTTTTTCTTTACTTAGATATTACTTTTTAAATTTTTCTTTATATGACAACGACTTATTGTTTAACTAGATTTTTAAATAAAAACTTAATAAAACATTCAAGTTTATATAATAAGGTTTTGTAAATATGTATGAATTGGGCTCGGTGATAAGGCAAAATAATAAATAATTCTTGCCCAAGTATCATGTTTTTATTGATATGCTTCTAAATTGTAAATATTAAAATAATATTAAACAAACAAACAGAACAAAAAAATGGAGCATTCACATGCTTGCCAATCAACTGATACTTGTACTCAACAAGTAGCAAGATTTATTATTAAACCAAGTTTCTTCCAGTTTCGTTTTTCTATTTTGACGGCACCAAATGTATCTAAGCTATTGAATGCTACTTTTAATGTATTCAAATATTCATAAACATATTTCATTGTGTTTAAAAATTATTATTAATACAAAAAATATAAAAACCTTGCTGTTGAACGGATTTTCGATTCCATTTCCGCACATTTTTGCGGAATGGAATCAAAAATCCGGATCCTATTGAAAACCAGTATTGTTAAAGTTTCATAAGCTATGTGACTTCAAATGTATATTGTGGTCAATATAATCGTTCTTGAGCACTTTAAAAAACTTGTCGATAGTTCTTTGTTTCAGTAACTATATTCGATCACAGTGCTGAGGCTACTAGATCCGAGACCCTTCCCCAAAAAAACCTGTCATTTGGGCCCCAAACTCTTCAATTTTTTTTGCAAAAGAGCCCCTAAATTTGTAAATGGGCCCCCTAATTTCGCTGCGTTCCCCTACTAATGAAGGTGAGTGGAGTAGCCTAGCCATGGCTCTGCCTGAATGTGTTGGCTAGACGTTGTTTGAGATTTTCTAAAGATGGTGCATGAAGAATAACAATAATCCTAGTTAAGATTTGGTAAGTTTTCTTTAGAAAAAAGATTTGATTCGTGCGGACAAGATCAGTTTTATGCAAAAGTGTTTTAAAAACTTTGGTTTAAAGTATTTTTTTATTGATTTACAATCAAAACTTTTTGGTTTTGTTTTGATCTAATAATTAAGAGCAGCTGAGTATAATTTATGCCGAAGCCCAATAAGGTTTTAATTGCTTCAACTAACAACGATTCGGCAGCTTCGTTAATGCGCATAGGTATACCAAGCTGTAACGAACAGTTAATTTTCTTGGCTCGGTCGTATGTTGTATTAAATGGAAGTTCGTATCATTCCTTGCATTAATAAAGATTTTTTTTTTCTACATTTCATATCAATTTTAAATTAAATTAAGTCTGACTTTTGGTTGATTCATTTCGAAATGAAGTATAGAAATCAAAGCAAAAGCTAAGAATTCTTAGCTTTTGCTTTGATTTCTATACTTCTAGCAATTCTAGAATTTTGTGTTAAAGTTAACTTTAAAGGTCAGAACAAAATCAAAAAGAATCTTCCCAGAAAACACAAGAAGTCTTAGAACTTTTAAGGTCTTTAAATGGTCTTGTCTTTAATTGACGTCTTTAAGACGTTTAATAAACGTTTCTTAAAATGCTTTGTTTTTATTCTAACCTAAGCTCTCTTATATACGTTTTATAGACGTCTTTAAAATGAATGTACGTTTTTAAGAATATTTTGCAATTTAGTAAGAGTTTTTTAAGTCTTTTTTAAGTCTTTTTTATGTTAAATCTGACCAAAATAATTTTTTAAACCATTATCCCAGCAAATAATCTAACCAATCGAATAAATCAAGAAAACTACTTTAAAGAAGAAAACTGCTTTAAAACTACATTAAAGTTTTAGAAATACTCCAGCAACAAAATTTCCATAATTTTTTTCACTCCAAGCAGTTAGTGGAGTATAGTAAAATTGTTTCTTTTTCCCGTATTTCTATTTTACTTTTTAAAATATATTCACCCATTTCTGAAAATTTTTGTTTCTTAGCATGGATTTATAAAGTTTTAAAGAAAAATCTCCAAATAACTTTTGCGGCTTTTAAACAAATAATAACTTAGCACAAAAGTTTTTGAACCGTGATTTTACGATCGCCCGGTTTCGATCAACTCACCTTAAGCATTTTAAGAGATTTTTAAAGAATAATTAAAAAACTCAAGTTTTAATTACTTTTCAAATACAATTTGCAACTGCAAAAAAAAAATGCTTAGTGGAGGCAATCGAGGTTAAAACTTTAAGGCGATGAATATTATCTTTTTGTAATGCAAGAGATTGTGTCGCTACAATTTGGACAATGTGGTAATCAAATTGGAACCAAGGTATAATTTTAATCGCATTTCATTTAAAAAGAATTAGACGAATTTAATTTTAACATTGGAATCGATAAAAACAATAGGATCGTTAGTCAATTATCAATAAAATAATAATCGTATATATAAAAAAAAGTAATAAAAAAAATACTTAGAAACCAATTTTTTGTTTAATAGGTTGTTTACATTTTTATTTGAAATTAAAATTTATAAATCCTATATTAAAACAAGATAATAGAAATATAAAAAATACATCATAGCAAAGCAAATTATTCCTATGAGCCTATTTCTAGATGTTTTCTAATTAATAGGGTAAATCATTAAATAAATCTTTGAAATTAAACTTCCACCTTTATTAAAAATAACTATTTATGTTAAAATAAGTTTTAGCCATAAAAACATTCTTTTTGGCAATTCCAGATTTCCCAGAATTTTGGGTCAAAAAATATAGGGTGTTTCAAACTCTTGGCATGGGCACTCAAACCTATTCTGTAAATTTTAAGTTTTCTTAAAGTTAAGAAATAAATTCGTGAAAATTAAGCTTATTTCTCACTAAAAGCTATAAAATTCTTTAAAACATTTTTTGAATTTTCTTATATATTTCTTATATGAACAAACTAAAACCTGCAATTCTTTTAAAAAGTGTCAAATTAGGTCTTGAAAAAAGTTATTTGGTTCTTGAAGTTAATCTGCCCCAAAAGTTACCCCAAAAACCTAACTATTATTAAAAAACTCTGTTGCAATGAAAATTTTTTTAAAAAAATCAGAAGAATAAAATTCTTGTGCGTTTTTTAAATTTGATCAAAAATTTTATTGTTGTTTATAAGTTATCTGAAGTTTTAAATCATTTTTTAATGAGCCCTTTTAGCTCTCAGAGAAAAAACTTTAAACAGCTATTACTATTTTTAAAAAGACTTTCTTCAGATTCTAGAGATCCAAGGTTCGATGCCAGCTATACCCATATATGTGATATTGGTACGGAATAAGGTGTGAACTTACTAGTTTAAAGCTTTTGTGCGGTGCTTTGTGATAAGACGGTTAGAACTTCTTAAAGCATTCTAAAAGCTACAAAAAAAATGAATAAATAAAATTGCTAAGTCAAAAAAATAAAATGTTTCAAATATTTTAGTAGCATTGTCTATTTAATTATAAAGTATCAGACTTATAATTCAATATTTTACCATCAGGCAGAGAAACAATATCATTTATATACTATACTTGTTACTTTGTTATTAGTTCATTTAGATATCGTATATTTTCCACAAGGTTTTCTCTCCTTTGCTGAATAGAAAATAGTAGTTTCTGACAATTATTTTTATTTTTCACAAGTTGATTAGAAATGCTGTTAACCATTGCAAGATTGCCGAAAAAAAACTGGGGGAAATTTTAAACCTGCTAACCTACTTCCCAGGGCCGACGACACGGGTTTTAAAATGAAGGAGCACAATCGGCAATTTCTAAAAAAAGTCTTCTTTAAACAGAAAAGGGGCAATGTCCCCTGTCCCCTCCCCTTCCTCCGGTGTCGTCGTCTCTGCTTCTATAGTAATGCAAGACTGTTTAACCAAAAATTATCATTTCGGTGAGATTTAAAAAACTAAATATAAACCACGAGTTTTTTCTACTAATTTTTTAAGACTTAGTGGTTTTTTTTGATTGAAGATCTTTTAATTAATGAGGCTTTTCTGAATGTTTGAATAAGTTCGTCATTTTTAAAAAAAGCTAATACCAACATTTTCTCCCTCTGTAACAGAAAGATCTTGGTCAAAAAAAGCTTGTAGAAACATCGTCTTTTCCAGGTTCTATGCGTTTCAATTCCATTAAAACCAGCATGACATCACTGTTAATTAAAATTGGAAATTATAGTTCTGAACACAGAAAATATTTTTTAAGTATTTGCTGTTTTTAATTATTTGCCAAAAGAATTTTAAATCTTGGAATGACAAAGTTCAAGGTAGATGTTTTAAAAACTAGACAGAACAATAAATTGACTTACATTCTGCAACTCGATATAGTTGAATTCCTGGAGCTTGAGTTCAAAAAACAGTTTTAATATTTCTTAGCGATCTTTTGCAAAAATGTTTAGGTCATGAGTCATATTGTATAAACTACAGTTTCTATAGAAACTAGATTTCTAAGAAAATGTTTTCTATGGATTTAGTTTTTTCACAAAAGTTTTCTGATGAATTTTTGCTTTTGACTAAACCTTGCAATAACACCACTTTCTATATTAGTACCAGTTGTTCTAAAACACAAACCTCTTACATCATCGCATATTTCAAATTCCTCCAGTAATTGAGATAAAACACCATACTGAGTTTGCCTAGTACTACAATCAATAACAGGAACTCGGACTAGTTTTATTTTTCAAATTATATTTACTATTCAAGACTTTTTGATTTTACTATTTAATATATTGTCTGTAATTTTTATATTAAAATGCTACTTTAGCCAGAATGGCTTTATTGGCAGCGTTTTTAGTATTTTCTTTATATTGTAAAGCGTTTGTTCAAGTAGATATCTTTTTAAGTTGGAAGTTCAATTTTAAAAATTGATAAAATATAAATAACTCTAACGTTAGCCCTGTTATTCTTCTCTCCGTTTATCTATCTTTCTTTATATTCTCTGTTTTTTCTTGTAACATTTTCTGGGTAAAGTTTTTCAAAGTCAAACTCATTTTTTCTAAATAGTCATACATTATTTTTTGACATGAATAAGTTGTTTTTCTGACTTGTAACGTGTTAACTTATGTTTAAGAACGTGACTAAAAAAAATTTATTAACAAAAAATTATATATACTTATGGATAATAAATTAAAAGAAGACTAAAATTTGGCACAAACTGATCTCTTTAACAACAAAAAACGTTTATTTTAAATTAAATTTTTTTAATTTTTTTTTATACAAAGTATAAGTTTATTTTTAAACTAATATTTAGAAAAAAAAATTCATTTGAAAATATACATCCTTTAACCCCCTACCCTTCCCCATCCCTCACATACCCCAAAAAAGTAAAACTGTTGGCAGATAGTCTATTAAAAGCCAATATATCTGGTAATAAGGTTACTTCAGATCAGAAATTAGTATCAGAAAAAAACAACTACAAAAAGAAGCGGTCAAATATTTCTTATAAACATATCTTGAATTCATGATGAATTCTCTAAGAAAAG
Source organism: Hydra vulgaris (assembly GCF_038396675.1). Lineage (NCBI taxonomy): Eukaryota > Metazoa > Cnidaria > Hydrozoa > Anthoathecata > Hydridae > Hydra > Hydra vulgaris. The sequence continues at coordinate 50,006,974 of NC_088921.1, forward strand.
CCGTGAAAAAACTTCATTTGTACTAACGAAACTATTTAGGTAATATTGAGGGTTATATGAAAATATCTACCCAGTGGGCACGGTACCTAAAAAAGACGTCTTTTGAACGTCCAAAATGTTCAAGAGACGTTCAAAAGACGTTTAAAAGTAGTCTTTTTAGTGCCCACTGGGTATTTTATGTTATAAGCGAACAAAAAGGTTGAAGAACTACTTTGTTTTAAGTAATTTGCTCCTAATTGGTTATGACTCCTATAATTTAAATGATGGGACTGGGACACCTAATGATGTTAATAATTAAAACAAAGCAAGTAATGTGCCGAAATTTCTTGTTTGGCTTGCTAATGTACCAAAAGTGTGAGAAAGATCAACAACTCATTGCAATTCGAGTCTCATTCATTCAGAAACATTTTTTTTTTTCATTATACTTTTTTGAAATAAAGTTACTAAAAATTTTTATTTGACATATTATAACCATTGACAAAAAATTCATGTGAACTGTTTGCGTCAGTTTTACTCTGTATTGTTGAATTATTTTGTTGTTTCTTACTATGAAAGACAGTTTGGAAAAACGACCTAAATAACAAAGTCTTTATTTTTTTTGTTATTCAAATAACTTTGCAAGTCTAAGAGAACTAAGAAAACTTGAAAGTCTTTAGAACTTTAGAGCAAAATAACATAGGATTAAGGCAATTTTCACATGCAAAATCTGCGGGAATAATTACATAATTGTATTAATTATGTCATGGAACCATTATATGCGTTTCTGGAAAAAAATGGACTCTGGCCATTTTTCCATACTGCCTTTCAATTATTTGAAAACATTTTAATAATCCATGCATGCCACACGGAACCAAATAGAACTCACAATACAGACTTATTCTTAAGATTATTATTTCACTAATTTTTTTTCTTTTCAAAATTAAACATTGAAGTTTTTAATAGTTTTGGGAAACAATATGCGAAGAACACAATATAAATAAAGATGGTTTGCTTGATGATTTAAATAATGGAGATAACGGAAAAATTGGAGTATGTTTTCATGAAAATAACAACGGCATTAAAAAAAAGTATGTTCCAAGAACAGTTCTAGTAGACTTAGAACCAGGAGTTATTGACGCGGTTAAAAGTGGAATTTCTAAAGGATTATACAGACCTGACAACTTTGTTGCAGGTAAGTTTATTGTTTTGAATGAGATAGAAACTACAGGTTTATAAAAGATTATTATTGTATAATTTTAAATTAAAATTTAATTCGCACAAAACGTACTATGTTTAGTTAATTCTTAATAAGAAATTATTTTAATTATGACATTACTGAGTATGGGGAGGGGGGAGGGTCAGATTTTAAAAATAATTTCAGATTAATTAAAAACTTTTTCTGAACTTGATTTGAGTTTGAGTTTAATATATTCATGTTGATTTATTAATTTGATGAAGAGACTTTTCCAGGAGTCTCTACGCTGATTTAAAAAATTCTACCTCAAAATCCGATCTTTAAATGCGATGTTCTGTGTTGGAACATCCACTGCACTGCGACTCTGTATAATAGTCAGATCTTGACACGACATACAGCTCTGATGTTCGAGCTGCTTGTCGTAACCGCACAAATTGTATACGCCGTACCCAATCATTTGATGCTGGGGGACCAAAATATTTACTTTGTTAATTTTGTTGAGTATCTTGAATTGCTGGTTATGTCTCCTTGTAAATGGCGTTCTTTTAAGTAGGTAAGTACAAGTGTTTATTTTTGTCCGTATCGTTAATAGATGATTGGATTTTGGCGACGGGGTCTTGATCATCTTCGATTAACTTAATGTCAATATCATCATACAGGGAGTAGACTTAAATGGCAAATTAAAGATGTGATTGGAAATACGTTATATAGAGTGTGCGCCATAAAGGTATTTATAACACATAATTTTCATAAGTATTATAGCCACATGTGGGCTATATGTGGCTTTCACCTAAAGTGTATAAACACCATAGTAATATATGGCCCACATTTACACCACCACATAAATTGAGTTTGCTATCATTTAATAATACATGTGGCTCAGATCAAATTTTCTTATCGGGGTAGATCTATTAACTTGCGCAGCTTCCAGATTACCAATGAAGCCACATAAAATTAGCCAGTGCATTATATACACCAGTTGCCAAGACAATAGTTACAAATTTTTAACCTTCAAAGTTTTATGACCCACACTTTATATCAAATTAGGAATGTTAAAACAGTTTGTAAAAGCCTTAAACTTTAGGGAAGAAGCTTTTTCCAAAAAAAATTTTTTTAAAAAAATCAGAAGAATAAAATTCTTGTGCGTTTTTTAAATTTGATCAAAAATTTTATTGTTGTTTATAAGTTATCTGAAGTTTTAAATCATTTTTTAATGAGCCCTTTTAGCTCTCAGAGAAAAAACTTTAAACAGCTATTACTATTTTTAAAAAGACTTTCTTCAGATTCTAGAGATCCAAGGTTCGATGCCTCAAAATCCGATCTTTAAATGCGATGTTCTGTGTTGGAACATCCACTGCACTGCGACTCTGTATAATAGTCAGATCTTGACACGACATACAGCTCTGATGTTCGAGCTGCTTGTCGTAACCGCACAAATTGTATACGCCGTACCCAATCATTTGATGCTGGGGGACCAAAATATTTACTTTGTTAATTTTGTTGAGTATCTTGAATTGCTGGTTATGTCTCCTTGTAAATGGCGTTCTTTTAAGTAGGTAAGTACAAGTGTTTATTTTTGTCCGTATCGTTAATAGATGATTGGATTTTGGCGACGGGGTCTTGATCATCTTCGATTAACTTAATGTCAATATCATCATACAGGGAGTAGACTTAAATGGCAAATTAAAGATGTGATTGGAAATACGTTATATAGAGTGTGCGCCATAAAGGTATTTATAACACATAATTTTCATAAGTATTATAGCCACATGTGGGCTATATGTGGCTTTCACCTAAAGTGTATAAACACCATAGTAATATATGGCCCACATTTACACCACCACATAAATTGAGTTTGCTATCATTTAATAATACATGTGGCTCAGATCAAATTTTCTTATCGGGGTAGATCTATTAACTTGCGCAGCTTCCAGATTACCAATGAAGCCACATAAAATTAGCCAGTGCATTATATACACCAGTTGCCAAGACAATAGTTACAAATTTTTAACCTTCAAAGTTTTATGACCCACACTTTATATCAAATTAGGAATGTTAAAACAGTTTGTAAAAGCCTTAAACTTTAGGGAAGAAGCTTTTTCCAAAGCTATCTTTTTTATATATATATTAAACCCCATATTTTCGCTTCTTAATACCTTATCCTTGTATTATCTTAGTCCTGTATCTTTGCCTTCTTGGATTAAGGTACTGTGCTGCCCTAAGTATATAGGTTAATGGAATAATGTTGAGAGGGGGGAGCTTTCAGCAATGCGTAACACATTGCTTAACGCCCCCCCTCCCCCCCCCCCCTCTGGTTGTAAGCAGAGACCAAATGCGTTTTAAAAAAACTCATTTTGTCTCTGCTTACAACCAGAGTCTAAAAAAGCTGCATTTGTCAGTACTGGTGTCCTAAATCATTGTTATAAATTGACAGCATAACTCTGACGGAAGTCATTACATAAAAAACTTGAAATTAATAATTAATTGTAGCTTTCTTCTGGCCTTTTTCAATGCAAAGTCCTTAAATATATCTTTAAATTGAGTATATCTCATAATACCTGATTCTATGCTTAAAAGAACTAGAGAATCAAGCCTCTTTTGAACCCTTTGAAGCTCGGTTGGGGCTTTTCAAATGTATCAGGTTGATCCCTCAAGCTCGGTTGGGACATTTAAAATGCTTCAGCCTCATTCCCATATAACAGATATGTTGTTGAATCAATAGAAAGACTGAAGTAACCAGAGGAATTGACTTCGTTGACGATGCTTAACTAAACAATTTTGTCAGTTATTAGCTCTGTTAGTTCCTTGCAAATTGTATTTAAAAGATAAGAAGGATTTTCTTGTGTACAGATGACAGCAGTGACATATGTTTCTAATACTCAAACTTCTCCCTTATCTATCAAATGTGTTAAATTCCTTGATCTTGTCTAGTGGCGAGGTATGTTAGCAGGCAGTCTTGGTGAAGCTGACTTTTTTTGTGATTGTCAATGCTGAAAATGTTTCGCCAGTCACTGAATCCACCCTCATCACACTGAGAGGAAGTTATTTTAAGGAACAAAAAGTTTACAAGCAAAACAATGTGGAGTCCCTATACAACTAAAATATAAAATTCATTCCCATCAATATTCCTCGCAATTAGTTTTTCTTTCAACAAAAACTTTTGATGAGCAAAATCTTTTCTGTTTTCCATCCTTTAAAACATGACATCATTTATCAAAAAGAAATTTATAATGCTGGCAATTGTTTAATCCAGCAGCAACCCAGAAGGCTTTATCCTCCACAGATAACTCATCCCATAGACCAGGATCATTTTCTCGGTTGGCTGTATTCACATTGATGGTAGGGTTACTTTCGTTGATTTAATAATCTATATTTTATATACCATTTTTCATCGCATCATTACTGAAAAAAACGTTTCTAAATATGGTAACTTTGATTCGGGTGTTTTTTATTTATTTTCTACTCTTAATGTTGACGTCACTGATGAATGTTGATTTTGATTTATTGCACATCCTTGCTGCTGCTGCTTTGTTAAAACATTAACTGTAGTTTATTGTTATAACAAACATTATTGTGTATTATCTGATTTACCTGGTTGACTGCGCTTCATTTGTTTTTCCACATCTAATTGAATTTCAATTCCGGACAATAATTGCATTAAAAATTTGGTGGTCAAGATCAATATTAGCAATAGATATACATTCAAGAGTTCATATTTTTTTCTGACAGCGGTTCTTTTAAGGTCGGTAATAAGTGTGATGCAAATGAGACCTTACATAATTTACATTATACCCTGGATTGAATAGTAAGGTTTAGAGCAGCATTTAATATTTCATATAGTATGATGTAGAATTTTGACTTAAAAAAAACAGTGACAAAAAATCTCAATTATATGCTGCCCTATTGGTTTGGTGTCCTAAGTTTGTGCTTATTTTGCTTATAGGTTAATCCAATTTTTGCCTCAGATAACTTTGGAAACACAAGACAAGAATAAAAAACACAACATTCGTCTCTAGTTTCCCAAGCTATCTGAGGCAAAGAATAAAGGTGGTATATTCGTTTGACCCCAAATGCAAATAATATTAAAATCACAAAAACCCAAAAAAGCAACTTTAGACAAAAGTTAAAAAAAGCAACGATTAGTGTACATTTAATGATGTGGCTCCTGGATTCTTAGGAAATTGAAAAGATCCTAATTACAAACAAATTATTACATATTACACAAATTATATATTAACAAATAGAGAATTGTAATGTTTCTTTTTTTTCACTAATATCGTTTTTCCTAAATACCTATCAATATACAAAAAAGAAATTATCTAATTATTCGATAGTTTTTTGCTAATGCTTAATTTCATATTTTCTTGTTATAAGCATCTAGAAAATATGAAATTGAGTATTAACAAAAAAGTATTAATGTTATATATATTTTATATATAACATCGATAAAAATACATCCTTGGCACAGTGGTTAGAGGTCTGGCCTTGAACCAAAAGGTTAGAGTTTCAACGCCTGCCCTAGCCCAATAAACAAAATGGATAAAGAAGGAGGCGTGAACTTCCTAGTTAAATGCTCTTAAAATGTCCGGATAAAAAATTAATGTTTCAGCAAAAACGACATTTTCTCTGCTTCTCCTGTGAATTAAAATGAATAATAACAATCATAAACATAATAAATAAAATATTTTTGCTTTTTTAAAAAAAAGTTGTTTACGATTTTATTTTATTAAAAATATATATTTTTAGCTTAAATAAATTGATAATATATATTTTATAACGTTTTTTAGGATTAATACTGAAGAATATGAAGCTCTTGTCAAAAATCTTGTCAACAATACTTTATTTCTTTAGTTTCATTTAACTTAACCGTTTTTTATTAAATGAGTTTATATTTAACTGTGAATCAAATAAATAACCGTAAAATGTATTGTTGTTATCGACTTCGACTAAATCGACTAAAAGTCAACTAGTCGAAAGTCGAGTTTATTCGACTTTGAAAAATCAAATAGTCAATTTAATCTACAATTGGATTTCCTACTAATTGACTAAAAGTCGATTTAGTTGAGTAAAAATCTTCAAAATCTTATATCTTTCCATTAAATTTAATTTTTCAATATTTAGTTTTTGTTTGTTCATCTGATAACAATAGTATGTACTATTATAACTACTACCTAGTTTTTTGTTTACTCTCTTTAAGTTTTATCTAATTCAAAGCATGTTAGCATTATTTATACTTTATTACACTTTCGATTATGTATTTCATTAATATTATTTTTATTTTGTTTACTCGATGCTTATGATTTTCATAAATACTTTCATACAGGGCCGCTCCAAGCTGGCTTGGAGCTCTGGAGAAAATCTAAATAATGATGCTTAAAATCTAAATGCTATCTATGCAATTGCTATATGATTTTAATGACTTTTTGATATATAAAAGGTCTAAATCATTGGGGTCTGGAAATAAATTTTCCTGTTGTAGGAGCAGCCCTTCTATCATATTGTTTTGCTCCATTATTATTTAAATGATATTATGTTTAAAAATAGAAAGCAAGTATTAACTTATTCACTTTTATTACTATTTATTTCAAAAAAATAAATTATTTCCATACTTTGACTAAATTGACTTTTAGTCAACTTAATCGATTTTTAAAATGTATAATTCAATTTTAGTCGGCTTTAGAAAATATATTTGTCGGTTTAGTCGACAGTCGAGTTATTTAATAGTCGTAACAACACTAGTAAAACGGCTTAGGCTTCTATAAAATAAATTTTTTTATATTTTTACATAAAATATTTGTTTACAAATATGATGCAAATAAATTTTTTTACCAATGTCCATCAGAAAACGGTGATAAATTAAACAATACAAACTTGACCCTCTTTCTTTTCTTTCTTTTTCTTTTCGTTTTTTTAGAAATACAGAGAGAACTCTGTATTTCTAAAAAAACATCAATAACTTTGTGGGTCTAAGTACGGCCAATTAATAAATCGAAATGTGTTTAAAAAAATCTATTTGAGACGAACTTATATTTTATCAAAATATAGTTTATACTTTAACGGTTCATAGCTGGTGGCCATTTAGTAACACTTGCAATTTGGTAAACCCAACTAATCTTAGTTATTCTTTTTTACCTTTAGTAACCCTAAGTTTTCTCTGTTGTTCTTTGATAATTTATTATAAACTATTAAAATTATTATTTTTTTTATTAAAATTGCATTTTTTTTCAAGGTAACGGTGGTGCGGGAAATAATTGGGCAAAAGGGTACTTGGTTTGTGGAAATGAATATATTGAACGAGTATTAGATATAATTAGAAAAGAAGTTGAAGCTTGCAATTGTATACAAGCTTTTCATATGATGCATTCATTAGGAGGTGGAACCGGCTCGGGGTTTGGTAGCCTCACATTGAACAGACTCCGTGAAGAATATCCCGATATACTGTTCATTAACACTAGCATATTTCCTTCCGCGTTGGTATCTGAGGTAATTGTAGAACCTTATAACACTGTTCTTTCGTTAGATCTTTTGTTAGAACAATCGGATGGTGTCTTCTGCATGGATAACGAAGCCCTCTCTAAAATATGCCTAAATAAACTTAAACAAAAACGAGTTACTTACGACAAACTTAATCAACTAGTGGCTGCTGCAATGAGTGGAGTCACTACAAGTCTAAGATTTCCAGGCCAGGTTTTGTTAAACTTTTCGTTTTTATAGTTTTTTTCTATTACTACGAGAAAAACATAATTAAAAAAAAACTACTTTTCTTTAGTTAAATGCAGACATACGGAAACTGTCGGTAAATATGATACCTTTTCCGAGATTGCATTTTTATATGACAGGGCTATCACCTTTATCAAATCCAGATGAATTTGGATATTGCAAGCAAGGCGTTGCCGAACTAACCCGCGATTTATTTGAACCTTCTAATATGATGGTAGACTGCAACCCGCGAGCTGGGCGATATCTGACATTTGCAGCAATGTACCGGGGTACAGTTTCAATGAGAGATATTGACGAGCAATTAAGGTTAATTCAAAACAAAAATAGTGCGTATTTTGTTGAGTGGATACCCAACAATGCTAAGGTATCATCTTGCAATGTTGCTCCAAAAGGACATAAGTTAACGGCAACGTTTTTAGCTAACAATACATCTCTTCAAGATGTAATGCGGAGGATTCGAGATCAGTATTTAAAAATGTTCAAACGAAAAGCATTTTTACACTGGTACACAACTGAAGGAATAGAAGAAATGCAGTTTACAGAAGTAACAGTCACATTGTTTACATACATTATTATTATTTTTTTATAAATAGCTTTTTTGATTTCTTGCAGATACTGTGTGAAAACTCTAAATAATTGTTTTCTATTTACAGGCAGAATCTAATATAAACGATATTATATCGGAATATGAGCAGTTGACTCACATGACAGCAAACGATTTATGTTGCTGTAGCGATTTAGAAGATTCTCTTGAAGAACTAGATTCTGGAATTTCTTGTTTATAGAGTTTTCTATTACGAATGAACTTCCATAGTTATGTATTAAGTTATAGTAAATATATATAGTATCTTTCTTTAATATGTAATGTATCTCACTGTTTTATATTTTGTTTATTTTATGTTATTTATCATTACACTTTTACTTATCAATGTATTTAGTTTATATTAATTTTTTATTACCATAATATGGGATTTTGTCCGCTCGTCAAAGTTTTTCTCTATATAATTTATATAAATATTACTTTACAAAGCTAAAATTAGTTGTAAATCACGAGGACCAGCCAGGCCTCAAGATACAAACATGAATATTTTTCATACTTAAAGTATTTATTTTGCTATAAAGATATTTATTGGGAAGTCAGAGTCATCCAGGCTTGGGGTGACTATGGCCACTTTTAATTTTCACTATTTTAACCAATTACTGTCCCTCACAGGGTTGATTTTAGCTATCAAATCAAAGTATTGTAACTATTTATACCTAAGTAATAAGTATTGTTTGGTGCAGGATTAAAAATCATTTGTGTCATTGCACATATGTAGAACTTAAAGGAAACCTTTTAAATTAACAGTAAAATACATGAAACAGGAGATATTAAAAGTTATTAGATAAAATTTTCAATAGCCAAAAAAACATTCATGTAAGGATGATAAATAATACAAACTTTAATTGAAAACTTCAATTAAAGTACCATATAAAGAAGCAAAGGAGACTAAAACGCTAATTTAATTCAAGGCTTTCATCTTCATTTGCATTAAGTAGCTCATCTTCAGAAACGGTATTTTGAGCTGTGGATGGACCTGGTCAATTTTCATCATTACTAACTTGACTAGTCTCACTCTTTCCTGGCACAACATTTAAACTTGTTCTTTTCTGCTTTTTCAATGGATCATTTCTTTCATTTCCAGGTTTGAGTCTTTTAAGTTCATTTTGAAAAGCATCATTTACTTCACTTACTGAGGTATTGATGTCATTATGTGCCCTCTTATCAGGCAAACGTGGCAGCACTAGAGAAGGATCAAAGGAGATATTCCGCATTTCCGGAACACTGATTTGAGTTTTTCATTTGTTGTATCCAACAGTTGTCGTAGAAGTTTTGAAAATTTTTCCGTTGGAACGTTTTGGCCGCTTTTAGATTAGGATTTAGCTTTCGTTGGCCCAAAATAAAATACATCTAACGGTCGACACAAATGTGTCAAGCTATATGGTAGACAAATAAATTGTATATTGTGGATCTTGTTCTGCTGCTCTGCATTGCCCTGCAGGACAACTTCACTAAATTTTAAGGACAAGTTGTCCCCTATGAGAACATCATTTTCATTATCTGGCAAAGATTTACGATATGGTAGTGATATGGTTTCAAGCCAGTTCTTGAAGCAGAAATTATCAAACCAGCCTGCTTTGGAGCTATTATATCTTGCTTTTTTGGGACCTCCCTCTGTCCATGTTGTCCACATATGTTCTGCTTTATATACAATGTATAGAGGAAGTAGTTTCCAAGAAGCAGTTCCTGCCACCATAATGCTTAGGGTTGAGTTTAAAATTCTTTCAGGGTATCTTATGCGCTTGAATATCTTTTTCTTCCTACCATGGTCATCAGTTAAATTAGTCTCATCATATTTGATGATACTGTTAGGTGGTACATTAAAAATGCTTGCTTGCAAATGTTTAAAATGTTGTTTAATAGTGACTTCACTTATATTAGCTATCTTCTTGCAAATGTTCTGGCGTGGTCTGTTTTTTATAGAATTTTTGTGGTGTCGCATGAAGCAAAGAACCCAATTCTCGCTAAGTAAATAATTTTTAAACTTTGATTCATTACTCCCCTATTGGTTCAGGTATCGCTTGACTTTCATACGTAGATCCATGGTGTCAATCAAATCCCCAGTCAGACAGAACAAACAAATATTGTAATATTACTTCTTCTTTTTTTAGTAGTAGTAGTTTTATTTATTTCGCCGTTAAGAATATATACAACGTACAAATATAAAAAAATGAAATGGTTGAAGCAAGAAGAAGGCATCAATTAGTCTTATCACCGAGCCCCATTACAATCGTATTCTACAAGTTCGTAAAATATTAAAAAATCTTTACAAAACGTCAAAAGAAAGATATAAAATGTATATATTTATACATTTTATATCTTTCTTTTGACGTTTTGTAAAATTAAAAAATCTTTACAAAACGTCAAAAGAAAGATATAAAATGTATAAATATATATGTGTATATACATACACACATATATACTTCTACATCAGACAGTAGTGCCTGCCCACCCTGTTTACGTTTTGTAGAAATTCCACATTTTCAAATTTGTCTTTTAATTTACTTTTGAATGTTGAACTTGTAATGTCATTTTTCTTGAAAATCTAGCGATCTTAGAGTCCTTTCTTTAGATCTTCTAATACATTTTGTGTGTCTCAGTGGATGTTGAGTTTTAGTGCCAACTTCTTGGTTTGGGCTTGTATGTCCAAGGCATGATGATTTGTTCTGCGAGATTAAAAAAACAAAATTAATTTAATTGGGTCTAATTTATCTAAATAGAAAAAAATAATGAATAATGATAAAAATAATTAATTATAACACTGAATAAAAGTTTCCTGTATGCAATTAATTGAGATAAAAACAATTCTCACCCTGGCCATAGTCACTCCGTTATTGCTCTCATTATACGATATGACTATAGCCACCCCTGTTCTAAAAAAAATAGTGGACATAGCATTCATTTTAGTAATTGTCCTTGTTAAACAAGGTTTAAATAAGTAGAAACAATCATTTAAATAATTATAATCACCTTAGTAAGTCCTGTGTATTTAGAATTTTGCAGGTTTTTAAAATTGTCAAAAAAAGCACATGTCAGACGGCCATCTTAAAATGATGTCTGTACCGCAGTGCGCAGGAAATTTTCTGTGCACTGTGAAATGCTACTAAATAATTGCCTATATCTTAGTTTTGCACTATGCAAAATTAAAATAGCTGAAAGTGTAACATTTTAGCATTTATGGCTCTCTAATTTTTTTTTTTGCTTAATGGCTTAAAGTCACCCCGGGTGGGCAGGGTCACCCCATAAGCAAAATATTAAGTTATGTCTAAGTATTATTGTTTTTCTTTGATTAGGTGTTGTATAAATAGTGCAGCATCTTACTTTGTGGGTTTTCATTAATTGTCAAATCAAGACATATGCAAGCTGCACAGGCTGTAGCAGTCAACTTTTCTACCTTGTTTTAATTGCAATAAGATTTTTTTAAGCAATAACAAAATAATTTTTTAAGTTTTCTTCAAAAATTTATTATATCTATAAGTATCCCCTTCCCCCTGTTTCACTATAAGCTTTATGTGTGCTTTTACTTTATTAGAACTTTTATTGCAAAAACTTTTCGGCACTTAAGGCGGATTTCCACTTACAGGAAATTTTCCGCGGAACGAAATGAAAAACTATCCAATTATTAACATAAAAATGCAATTTCTATGCATTGTTAGCTAAAAAAGTTGCAGTTAACTTGTGCCCTTTTATTGCGCATCTTAAACTTGTTGTCGTTGTATGATTGGATGGGTTCCTTATTTTACTTTATATTATCATTTTTTAGTTATTTAGGTGCTCTACGAAGTCCTAATGGTCTTATCACAGAGCACAGCGAAGTAGCATTTAAACCATAGCTCACGTCTTCTTCCTTAACAATATTGAATATATGCGATAACTGGTTTTGAACCACGGACCTCAAGTTCTGAAGACAGAACTTTAATCTTGCTTTTACATTTCGTTCCGGAGAAAATTTCCTTTAAGTAATTATCCGCCGTGAAGAAAAATTATTTTTAGTTTAATATTGCATTCATTTAATATATATAGTTACATATGAAAAAGTTAACCAACTAAAACTTTAAATAGACATAATAAGCATAATGTATTTATTTGAAGAGAAAAAAAAAAATTTAGATACAAAAATAAGTTTCTAAACATCCACCCTCCCTAATAATTAACCTCCCTGTCTCCTAAATCCCTCCCTCTTAAAAAAAGATATTCAAATTTTACTTTAAATTTAGTATTACAATAACTTATTAAAATATTACACCTAAATATGCACTCTGCAATTTTTCCATTTTCCATTTTTTATTCGTTTGGCTGCAGGTGCCTGTTCTTCATTATTTTTTTGCTGTGGTTGCTTAGTATTATTTTGTTCAGTCATTGGAATGGATGGCATGAAAAGTCTGCGGTTTTACTTTAAGTCTAGCTTACTTTGTTGCTTTTTATTCACCTTTTTGATAAAGATGGCAATCATTGTGCAGTTGGAGTACGCGTTGCGGCAGCTGTTGAAGATGATGATGGTGGATCAAACGTTTGTGTGATTATCGATGCCTAATGATTTATGTTGCTTTTATTTAGTGGAAATAAACCAGTGTATTAAAAACCAGCGACAGCATGCAAACGTGTGATACGTTTACTACTCTACAGCAATTTGAGCAACAGTGGAGAATTTTATTTATCTAAATTCTTACGAAATTTTTTTTTTTTTTGCCATTTAAATATATACAAATCGTATGTTAATAAAAAGAGATTTATGTTGCAGAGGCAAGATGAAGACTAATACGTCTTATCGCCAAGCCCCTTGATAAATTCCGTAAATATAAAGTTTTATTTAAAAATAAGCACTTCCTTTAACAATATAAAATAAACAAACGTAAAATTGGTATATATATATATATATATATATATATATATATATATATATATATATATATATATATATATATATATTTTAATGATACTTCTCTTTTTATTTTGCAATTGTTAATACAAAGATTTGGAAGTTTTAATGAAATTTTGTCACGTTCATGATAGCAATGTAAAAAAGTGTATTTTGTTTTAGTTAAATTTAGATATAATTTGTTTGCTGTAAACCATTCAGCAACGTATAGTAGTTCTGTGTTTACAGTTTTAAATAAAATTTTTATATCACTGTGAGTATAAAATAGATTAGTATCATCTGCAAACAAAATTGCATCTAAAACATTACAAGATATATATCGTTATCATTGATATATTCTAGAAATAAGAGCGGTCCTAATATAGATCCTTTTGGTACTCCACAAGATATATTCATGTTGTTAGTTTTTCCGTTATTATGAGAAATATATATTGCTGTCTATTTGATTGGTAGCTTTTAAACCATTTAAGGTTCGAGTGTTTAATACCGTAATTTTTTAATTTGGTTAATAAAATATAATGATTTACAGTGTCAAAAGCCTTGCTGAGATAAAATAAAAACGCCTAAAGTATATTTGTTTTCATCAAAAGATTTAAGAATATCATGAACAAGATGAACAATTGCCTGATCAGTAGAGTGACCTTTTTTGAATCCAAATTGTTTATTATAAAGAATGTTATTAATATCTAAGAAATAGTACAGTCTTTTATACATAATATGTTCTAATATTTTTGAAAAGCATGGTAGTATTGAAATAGGTTTATAATTTGGGATACAAGTTGCATCTCCAGATTTTAGAACTGGTATCACCCTTGCAACTTTCATTTTTGTTTTACATTTTCTTACATTTTGAATATACTTGGTAAAAATTTCTTTCCATGCTTGTTTGACATAGCAATACATACCTCCATCCAATTGTTGTAGAATTTGTGAAGAATGGTCTGGTAGACAAATAAAGATTATATTGTGTTTTTTGCACAGTATTACCGCTTCTAAAGTCACATGAGCTAATCGCCCATCTGGTAATAAAATATGAATATAACCTTTTGCTCATTCAATAAGCATATCGTGCTCAATCCAACCTGATTTTGAAATTGAATGTTTTGTGCTAACTGGACCACCGCTAGTTCTGTCAGGAGGAAGGTTTATTTTGGCTTTGTATCACAAATGGTGGTGCAAAATGTCCTCCAGCGTTCTAGCAATTGTCCACAGTATAACAAACTTTTTCATTGTTGCTAGTGAGTTTTAAGACATGACTTGTACCGTTTTCTCATACAACTATTGCTTTGGTTTGATCAACCAAAAAAATCTGTTTTATCGCAATTCCAAATATACAACCTAAAATTTATGTTAGTTTGTTGATATTACTTTACTGTTGATATTTCTGACAAACAAGAAGAATTTTTTCAATGCTGAAAATTGAAAAAATGTTTTTATAAAGAGATTCAGTTGAAATTCTTAAATTTTATTTGACTATCTCTTTATAAAAGCATAAAACCAGTCTTTGACAGACTAGCAATCTTTTAATGAGTGCAATTAATCTTCGCGTTTAGGCTGGCCAGTTACGATTTCGAGGAGTTTATTTTGGGTTAAATCATGGGCCCATCACCAAGTGATTGGAAAGCATCATATCAGATAATGCGCTTGTAAATAATCTTTTTTGTGCGCTTTTCTTTAGTTGACATTTTGAACTAAACAAGTTGAGTTCAGTTAAATTAAGAGAATGATGATTGTTTTGAGGAATAAAGTAATAATTCATTTTTAATTAAAGTGGAATTAACATGTTAAATAATAAAGTTAATTAATAAAAAGTAATGTTAATTAGATAAAGATAGGCGTTTATTCACTTGCAATTTTGTAATATGTAACTGAAAAACTCAATATATATTTTAGAAATCGTAACATAGAATTGACAAACACAACATGGAATTTAGATTTCGTAATAAGCAATTGAGAAACACAAAATGTAGTTAAGAAGTTGTAATATGTAAATGAGAATACATAAATTATAATTGCAAATGCACAATGTAAGCTTATAGGTTGTTATAAAAGGTCTTCTTAGACATGAACTTAACTAAGCTCGTGTTGTATGCTTGTTGTATTAAACGATGGCACAACAAAATTGTCCAAATTGTCTGCATGAAATTCATACAACTGAAAGATTCAAAAGAAAGCATTACGTTTTATCTTCACCAAGTGACAGAAGAGTTGTTGAATGTGCTGAGCAAACTGACGTTTAGGTGACTCTCGCTCAAACTTTTGGTGTCAAATTAAAGACAGCCGTGGCACAGTGGTTAGAGTTCTGGCTCAGGACCAAGAGGTCCGAGGTTCAACGCCAGCTGTAGCTCTATAAGCAACATTAGTAAGGAAGAAGACATGAATTTTCTAGTTAAATGCTCTTCGGTGGTGCTCTGTGATAAGACCGTAAGGACTTCTGGATCCATTAAGAAAAACTATATTCGCAGCAAAAAAATTCACATTCATTGGGATGTGAATTTTTTATCATCAAATTGAAGAAACATTAACATGGATTAAATATGATTGTCAATTAAGATTGCTTTTTACCTAATTACTTCAATGGCACTTTTTTTCATTAAAAGAAGTGCACAAGGAGCCTTTTACAATAAACAGTTATAAAAGAAAACAAAAAAAAAAAGCTGATTACATTAGGAACATCAACGAACATATGGTCGTCAGATTGGATAACACAAATTTTAATTTTTTTATGAAGACAAACCCGAGGACGCGCTACACAAAGAAGAAGAACAATAATTAAAATATCTGCTTCAAACGGTTCAAATATACATTTGATTGCACAGCAAATGTCCTCATTATAGAAACTTATGCAGACGATCATTTAAAACAGGTTCTTGTAAATGGGTGGATGCTAACATCACGTCATTACAAGACATCAGGGACCTTCTGTCCAAGTTAAACTAGGTGGAAAAAAATCTGGTCCAAAATTAAAAGTAATATTAAAAATTCAATTTAATTTCCACCTGTATCAGGCACTAGGGTTGTGAAATAACGAATTTTTTTGCATGCAATACTTAAATGTAGCTGTGCAAATAATTACTGACAATAATTACTTAAATGTAGCTGTGCAAATAATTACTGACAATAATTACTTAAATGTAGCTGTGCAAATAATTACTGACAATAATTACGTGTAAAGTAAGTTACATTTAGATAATTTTTTTTTTGCAAACTTTTGTGTTTCAACATTTGATGGTGAAACATTAAATGCAAAAAAAGATAAATTAAAAAAATTCTTGCCTTAGTCTTATCACCACAATTTGTTGAATGTACCAAATCTTTCTAAATATTAAAATGTGTTTGATTTAAAGTAAACTTTTTTTTACTATATATAATTATTGCTGATGGCAAAAGTATGAAATATGTTACCTTTTGATAAATATCTTAATTTAATACTAAAATGATTCTCATTTTTCTTTGCTCACTTTACATTTTTTTCGCAGTTAACACATAACACCACAAGGGCGCGGAAAGGATTTTTTGATGTTTCAGATAAAATACTTTCACACGTTGCGCAAACTCCAAACTCAAGTATATTCATACATATACCAAATGAGGGGTCCATGCAAAAACTTGGGATGGCGGAGACCTGGGAACAAAAAAGCCATAAAACGTCTGCCCCTCCTGCCCAAACGTGAGGGTACTAATGTAGTAAAATTTTCAACTTTACTATCGTAAACTGTATTTAAATTTATTGAAAGATTTTAAATTTCGTAGAAAAATATTGTAAATTACAAAAGTTATGACCATGCATATTTACCGACCTCCCCAAAATGAGGGGGGTGTAAATTTTGCATGGTCATAACTTTTGTAATTTACAATAATTTTCTACGAAATTTAAAATCTCTCGATAAATTTTAATATAGTTTACGATAGTAAAGTTGAAAATTTTACTACATTAGTGCCTTCCGGCGCCCATGTAACAGCATTATTACAAAATCACAAGTTTCAAAATTGTAAATTTTGCTTCCAATTTGACGTCATTTCAGACTCAAGTAATTATTTTTATTTTTTTGCCTCGTAAATCATAAAAGCTTCTGCATCTGCATCTGTTGCATAAACAATGCGTCTTAACGAAAGTTCTTTAGTTACACCAGAACCTTATCATATTCCTGGGTAAGAAATTTTTAGTTATAAAATCGCTTGCAAATGTTAGTGTAAAAAGCGCGTATATTGTTTTCAAATGTAAAACCATATACTCATACCACGGAAAAATACAAAAACGAAAAAAATATATTGGTTATAATTCATGTATTGTAGCTTTGTCGATTAAATCTTAAGTTTAAATTTCGACGACTTAATTAATGTTTTTATTTGTAATTATTTTAGGTTGAAAATTTCCGAAAATTTTCCGGGAAATTTTTCTTACAATTTTTGGAAATTTTCAAAAAAATTTTATTGCAATATAGTTATAGTTATTATATAGTTTTATAAAATTCTTTTCTTCGTTGCAAAAATGTGTTTTTTATCATCGCAGTCATTGTGTATTCTTTAAATATTTCAACAAAAAATGTAAAATAATAAAGACCCACAAGTAGGAAGTTATTTTATAATTAATGGGTCAAATTTTATCTTATTTAGGCAGTTGTTATGGACAATTTTATGAAAAAATATTGTAAAGCAGATTATAAAAATTTCAAATATTTGAATATTTGAATTGGGTCAATATTTGGGTCAATATTTGAAAATATTCAAATATTGACCCGTTGGGTCAATATTTGAATATTTTCAAATATTGACCCAAATATTGACCCAATTCAAATATTGACCCAACGGCAGTGATCAGGATAATTACCAGAAACATCAGGAATATTATTACTTTAAAATATAATTATCATGTCCGTAGAAACACCACGGACATTTTCTGTCAACTTTTTTGTATTAAAAACGTTTTTTGTGAAATAGAGAACGGAAACCTGAAACTAAACATATGAGCCAAACTACCACACTGGCTCGTAGAAAGAACTAAATGTTTAGTTGAGTGTTCCCGTGTCCATTAAACATATAATTTTTTTACAACATAAATATTGTTATATATGATTAGACAATCACTGCCAGCCCTTAGTTTTTTAGATATATTTTATTATTTGCATTTTTTTTCTGTAGATTTCGTAACGTGATGATTTGTGTAAAAGTCCTGTAATTTTTTTAGTATTAATTAATAAAATCTTTCTTTACTAAATATACTTAAATAATCTTTACCAACTTCGTTATCAACATTCTTCCATATTCTCGATTTCTTTCCGCACATAGGCTCAAAAAAACAAAACAAAAAACACAAAAAAATATAAAAATAAAAATACAAAAAAATAAAAAACTAAAAAACACAAAAAAATAAAAATACAAAAAACCAAACAAAAATTAAAAAATGTATATATATATATAAAAACACGACTTTGTTTTTAAAATATTCGCATATTAACTAATGAACTTTTTAAAATAGATCAAAGTAAATTAAATGTAAAAAAGCCTGTTTTTTTTCTTTTGCTTTCTTATAATATAAAAGAGAAATATAAAAGTGTATCATAAAAATATTTATAAATGGAAAAATATAAAAAGTTAAACGATTTGTAAACTTATTGTAAATATGCGTATTTATTATGCAGAGATAGTAAAGACATTTGTAAATATTTATTATTTTGTAATAAAAAAAAAAAAAAAAAAAAAAAAGATTATAAAAATTTTAGAAAGCCCCCTTTAAAAACACTTTTTTTGGTATTTGGTTGAATTTTTTTATTATAACTTAAAGTAGCAACTATGATAATTTGCTTTAAAAATTTTCTAAAACTGTTTTGTTCTGTTATTTAGTATATTGATGTTCATTTTCGTAGAATGCTTTGTTTTAGGCTAAACATAATTTCCACCCGTAAAGGGGATGTGGTATTTTTCAATATCTATTAAATTGGCCTACAAGTTTCTAAAAACTGCTCAACTATATATAAAAAGACCTGATTGAATATTTGCAGTATTTTTAACTTTTTCTTGATTTAAAGACGTTATTGATTAATGAAAGGCAAAAAGTAAAGAAAAATATTTTGTTAAATTTGAACTATCTAAAAATAAGGTTAGCAATAAAACTAAAGAACTAATGATTTTGAGATCATAAGTTCCACTGCTATGTTTAAATAAATGCTTTTAAGACTCGAGTCTCACTCGTCACAACCTTGCTAAAGCACTTTTGACTTTATAAATTAATGAATTTAAAAATGAGGGGGTGGGCGGAATCCGTAAAAAGTACCAACTGGTTTTTTAAAAATAACAAAAAAAGGTCCTTAAAAACTAAAATTCACCCAACTGAATTATGACAAATACCCGACTAGCCAACTAAATTCGTCGAAAAACCGACTATAACTTGAAAATCACCTTTGTGAACGTGGAACACCCCCTTCCCCCACAATCGTCTCTGTATGCAATCTTTACACACAAAAAATCTTGTTGGCCAACATTTACCGACTGCTAACTATAGATTCAATTTTGCCGACTCTGATGTCCAATTTACCGACTAATAAAATTTGTAAAGGGGCTTGACACCCCTACGCCCCCCTCCTCAGGACGACCCTATATATTTATATATGTGTATATATATATATATATATATATATATATATATATATATATATATATATATATATATATATATATATATATATATATATATATACGTATATGTTTAAATTTAGCCTATAAAAATATTTCTAAAGTTTTCACTTAAAAGTGTGCAAAAGAAAAAAAAAGTTCAATGCAATAGAATGGTATCATTTTTGTATGGTTACATCATGAGAGTTTTAAAATTAGGGTACGGGCGTGGTTGTTTATTAAATCGTGTTCAACTCTGAATCTTGATATGAAATTTTTTATAAATTTTGGTGTGTGTTAAGGTAGGGGTATGTATACCTCCTTACCACTTCCTGGATCCATCAATGGATAGTATTGCATTCAATATTATTACTACTATTGCAATTAATATTATTAATACTATTACTTGCTTTTATTTATACTATTTTCAATACATTACTATTATTAATACTATTACATTTGATATATTGCTTATATCTATGCATAATGATGCTATTGCATTGATAGTATTATCAACGCAATAGTATCAATACAATTTTATTGATAGTCTTTGATACTTTTTGTTATTTCAATATTGTTCCACATATTAGAAAACAAATTATCATATCATAGAATAAAAGAGAGTTAGTGTTATTCAAGAAAAAGGATTTTTTTTATTATATATACTATTTTTTTTTTCTTTCTAATTATGCATCGTAACGATCATATCGTTAAATTAGAAAACAAATGATTAAAAAGCTTATTTTCTTTCTAATTTAAGTTACGGAAAGATATGCTAATTTATTTCATAAATTTTTGTATAAATTTTTATTGCTCATTAGTTCAGTGTCTCTTCTTACTTCCTTTCTCCTTAAGGCCATAAAATATGCAAAATTAATGAGTTTCAAATAAGAATCATTTAAAAGTTTTTCCATAAGGAAAAAACATCCAATAAATTTGAGACTCATAAAAATATTGATTTCGTAACTTTATTATTACTTCTTTTTTCTTCTTTCTGGTTATTGAGGTGATTAAAAAGTTCTTACTGAAACAAGTCACTTATCATAATTTACCGCGTAATTGTATTTAACCTGATAACAGAACCAAAACTCCTATGACATTTTTAGTGTTAACTATAAATAATTTGTGATATATTATCTTTAGAGGAAACTTGTTAGGGAGTCTCGAATTAAGTGTTAAAATTTTTTATAAAGGAAACAAAAGTCGAATTAAAACCATTAAGTATTGACTGGTTGAATAAATACACTAAAGTTTTGGAGCTACGTCAGCAAAACAATTCAAATCAAATATACACTTTTCTCGCCTTTTTTTTGGAAAACTTATTTTCTAAACTATTCTTAACAGAAGATGATTTCAGTTTTAGACATAATGACAAGTCTGATAGACACTCTTGTCAGCCTGATAGCCAATTTCATTTCTATTTCAAAGAAACCCTAAGATACTTTTTATCCGTTTTTATTACCTCTAAAAAACTAGATGCAAAACAATTGAACTTTAACAGCTCCGCCGTCAGTTTCCGTAATGTTTTGAACTGATTCCCCAATTTTTTGATGAAATGAACGTTTTGAATGTCAGATTTTAAACATTTAGACAGCTTAAAGGTATATGTTTTCGTTATTTTGTTTGAAAAAAAAAGAGTTTCACCATTTGTAAAATTTTGAACAGATTACTTAGGTTAGAGAGGCTTGAACTCATCGTTTTTTTTTTTTCCAGAAATTCTTACATCTTCTGATAAATCATTAAAAAAACATTTTTGAAAACATTCGCTACGTCCACTCTTTTTTTTTTTACTCAATATTTTTATGCTGTAAAGTTTCAGAAATAGGGTTAATGATTTCAATAAGTGAAGATAAAAATTAGTCATTACATACACTAGTCACGTTTGTCTTTTTATGTGGAGGTTTGATTTAGTTGGTACAAAGTTTTCATTATTAACGAATAATTTTTCCTTACAGCTAATAAGACGTCGTTTCTTGAAAACCATCTAGTAGGACACACATTCTAAAATATAAAAATGTTTTGTAAAATAATACCAAATTTGATATTTTACAAAACATCAAATTTTTTACATTCTTGTTTTTAAACAATTTAACAAAAACTTCATAACAAACTGTATAGTAGATTTTAAAACTAATTACACCGTTTTAAGTTTGGCATATTTTTCAGATGAACTTTTATTCAACTTCGACAAGCGTTTTTTACTAGAAACTAATATAAGAATATATTTTTTTGATATTAGTGAAAAAGGTTAACAGCCAAACGATGCGTATATGGCGTGTGTGCGTGTGCGTGTGTGTAATTTATGTTTATGAGCACAAAACGAACGAATACTATAAGATTTTAAAAACTATGGTTTATATATACTATATATGTATAGATTATATATACTGTGTATGTATATGATTTTTAAGTACTTTTAAAATATTAAAATATACTGAAACTGAGATGCATTTTAACTTTTTTTCTAAATCCTCTATTATTTTTTTAAATTTCCAAAACCACATAAGTTTAAAAACATAATATCACTACATGCTTTAATATATTACTTATACTAGATATTGCGGTTATTGTCCACAGCTGAAATATAAAATCACAGAAACTATTGGCAAAACAACACACAAGTTACTCACTGAAAAAGATTGTAAATCAAAACGACCAGTACTGGTCCCTCTAAAAGAAACAAATTTTGAAAATACTAAAGATGCAATCAAACTTGATTTGCTCGACAAAAGAGAAAAAAAAA
Organism: Hydra vulgaris; assembly: GCF_038396675.1. NCBI lineage: Eukaryota > Metazoa > Cnidaria > Hydrozoa > Anthoathecata > Hydridae > Hydra > Hydra vulgaris. The sequence continues at coordinate 50,029,703 of NC_088921.1, forward strand.
ATTGTGAAAAAAAGTATCGAGCTAATATGGTTTCTGGATATACAGGTTTGTATAACTGTTTTTATTTACATTCAAAACAAATTAATCCGCAATAATTAAATTGCTAACAAAGATTTAGAATTTCAACTTATTCTTATTGGTTGTTTTAAGAACGTATTCTTATTGGTTGTTTTAAGAACGTATTCTTATTGGTTGTTTTAAGAACGTATAATAATGAACATGTAGTTTTTATTTGATAGATCGATAAAAAATAACAAATTTGGGTAAAATAAGTATTATTTACTTTACTTCTAATTAAATACTTTGACTCATTAGAAAAAATATTTTCTTTTGCCAATAATATTTGTGCGGCCATGGCGCAGTGGTTTGAACGCTTGCTTTATAAGCAGGAGATCCAGGTTCGAAACGAGCTCTGGACATATTTTCGCGTCACGGAAAGGAAGGAGGCGTGAACTTCCTGGTTAAAAATGCACTTCCGCGGTGCTCTGTGACAAGACCGTTAGGACTTCTTGGGGCACCTAAAATAAAAAAAAATAAAAAATATTTGAACGAGATAAATTTTTATTGAATATATTAAACTCGCCTCCCCAAGGCTTCAGAGAATTACTTCATTCGAGGAAGGCTACACACTTTTATAAGTTCGCAGAGTCTTACCGTAAAGGCCTTTACAATATAAATAAAAAATTTTAAAATTTCTTTATATAACATGTTTATGTTTGTTCTTTATATAAGATATGCATATCGTCCCCTCAGTATTATCTTGTTCTCTCTACAAATGTAATATATAAAATGTTCTATCTAATATGTAAAATAAATTGAACATAAAAAGAAAATTATATATAAATTAAAACAATGTTCTATGTAATATAATATATTATATCAGGTAGAACATTCTATATATATATATATATATATATATATATATATATATATATATATATATATATATATATATATATATATATATATATATATATATATATATATATATATATATATATATATATATATATATATATATATATATATATATATATATATATATATATATATATATATATATATATATATATATATATATATATATATATATATATATATATATATATATATATATATATATATATATATATATATATATTTATTTATTTATTTTATATATTAGATAGAACATTTTATTTATTACACTTGTAGATAGAACAAGATAATACTGAGAGGACGATATTAGTACTTTATATAAGATGCGTATCAAACATAGCAAGATATAAATCAAAACAATTAGAAATTTTATACCGAAGAGCAAATTTTCCGTTTGAAGGAAAAATAGGTCCATTTCAAAAACTTTTAAAATTAGGTAGGGGAAAGGCGCCTATGATGGCATAGCGCCTATGATGGCATACCGGTCATATTTCCATTAAAATTGGTTTTGGTAAAAAAATGATTAGATTTACATGACTATACTGACTTTACATTAGTTTTAGTGAAAAAACGTCCCTTGTGCACAAATATTGTTTTTATAATCAACAAAAATCGATTTTGGGATGTGCTGTGTAGTTTTATTTCCTTCATATATTTAAGATTGTGATTTTACTATTAACTGTGCAGAAATAAAATTTTCATGCATTTTATATTCAAGTTTTGTGCATTTAGTGGAATAGTTACTTTAATTTTAACTTTTGAACAAAGCAGACACAGCTTGTTTTAATGAAAATGATGACTTTTACCCATGATGGCATACTGACGAGTTGGGGGTGTTGAAATATTGACGAGTTGGGAAAACCTTTTTTTTTTATAAGAAAAACTTATTTTTAAGTAAAGTTAAAAGAAAGCGATGCTCCAACATTTTTTTTTGGTCCAAACTATACGTAAAACGCAATATATCCTATGCGCATGCGCAAAATTTTACAATGCTGGTGTATAGCATGAAATGGTAAATTAGGATGGTTTCGTGTAATTTCTGGCTTTTCTGAGGGAAGACTCTAAGGTTAAATGAAATCATTAAGTTACCCTCGATCCTAACTAGCCCCATCCTCCCCTGTGCCATCATAGGAGCAGTGGTTGCCTATGATGGCATACTTGTGCTTTTTTTTACCATAAAAATTACTTATAAAAAAATAAAACTGATGAAAACTCCCAGGGTAATTATTGTTCTAGATGTAACAAGGAATGTATCCATATCAAAACTTTTATTATTGGTCTTCAGGATACTGAATAATGAAGCTTCAAAGTTAAGTATACCATCATAGGCGCCTTTCCCCTACACCTATTTTATTTCATTGAGAAGCACTACTATAAGATATATAAAACACCGTTTAGTTATGTGTGACTGATTTATTAGAAATCCTCGACATGACCACAGAGTCTTAGCATCAAGGATACCTGTTGACGTTATTTTTACAGACCTTTGATGTAGTACTTCACAGAAGATTAATATATATAAACTTTATGCATATGTTATTCGTGATTAGCTTCTTATATAGATTAAAGCATGGCTAAATAAAAGACAGCAACGGGTCAAACTAGTAACTCATACATCAGACAGGAAAGATGGAGTTAGTGGTGTCCCACATGGATCAGTCCTTGGGACTGATCCATGTGGGACACCACTAACTCCATCTTTCCTTTCTGGTATATTAATGATCTGCCTGATCTTGTATATTAATGTCTTGTATATTAATGATCTGCCATTTGTCTTGAATATTAATGATCTGCCTGCTAGTTTGACTCACAATATAAAATTATATAATGATGATAGCAAAATTATTGGGGTCATCAGATAACCATATGGTGTTGATTTTTTACAAGTTGGTATTAATAAAGCTGTTGAATGGTCATGAATGTGGCTAATGAAATTTAATATACCTAAATGTTATGTTATGCATATCGGTCCAGAATCAACTAAATTAAATAACAGTACTTTACATAAAGTACTTTAGCTGTTACCCATATTGAACGAGATATAGGTATACTAATCTCAGATAATATTAAAATTAAAGCGCAAGTACATTCTTCTGCTATGAAAGCCAACCAAATGCTTGAGATTTTTAAAAAAACATTTCTGCACAGAGATTTAAATATGTGGAAGTGGCTGTACACAACATATAGTAGACCGCATTTAGAATTTGCTGTTCAATCATGGTCACTATATCAAGTGGGAGATATTCAGGATTCAACATTCAACAAAAAACTACAAAAGTAATTTTTACAATATCAAAACTGACGCACAATAATAGACTTAAAACATTAAAATTTACCACCCTGATTGAGAGAAGGATCTTGTATGGATATATTATGTAGATACATTAAATGATGGTCAACTAGCAGCAAACAGTCTAAAAGAGTCTGTAATGGTAAAAAATAGTCAACAGTAAAAAGCTGCATTTAAAGTTTAAAAAGTTTTGAAGTTGGCACCAACTGATGTAAGCAAATATTAGTGTGGAACAATGGACCTGATATGTATTTTTTCTGATGCATTACATATTACTCGATATCTCAAAGTTTATTTCCGATCCCTAGCGCACTTGTTTGAGCCAAAATCCTCTCAATATCTAAAACTTTCAACATTTCGAACTTTTTTCACAGTCCTCTAAAAGCTCAAGATATTGAGAGTCAACTGTATTGTAGTTTTTGTGAGTATGAAGGTTTGTTTATTTACTAAAATCTTAAACTATTAGATGTTAACTTTTCAAGATTTTTTAATAGCAAGTTCTTTAATTACCGAATCTAAATAAAGTTGTTGTAGTAGTAGAATAGACGTTCTCCGCTGCAATTATTTACTATTAAACAAAGATACATGCGTTGTGCAATTGAATCTTTTTGAAAAGCAGCCACGAGCCTATCCTTACCAATAAATATGAACATCTGCAATTCTCTACTTTTGCTTATACAAATTTTGTTTTCCGTTGACGTGGTTTCTTTGTTAAACTGTTTGAACAAAATAATAAATTGAGCAATTTCATCGGATAACTGAGGATCAATGTCTTCATGGTATATTTCAACTAAATGCACGGCTTTGGCTTGCAAATCATAAGATTATAAAGTATTAACTTTAAAATCTTATGATTAGCGAGCAAAAAACCAATATCAATAACAAAAATATCAATAACACTGTATGCAGAGATTCTCTGATTCAAGGTTGATAATAGCTTGTCAATAATTGGAAAAAATGTGTATTTTAAACTTTTCCGAAGACGTCAATTCAGCGTTAGCATCATTTGCTTCTGCATCACGATAGTCCCATCTTCTGTTTTGCTAAATTTTTCTTTTATGCTCTTGTTGATACGCATTGACACAGAATTTTACATTTCTGTTCTATTTCACTGAATTAGGAACTCTTTAACAAACTTTTTTAAGGATTGCCACATTTTTGTAGTCGTATTCTAATCTAGTTTTGAACCTTGAAGTCATTTGATTGTTTTTCCAAATCTTTCTGAAAACATTGACCATACCTGGACCATCAGTCCAGTCTCTAACTTATTCATACTTGCATTAAGTCATTTTGCTTTCAATCGCGTATCAGCTTTTTCAGTTGTTGATTCAGACATACTGACAAGAATCTGTTGAACTGTTTTATATCCTTGCTGCAATGCATCAACTGCATTGTGGTGAGTAGCCCAACGTGTATCTAAAAGTTGTTTAAATGTAGGTATTTGTAAAGGAGTGAAGCCAGTTAAAAGTAGATTCCATCGGTGTGTTGAAGCAGAGAAAAACACAAACAGTTTTTGAACGAAATCAACTGCAACTGGACAGCTGTCGGTATTATTTTGACCAACAAGATTTAGAGAATTTCCACAACATGGAATCTATTTAGCTAAACTGTTTTCTTTGCGAATCAAAGCTTGCATAACATTGTATTTTCCACTCGTATTTGATGTATAATCATCTACACTTTTTAATGCTTATGCCTTCTCTTCTAAAAATGCAAGTAGTATTTTTGCCAAGCTCTCATCAGTATGCTCATATATGGGAATAAATTTTATAAAACGTTCAACTGGTCCGCTTGCTATTACATATCGAATTATTAATGTTAACAAATCTGAATGTGAATCATCCGGTGTTGAGACTACTGAGACAGAATAGTATTTTGCATTTTTGAATTCTTTTATGACTTGCCTCATTAACTTCTCGCTTATAATTCAAATAAATTCATTACAAATTGTTGATGACAAATATGATATATGACCTTTATCTTTGTTAGCGCGTTGTTGAATGTGTTCTGAAATAAATGGATCATACTCCGTAAGTAACTCTAAACATCCTAAATAATTTCTATTGTTCGCAGATCCAATAAATTCATTTCCACGTAACGCAAGATCTCTCACCAACAATAATTCGATTACACTTAAAATCCGTTTGAGAAGTTGACGCCAACAGTTCCTTTCAGACATGTACTGCTCTACAAGACTTTTATCTATTTGCTTCCCTCTAGTTTTTATATAAATAAATTTCTCAATACTATTTCTGAACAAAGTATTGACTTCATGGTAACTTAAATCCCTGACTACATTCTTTCAATTGTAAGAACCACTAGTTGATAAAAACGACACTTTTTTTGGCTTTTGCGAATAGTTTACAATTAGCATAGAAAATTAATTTTATTTTTAATAAAAAGCATAATGGTTATTAATTTTTATTTTTAATAAAAAGAAAACATTATATAAATAATATAACAAGCGAGCAGTCTGCACTAAATTTTTTTATTAAATCGGATATAAAAAAAATGAAAACAAGAATAAGATAATTTGTGCAACGAAGTAAAATATATTGCTGCAGTGTCTAGGTTTTCGATAGTTAAACATCCTAAACTTTTTTTTACAGTGTCTAGATGTTCAATACTTAAACATTTAGTATTTGAGGTCGCGAGTTTAAACATCTGGTTGTTGGGTATTACGGTTTATCCTCCTCCGGCTAATTGCCATATAGAGGTCACATACCCGGGCCAGCAAAGTCAAGTTCAGCTCACTAAAGAGCATCATCACCCGCTTCGCTGACCAAGAGTAAATGAGTTTAGGAAGAACGAAGAAAGCTAGAGTAAAAGCCAGAAGAAGTCAAGTTAGACAGATAGCATAGAGAAAGCGGACAGAGATTGCACGAGATGTTAGAATGTGCAACTCATACCATTAATTAGGTTGCCTAGTTAATGTATGATTATAACCTTAGTCAACATTGCTGATGACTTTTGTTTATAATTTTCTTCTTAATGACGTTTGTTTATACTTATCATAATATCCGATTGTTGATAATTTGGTGTTTTTGCTTCTTTGACGTTTTTTAAGATTCTAAGACCATTTTGTTTGTCAATATTTTTTTTTGGAGTGGGCCTTCATTATATAATTTTTTATGTTTTTTTTCAGAGGGCCTATTTTTTGTGGTGGGCCTGTGGCTATAGCCTCCTCAGTCTCCGTCTTAATACGGCCCTGGATCTGGCTCTGAAACAATTTTGAGAGAACCTCCAGTTATCAGAGTACATGGACAGGTTTATGACAGTTTAGAAAACTTAGAGGCAACTAACGGCAAATAACCTTGATTCATGCAAGTTTGGGTACATTATGGACACTAGGCACTTGATGGACACAGGCACTTAGAATTGGGAAGAAATTTTATAGTTGTCCAATCAGAAAAAGCTTCAATTAGAGTACTTGATGATTTATTGCATAATTTTGAGAACAATTTCGTGATCGTGATAGCACGATTCCAAAAAGAAGTTTTTATCGTCAGGCGATTGCTAGGAGGCGATTGCTAGGAGGTTTATCTATTTTAAGTGTTGTTCCTATTTCCAACAAACTACAAGACATTTTTATTTTGCTTTGCTTTTAACTATAATGAAAAATCTAAATCTAAATTGAAACTAAATTTACCTGATAAAACAAAGTTATTTAGTTTTAATAAAATAATTATTTCAGAATGTTTGTTGTTTGTTCGCTTTTTTATTTTATTTTAATTCCCCAAGACTAAGAAGGCGACTACAGTCGAAGAGGTTACTTAATTGTGGTTTAAATTTAAACTTAGTTATGGTTTAAATTTGTTTCTTAAATTTCCATTGATGTTTCTTTTGTTGGTCCAATACTTTAACATTTTATTTTTTGTCAAATTTTTTTTTGATTTTTATAGTCAAGAAACTATTGTTCTTTTTCTTCTTATGCTGTTTTTCCCTTTTTTTATATGTATTGTTTCGTTCATATTAAGTTCATTTAGAGCTATTTTTATTCTGTTTTTTTACTTTTCCCTTAGCCTTTTTTGGACTCAAACTCCTCAAAGTTCCACTTTTGCTGATGAAAGCGTTTCTTGATTTTAGAGTTAAATGACTTCATAGAACTATTTTATATAGCCGTCTTGATTGTTGTTTTTTATAAATGGAATTTAATTTGGAGTATTTTAAAAAAATATTCAAACTTTTGTTTTGTTTAATGAATATACGCATTTTAAGTTTTTATTTTATGAATTATAACTTAAAACAAGCTATATTGAAAACTGATGTCACGCCGCGGCCTGTTTTAAGCGAATAATTTGAAACAATAGTATAGTTTTATTTTTTTGTTATAACATTTAGTCATAAACATTTATTTTTGAATCTTTTTAATACTTAAACCATTTTTCTAAATATTAAGTTGGCTAAAAAGTAATGAGCATTTTGTCTAAAAACTCCTTGAATGTTTTTTTTAATAAGGTTTCTATAAATAAACCGTGAACGGCAAATCATGTCAGATAAAATTATTGCACTGCAACTTCTTTATATTGCAAAAAACAGTCAACGTTTCAGACCAAGAAATTCACTGTTTGTTTAACGTGTTTCAGTCTGGCTATTCAGCAGCCAAAGGCGGATCCACTACATGAGAGAATGAAAATCGAAATGGAAAATGAGTTAAAGAGTTTTTTTCAAGAAAAAAATCAGTCTCATGTAAAAAAATCGAGGCAACCTAATATTCCAAAAATTGCTGGCCAAACTATTACAGAACACGGTGTTGCAGATCATCTCAAAAAAAGAGAAGAAGTTAAGCAACTCAAATTAGCTGAAAAACAAGCTAAAAAGCGTAAAACCATCTGCAAACTCATAATGCCATTGCCAAACCCTGCAGAAAAAGAAGTAACTCAAAATATAGAACCGATAACAACACCTTCAGCCAAAAGAAAAAAAGTTATTAAATGCAGAAAGTGTAAAAAACAATTACATTCGGACATGATGTCATGCGAGAATCCAAATTGCAATACTTGGCTCTGCAACAAAACATGTTTGCCAAAAAATTTTGTAATGGTATCAGATTTTTTTTGTTGTAAAAAATGTAAACCTTAAATCTTTTAATATTTCTGCATGCTATATAAAGAATATATAGCATATTTCTATATGCTATATAAAAAATATATAAAAATATATACATTTACATATATAAAATGTTAAATTTATTAAATGTATTTTATATTGATCGGTTTTAACAGACTTTCTGCCAAAAACAATCATTTCTTCTAGTTTTCATATTTTCAAATACAATTAAAAAAAAAAAATTAATTAATAAACTATGTGCTTGTTGGTATTTTTTATCTTATTTAAAAAAAATAGCTTAAAAATTTTTAAAAATAATAAAGTTACTTGATTTTTATTGTTCGGTGATCGGTTTAACCCGCTTTTACTCTCTCTCTCTCTTTCTCTCTCTCTCTCTCTCTCTCTCTCTCTCTCTCTCTCTCTCTCTATATATATATATATATATATATATATATATATATATATATATATATATATATATATATATATATATATATATATATATATATATATATATATATATATATATATATATATATATATATATATATATAAATGACAACTGTGAAAAACTAGCAAAAAATAAAAAATAAAAAAATATAAAATGGAAAAAAAGAAATAATTTAAAAATAACTAAAAACCATACAATTGCTAAAATGCTCAAGAAATATATAAACAAATCTAAAATCAAAAAAAAATTATTTCACAAATAACATCATTACTAGATAGATTAAGAACTTATTGTAAGATTAACTGCTCTAATTAAATCTATTTTTATTTATTTTGATTAACATTCAGTTTTACTTCTAAAAGGGTTGCGAATTTTTCTCTTTTAATATAAATGTTATTAATTAAATCGTTTATTTCAGCAACCCAGTGAGTGAAATTTTCTTCAAAAATGATATTATTATAGATTGTGTAACTTTTATAAAAAGTTATGCATTGATTTTATCCGCATTCAGTGAAAATTTGTTACTTACGAACCATTCATTAACTTGACATAACTATTTGTTAACTATTTTAAAAATATTTCAATATCTCTGTCAAAAAAAAAAGATTAGAATCATCAACAAATAAAGTTAGGTCTAAAAGATTTGTTGTTAAATGTAAGTCGTTTTTTATTAACTAAGTTTTTATTAAGTAAGTCGTTTTTAAATTAAGTAAAATAGACATAAAAAAGATCTTTAAACTTTTTTTATTTCACCGATATGTGAAATAAAGAAGTTTGAACCGCATTAAATACAGTTATTTCAGTGGCGTCACTAGAGGGGTGTGGTCTGCACTGGGTGACACCATCACGACGCGACACAGAAGGGTGACATTAAAATGTTTAAAAAGCAAATATGGCTAATTTTTTTTTCTATAGGACTTTTTTTTTTAAGAAATAGAGGACTTTTTTTTAGTTTTACCCTTCAGTCTGTTAGTCTAGAGGGGTGACACCAAAAGTTTACCGTTCTGGGTGACACCAACCTTAGTGACGCCTCTGAGTTATTTCTTTTTTTTTATAGATATTTTATATACAATTGTTGTTTACTTTTTGAGAATTTTAATAGGCCTTTAGACGTCCAAGGAGTTATTGTTTTTCTTTTCTTCTGGAAACGCTGTTTCATATTGTTTGCAAAATTGATTTAAGAACAAGTCATTTGTACTGTTTGCCTCAATTTATTGTAACACTAAATTCCAATCAATACTTAATAATTTGTGGTTTAATAGTTGTATTAAAAAGTTTTTATTGATCAGCCGCCTAAAAATTGTGAATATAGAGGCAATTTTGTTAATTATGTTGTTGGTTGCTAAGAATGTCGGAAAATAGACCGACAAGTCAATCTGAAATATATTTAATTTTAACTACATAAAGACGGCAGTTACAAAAGTTATTATTTTTGATGTTATCAAGTAGAAGAGCTATTTGTTACTCTTGCTCACTAGTTGATTATTGGGATAAAGTTTATTTTTTATAGAAGAGTATTAAGATTAAAGTTATTTTATAGAAGAGTGGATTAAAATTATTTTGTTGAAGAGTAAAAAATTTTCAGTGTTATTATTTGAAAGATAGTTAATCATGTTTATGTTAAAATACCTAATCAATAAAATATGTTTTTTTCGAATTAGCGGTTTTGTTTAAAGATGAATTTTTAACTTTTTAAAATTACCTGATGGTGGTCTATAATTAGTATAGTATAGAAATTAATAGAAATTTCATTACCTAAATTAGGTTACATTCCTAAAGGACAACATTATTTTGGAGAACGTTACGCACTTTTTAGTAGAAATGCAATACTGCATATGGAGGAAGAACGACAAAGAATTGATACAAGTTTAAATAATTTACACAACACAGTTAAATGTTCTACTCCTATGAAGCCAATTACTGATAAAAAAATGATGTATTTTCCAAAGGTTTTACAACATTCGCTTTCACCATACACGTTATCAAACAATGACCCAAGAAAACATATGATGTCTGGTTATACTGGATTTGTTCCAAGATCACGCGAAATTATTGGTATTTATTAGAATTTATTTTTTTGAAACATATATATTTATTTTTTATATTATTTTATACCAATGTATTTTTAAAAACATACAAATAATGCGAATAAATAATATCAAAATATTATTTGCTATAGTTATATTATAAAAAATTTTATGTTTCTTTATTAAAAATTGTGTTACAAGCTGTAACGTGATGTCAAAAGTGTAAAGAGTGTTGAAATTCCATTTTCCGAAACAACTATTGATAACTACTTTGTTAGCTTTTATTACTCTAAAAAGAAATAGCATTTTTAGGTTGAAGGTTAGGTTCTTTATATTATTGAGATGTTATCGTGTCTCTAATTATAAGTATTTCTTACAATCTGACGACTGCGTTAGTAAATTTTAAAGTCTGCTACCGACGTAAGTAATTTTTACAGCTTGGGATCTACTGAAAACCTATTTAATTAGTTTAAATTTTTTTTCATATCAATATATAGCGCATCTTAGTACTTGTTGTGTAAATACACACACATGCATTAATTCTTTTTTCTAATTTGTTACTTACTGGATGTTTATAAAGTAGTTCATACAAAATCTGTATATACAAAAAGGAATTTTCTTTTGTATGTATGTTCTTTATGCATTTCTTTACTATTCATCCAATCCTAACCAAATTTGACAATCCATATATAAACCGGCTAGCTTTGATCCGCCATTTTGAAATTCATGTATTTCTGCTAACCTGACGGGTTAAGATTGTGGGTACAGTAGAGTTCTATATGAACTTGGGAATGAGGTTGACTATTATAAAGCGGCTATAATACAAAAAATGACAAACTACTAAAACAATCAAGTTTTTCATAAGAGTCCATACAATTGTTTACATTTTTCAATGGAAACAATCAACACCATTACTCATTCAGAAAGAGCATACAGCAAAATTTAGCCTTTTTTTAGCTATTTAGCTTTTTTTTTCTTTTTTTTTTACTTCTGTCATCAAACCTAAAAATAATTCTGTTTGAGTTTATTACCGAATATTTGTTTTGCAATTTGCAAAAAGTGAAAATGAGACATATCTTAAACGTCTGTCTTTATATTACTTAAATAATCTAACGAAAATAATATAATAAACTATAGTTGATTAATTATTAACTCAGTGATTTATTTTAGTTATAAAGGAACTAAAAACTCAGTAATTTATTTTAGTTATAAAGAAACTTAAAACTCAATTTTTTACAGGTTCCGGTTACCCAAAGATAACAAATCTTGCTTTGCGCCATTTTGCAAACCAATGTGCAACTAATAAGATTTTGTCCGAAATTGCATCAGAACCATTAAGTTTTGAGAAACCTATTCACGATTTTCAACGTGCACGATCTGTTTACTTAAACAACTATGGCATGGTTCCACATTACACCGGACACATTCCAGGTATACTACTTTTTGGATTTTTAATGATGACATAAAAGCCAGTAAAATAGTATTTTTTTTTAATAATTTAAATAAATTTTATAATATAATAATTTAAATAAATTTTACAATAAAATAATTTAAATAAATTTTATAATATAATAATTTAAATAAATTTTATAATAATAGTCTAGTCTGGGCGGTTAAGTAGAACTGTAAAATTTCAACAATAATAGATATTAGAAAAAAAAAAAAAATTATAAAAACTTTTTAATATTTAAGATTTACTACACATTCCTCACCTCAAAATAAGTTTAAAAATAATTTTAATTTCGACGCAATTTTCGTATGATCAAATTTAATATTATTTTAAAAAATATCAAATTACAAAACGTTAAACATTTAACGTTTATTTGGAAAAATCATACAAAATTAAAATTATTTTTGTGTACAAATTAATTTTGTGTAAAAGTATACTGGTATTATAGCTGTTATAATAACTATTAATATTATATATTATATTATAATAATTATATATTGTTGTATTATTATTCATATTTTTATCATTTTTATTACTGTTAAAAATATTTGCTTATACGTAATATATCTAATGTTTCAGGAGAAAAATTTCGCTATGGTCATACTTTTGGTTTTAGTTCATCAAAAAAGTCATGTAAAGTTGAATAAACTGATTTAATATTTATGGTATTTAATCCAGTGTTCATATGTATATAGAAATTTTATTGTATATATTTTAAATATGTTTTATAAAATATATTATGTTAATAATTGCTAGTAAAGTTAATTAATGCATTTTTTTAATAAAAAAAATTGTTAATTTTATTATTTTTGTGATACTAACTGTGTCAAACTATAACAACTGTTGAATAACTTGGTTCTTCGGACTTCATTATTAAAAAAGACATCTTGTATGGATGAATAAATGTTTTTTTAATTTTCTTTTTTAATGGAGAACATTCAATACTAATTTTAACCAAACCAGGTCTATCACTTGCAACTTCATTTCATCAACCAAGGTTTTCCGAAATTCTTTCCATTCAAGATTCTCTGTCATTAGGATAAACAAATCAGGTCCCTCATTCGGTAATGTCTTGGCAAGTACATCAAAATTTCATGCATATTTCTTAGACCATCTGAGTTATTTGACGGTAATAATATACATAACAATATACTAATATAATATACGATCTGCAACATTTATGCAAATATTGCTTTGTGTGGCCTAGCAAAAGTCAACTTGAACTTTATTTTTATCTGTTGATAGAAGCATGGATATGCTACATTCTTTTACTTGAAAGACCTTATGCTAATATTTATACCAAGCCTTCATTACTGAAAAAAACTTTATCTAGATTAGGACCAGCTATGACATTACAACTGGGGGAAATCATTAACTACCTTTCGACAAACGACAACTATGTGGTCATTGTTGACAAAATCAACGAGGTAGTTAATTTACTCAAATCTTCTATTAAAACACCGTTCAAGCAAAGAAAAGAATTATGAAATGCTAGAAGTTCAAAAAGTGGCTAAAAGTAAAAGAAAACCTCGGCGAAAATATTTTGTAGCTGGTCAATGGACGCAAGAAGCAATTCAAGGGAAGCACAAGATAGCCTGCAAAGAGCGAGTTAAAGTTGCAAAATCAATTAAAAATGAGAGTGAAAGTGCAGCCTTTTTCAAGATCCAAAACGTCTTCATAACCAAACGAATTAAAAAAATAAAGATTTTGTAAAAGTCGTGTATGAACATTTTTATTAAAGCATGAGATCGAAAAAAATAAATAACGAAAATCACTTTCAAAATAAATTACTTCAAAGTAAATTATACATTAAAAAATATTTTAAAGACGATATTTTAAAGAAGTAATGATAAAAGGGTAGAGTGAGGCTTCTCGGGCAAATTTTACTAAATCTAATAGATCACATGAACGGTGCGTCGCTACAAAATTTTTTCGAAACTTAACCTCCTAAAAATTGGTTAAGAAAAAGTATGTACTTCGACTTTATTTAAGAAGATATTGCCTAAATTTTGCCGAGCTTTTAGTTGTGGTTGATCAGCTGGCTAATTTTCATAGAATAAATCTCACTGCTCAATTAATATTAATTATTTGGGCTTTATCGTGAAGATGGTTTAATAGTTATGCGTAAAAAATCTCGGCCACAGCTCGATAAAATCAGAAAAGATATTAAAAAATTTTTTCATGAATATAAGCCTTAATTATAATTTTTATGAATATAGGCGGTATCCTGGCATTATTTTTATTTAATTATATTTTACTCATAATAAATACCTTTGACGAAATACTAGCATATTAGATATAAACCTAAAACGTATTACAAAAATGTTTTTAATTAAAAAAAAAAAAATTGCTGACTCAGCAAAAAAAAAGTGAAAAAGTTAACATCTCAAGAGCATAAATATCTTAAGGTTACATCAATATTAAAAGTTGAAGCTAGTATACTAGTGTAACTTGTGCCTGAACCAAAAATATTTAAAAAAAATTTAAACGATTTAAATTGGCAGACTTAATAGTATAAAAAACTATTTTTAGCGATAAAACGCTCAGTTGATAGGGTAGTTGTAGGTCAAGTTATTTTTTTATTTTTTTATTTTTTTTTCAGGTTCAGGCTCTAAAAACTTTAATAATGAACATATCCTGAAAATTTGAAGCTAAAATAATGATTTTTTATTGAGATATCATTGTTTTCCTACAGCTACTCATAAAAAAAAAAAGAAATTAAGAAAAATCATTTTTAATATTAAAAATCATGTACAATACTCAGTTAAATCATCAAAAATCACCAACACAAAAATCTTTTGCAGTATTATTTTAAAAAAAAGATATTTATTATTGAATTCTACAAGGTTCAATTGTCTAAATAACATTTTTTCAAATTTTTCATTTTTTGCTAAAATAAAACCAGGATACCACCTTATTGAAATAAGCATAAATTTAAAAATTGATGTCACATTTAACCTGTCTAAAAATTTATATAAGCCTTTCAAAAAACAAAATGATGACTATTGTATATTAATCAAGTCAAGTCATCCACCCCAAATTCTAAAATAAATCCCGATTTCAATTAATAACAGACTAAACCAAAACTCCTCTGATGAAAATGTATTCAACTCCTTTAAACAAATTTACGAAGATGCCCTTGAAAAAGTGAAAACACTAAATGAAAAAACAACAGAAATTTGTAATTGTAAACAAAAATATAATTGTCCAATGAGTAGGAAATGTTTATCAAATAACATGGTATTTAAATGTGTTGTTTCCTCAAAGAATGTACCTGATAAACAATATATTGGCTTAACAGAGGATGAATGGAAAAAACGTTTTGCCAACCATAAACAGTCCTTTAAAAACAAAAAGTATTCAAAAGACATGCTGTTAAAATGCATATGGGAATTGAAATATAAAAATATTGACGATTTTATATTGAACTGATCTATCCTTTAAACAGCACCTAAATATAATAATATTTCCAAAAAATGCAGACTATGCCAACAAGAAAAATTTAATACAATTGCACATGTGAACCAAGAATTTTTATTAAGCATAAAATCAGAATTGATTTCTAAATGCAGACATAAAAACAAATTTCTCATAAAAAACTATAAAAGTAAGTGAGCTCAAAAATTATTACATCAAATTCCCCCCCCCCCCTTTTTTTTAAATTGTTCAAAAAAAAAAAGAAGAAAAAATAAGAAAAATAAGCAATTCTATATAATTCTTTTTATAATTGTGTCAGCATATTCCACAAATTTGTGAAAATTTGATGTAGCTAAGACATTTAGGAGTACCTGTAATTTAATTTTTGGTAAAAATAGATGTTTTATTAACTTAAACATTCATTTCTGATGAGCCTTAATTGATGAAACACAGTGAAAATATATATGTGTGTGTGTGTATATATATATATATATATATATATATATATATATATATATATATATATATATATATATATATATATATATATATATATATATATATATATATATATATATATATATATATATATATATATATATATGTATATATATACTTAGGTCGTTAGAAAAGTTTGCAGATATATTTAGTTACAAAGAGACATAAGGAAAAAATGATAAGAAAATAATTAAATATTTACATATTATCTTAAACTGTATTTAGTTATAAATATTTTAAGTTCGTGTTGAAATATTATGAGTGTGCATTTAAAAAATCATTTGAATTTTGTTAAACACATTTAAAAGAAAAATTTTAAAATGGAAAAATTAGAATATCAAGCATATATCAAAACCCGAGCTCTACTCATAGTTTCAGCACAGGCCATAACCAATGAATTAGTTTTAGTTCATGGTGACTAAGCACCAAAATATAGTACAGTTACCAAGTGGACTGCTTTATTTAAAGATGATAGAGAGTCTCGACGATGATTCTCGCTCAGGGCACCCTTAAACCACGTATATAGCTGAGAATATTGAACGTGTACGAGCCATTATTGAAGAAAATTCTCAAGCAGCACATGATATAATTGAAGCTCTGACATCGATTAATTGTTTTATAATAATTGCAAAACGTTAATTATTAACGAAAAAATAGTTATTAACGAAAAAATCATTAATTATTAACGAAATCATTCACAACGCTGTTAAAAAAAGAAAACTAACATCTTTTTGGAAAACTCACGAGTTAACCGATAAAAATCGCAAGAATAGAGTTGAGGCATGTAAGGAAAATTTATCCCGTTTTAGAAACGGCCCATGAAGACTATATGATATTATTACATTGGATGAATCGTGGTTGTATTTGAGACAAGTAGGACACAAATTGGCTAACGCTAGTTGGGTCGGTAAAGTCCAAAAAGATGCGACAGATTTGAGCCAAAAAAACATGTTCTACTTCTTCAAAACAACAGGTGTTGTTCATTTTGGTTATGTTAAAAAGGTAAACACTATTACTAGTCAGTATTATATAAGAAATTGATTGATGCCTCTTATATGCGAAATAAATAAGCAAAGACCTAAGTAACCACTCAAAATTTTAAATTTCTCTATTATAACGCTCGATCTTATGTAACTTAAATCGTCACAAATCGTCTTAACCAAGCTGGAATCGCTTTAAAAAGAGCACTTGACAATTTTAAAATAAATTTTGTTGTTGGCAAACTTCTTTCCTGCAGTTATTGAACTTTTTGAATATCGTTGATTCAAACACAGATGTCAACGACACAGATGTCTCGCATGTATATCAACGACACAGATGTCTCGCATGTATATTAGCGACACAGATGTCTCGCATGTACATCAACGACACAGATGTATTGCATGTATACCAACGACACAGATGTCTCGCATGTATACCAACGACACAGATGTCTCGCATGTATATCATCTTATTTGGAAAATCAAACATTTTTACCATTTATTCCAATAATAGATCACTGAGCAGCAGATATCCTTTATCTCTTCAAAAATACATAGTATTGAATCTCTCGTCCGTTATCCAGATATGGATTCTGTTGCAATTAAATCGCACGCACAAGAAATTTTATAAATCTATCAAAAAATGTGGAAGCTAATTTTCTGTCTGCATTTTAAAAGCTTCGCTTCAATCGAAACTGGAACCAATGAAACTAGAAAACCAAATTATCGGATTTACTTTTGTATTCGATGAAAGAAACTTGAATTGACATTCCCTAATGTGAATATTACTTTAAGAATGTTTCTCTCTACTGCGGTTGCAAATATCGGTCCCTTTCAACTTAGTGAACTTTCAAATAGTGAAGGACTGCCTGAGTTTTAATAGTGGGCAGAAACACCTCTACGCTCTAGCCGTTTTTCAAATTAAAAAATCTTTCTTTAAAAGAAATCAATGTAAAAGGTGTGATCGATCATTTTGTTGATTTAAAAATCACCAAAAAAAAAAAAAAGCAGATAACAAAATAAATTATCTACCTTGGTGATGTAACCTAGATGAAAAGTATGTAATCTTTAAAAATTTCTGTCTCATTTTGCCTTACTGAATTGTTTTAAATATATAAAATACAAAGATCTGATTGTTCATTTGTTTATTCTTTGGAATAACTTATTATAATAATCTAACAATTATAAAATAAATAATAATAACAATTACTTTTTAATTTTGGATCTAAAACAGTAAAACTTATTTAGCCATATTTTTTTTTTTTTTTTTGTAATTTAACTCCCCGAGGCCGAGAAGGCCACTACAGATGAGGAGGCTACTTGTGGTTAAAACCCTCTCTCAACTCTATAACTCCGAAACACGAACCTTGACGAACAAGGCCACTGCGCGGAGAAACAAGCTATAAGAAAATTGTGCTAAAAAGAAAATTGTGCTAAAAACATAATTTTTCATTGTTACAAACGTTATCTTACTGGTGAGCCAGGATGGCTCAAAGACGGACCTGGGCACGTGTTTCTATCAGCCGATTTGTCTCATTATTTAACTGTCTGTATATATTATAAAGAATAGACATGAATGTATCCCAAGCTCTTTACATTTTACCAAAATAATTGAACAAAATAGCGAATTTTAACTAATTTTGAGTTATGCACATTGCAAAAGTTTTTTATAAAACTAAAGAAAAAAACAATAAATAAAAATATAATAAATAATAATAATAATAAATTTAAAAAAAAATGGGATTATTCATATATATTATAAAATTAATTTATATTGATTTTATATGCAATTGTATTGTTTTTATATGTAAACTTTATTTGAAAGTGTGCAAAGCCACGAGTATTTTATCATGCAAAATAAACATTTAGATTTAAGATTATGCTTTAGACTTCAACTTTGTTAATTAATACCTTGTGATAAAAAAATAAAATAAAAAGATGACAACAAGCTTACTTGAAAATATCTCATACACATTAGACCATTTAAATAAAAACTTCAACAAAGTATAAACTTTTTAAAAAATAAGACAATGTTTGGAAATAAAATTTTAAAATTTTAAAACAATAAAGTAAAATAGTTACGAAAAATCATTTAAATAATGTTAATTAGAGAAGAAACTTTAATCAAAAGAAATTTTACTTTCAACATTATTTTACTAGTAAAATAATATTTACCTGTAAAACTTGTAAAATATTCAATGTTTTAACACCAATAAAATCAACAGAATAAACTCTGAAATGATATCCATTTCAAAAAAAGTTTTATCATGAATGTTTAATTGAAGTTTTTGACTATTTTCTACATTTTAATTAGTTTGTATACTTGTAAAAACCTTCTCCATTTTTTTTCCCAAACTTTCCCATTTCAACGCATCTGTTCAGCATTTCACTTGGGTTAAAAAGTGGATTGTCAGGGTTGTTCTTATGCCAACCATCAACAATAAACTTAATAGTATCCAGACCAACATAGTCTGCTAGTTCAAAAGGGCCCATTGGATAACCTGCACCAAGCTTCATTGCAGTATCGATATCTCGAGCATTTGCATGGCCTCTTTCTACAAAACGAATAGCTTCCATCATATAGGGTACAAGAAGGCGATTGACAATAAAACCAGGAGTATCTTTGCAAGAAACAGGAATTTTCCCTAGATCTTTTGAAAACTGGAATAATGTATCAAATGTTTCCTGAGATGTGTTTTCAGCTTTAACTACTTCTACAAGTTTCATTAATGGCACTGGATTAAAAAAATGTAACCCACCGAATTTATCAGGTCTTGAAGTCACTTTAGATATTTCAAAAATAGGAAGAGAAGAAGTATTTGATGTAAAAATACAATGTTTCGGGGCTGCTTTATCTATTACTTCAAACAATTTCCACTTTGCATCAAGATTTTCTGTAATTGCTTCAATCACTAAATCAGCATTGGCAACACCAACACTTGGCTCTTTTTCTGTCTTTATCCTGTTCAAAGTATCGTTGACAAATTTCGAAGCCAGTTTTGGCTCGTCAGGAAACTTTTTTTTTGTTATCCTGTCAATCGATTTTCTGACCATTACCATACATTTTTGCAGATATTCATCTTCTTTGTCTACTATAACAACGTCAAAATCATTTTGTGCAGCAACTTGTACAATTCCAGCTCCCATTAACCCCCCTCCTATTACAGTAACATTATTTATATTCTTCTCTTTACCATCGTTAGTAGTGCAATACTTAGCAGTTGAGTTTACAAGTCCACTTCCGTAAACTTTAAAAATATTTTTACTAGCTGAGCTAAGAGCAACGGATTGCAAAATAGGCATTATTATTGGACAAAAATAATTGATCTCAATATTAAACTAACTGTTAAATAAGCTTTTTCGATTACTTCATCACGAGGTTATTTTTGTTTTTTTTGTTTGATAATAATTCTATGCGAATGAACAACGAATCTAATATTTTGACTTGTAAAGAAGCCATAAACAGCCGCAAAATCTTTTTTTTAGGGTTTTTATGCGACGGCCTACTGGGCCCCAATAACACTATTATATTATAGAGGCTATCTGGTGAACCTCTCCACTTCATATAGGTTTTTCACGACTACATTTTTTATACCATGTTTTACATTTATTTTATTTTTTGTTCATAGGTTCAACATCCAGTAATGTATTTTCAAAGTTTTATTTTTTCAAATATTATTCGAGGTCTTTTTCTCCTTCTAAATGAGGATAATTATGACTATTATATCCAATAGTATTATTTTTGTTATTATAGCTATCCTCGTTAATTTTGCTTTAGTATTATTATTATATGACTACTAATACAATCCAATTGATTAGTATACGTAGTATTTTTAAATAACCGTGAAAGGCAATATTGTTATTGTTAGAGCCATCCTAATGGAGAGGTGGAGGGAGGGGGCGTAAAGCATGTCTATCCTCCCGACAAAAAATTTATTCAAAAATTAGTCGGAAAATTTTTACCTGTAGTTGACAGTCGACAAATATCAATAAACGAAAACTTTTTTTTTTAGTTGTAAGTCGGCAAAAAATAGATAAGCCCCCCGGCCCTCCATCACCCCTTCTTTCAGATTTTTGCGGGACGGCCCTGGCTATTGTGCATACTTAGATTTAATGTATGCTTATAATGGCGTCAAACAGCTTTGATTTTTTAAAAAGCCGTTTAAAAAAAAGCTTAAAAATTTTAAAGCAAATAATTTTGATTAGTTAAATTTTTTTTTAATTAAAAATTTCCGTTTGTTTATCCTTGGAAAATAAAAGGGTTAAATATTAATTTCAAAAAAATGTTTATAAAAATATTACTCAAAAAATTGTATGCCTCAATAGCACTTCTAGGAATATTATTTGCGCAAATCAAAAATGAATATATATATATATATATATATATATATATATATATATATATATATATATATATATATATATATATATATATATATATATATATATATATATATATATATATATATATATATATATATATATATTCATTTTAGTTCAGTATAGCCAAATCAGTATAGTTCAAATCAATAACCCATTTGATATTTCAAATAGGTGGAGTCTAATAGTTGGTATCAAAAAATAATCACGGGAAAAAAACAATAAAATAACTTATTAATTATTCAAATAATAATTATTTAAAATAATTATGATATTTCAACTATTTATCATAATAGTTTAGTACTACTAAACTGCTACAATAGCAACAAGCTGCTGTAGTAGTATGATGCTGCTGTAGTATTTCAATTAAAAGTTTTAAAAACAAAAATTACTACAGTTGCTTTTTTAAATATATTTGTTTTAAAAAAAGAAGCTCTTTAATTTAAAAAAGAGAACCAATTTGTTAAAATTAAACATGCTACTTAAAAAAAGACTTAACAAAAAGACTTATTTACATAAAAAGAATATTTTCAGACATTTTCAGGAACAACGGTGCCTAAGCATCCAACCTTCGTGATTACAAATAATGATTAGTTCTATCAGAAAAATTCACAAAGTGGAAGTTGTGTTCTGTGTTTGTGTTTTTTTTTAAATTTATTATTATTAATTATTTATTATATTTTAATTCATTATTTTTTTCTTTAGTTTTTTGAAAACCCAAAAAAGCTTTTTGAATACAACGGTACTGATAGCTTAAAAAAATTTTACTTCATATGCTGTTTGCATTGATTCTAGACTTCGTTTTAAAATCATTTTTACTGTTTCTCAATTTTAGTTTTTTGAGAAACAACAAATTACATAAAGGGTATTTAACAAGCAGAGCCTTTTAAGGAAGGGACGTAGGAGGATTAGAAACTCCCATACAAAAACTTACTTTGAAAATTAGTTGCAAACTTGGACCTTTAGGCGGCAGTCGCCGAATGTCAGGACGAGGATCTTATTTTTAAAGTCGTTAGTCGGCAAAAAAACAGATACATCACCCCCCTTTAAGATCTCTTTAGGACGGCTCTGTAAATAAGTTGTACGAAAGTAAATTAATTATAGTCATATAGTAGTTTAATTAAGTTATATTCAAATTGTCTAAAGTCATAATAAAGTAATGGTCTTCTTATATTACCCAATATAAAAATTAAAAAACTTAATAATACTTAATTATAGAATACAGTTAACTGTATCGACTTGTGGACATGGCTTGCAATAAATAAGCTTGTGTAGTATGGCCGACAACACCGGGAGTCAGAGTGCCCCCCACTTTTTTTTTAAATGCATTTTTTTTTTTAGAAAATTCCATATATAGACGATTTTTTTTAGAAATTGATGACTGTGCCCCTCCACTTCTAAGCCCGTGTCGTCGGCTATGTATAATAATAAGCGCGTTAATTTGTTTATCATTTCCATCTTTTATACTCTTTTTATATATCTTTTTTTAGTGAACTAAAATTATTTCTGAAACCAATCATTTTTCAATATCTCTTTTAATTACCAAACACTTCATCAGAAAACAAAAATTACTACTATTCCAATAGTGCGTTTTTATTTTAATTAAAACAGTAAAATCCATTGCATTACAAAAACGAAAATTTGGTATTCTTTGGAGGAAGTATAAGTGAAAAAATAACAAGCACAATTAAGAAAAAAATTTAAAAAGTCTGATTGGTTGCTTCTATAGTTTAACTAAACTTTAAAGTTAATTTCATAAACTATTACAACTAAATCTAAAAATGCATCTGGAAATTTAATATGTGATATAAGTGATTTTTTTAAGGGCAGAAACTATTACGGACAGAAACTTTTGAGCAATTTAAACAATTATATAAACTTCCTATCACCTATATTAAAAAATAATCAGTTAATATATGCCATTCCATTCTAGTTCTTATTGGGTCAGAGTAATAGTTAAGTAATTGGTTAGTAGTAATTAGTTCAGATTTCTGGTAAAAGTACTTCGGATAGAAATTTCCCTGACAAAATTATAAAAAGTAGTGGTTAAGATTTTGTTATTTAAGAGTTCAGTGGGCTAACGACTTGATCACAATTTTAAACCGGTATGTCTCTGTTGACTTGTTTTAAAAACAAAAATCTAAAATTTAAAAAATTTAAAGATTTAAAATACTCTTTATTAATAATAAAGAGTTTTACATTTTTCATATCTTAGTTTTTAGTTTTTTTTTCTGCCGTAATGTTTTAAAATCCATTACATTTCCCGTTAATCATTGTGGCAGAAAACCTCTTGTTTGTTATGGTAATCGCCTAGAGATTCAGTCAACAAATTGAAAAGAAGCATTTCCTATTACAATTTTAGTCTGATTTGTTATGTTTTTTTTTATCTTTGAATGGAACACAAATTTGTATAATTTAAATTTTTTATTGATGAAAGTTTATGAAAATTTTTCCAATATTAAAATTTGTGTTCATTTATCAAAAATTAAAAACAAAAAATATTTCTACAACAATATTTAAAATTAATTATTAATGATGCAAAAAGTTTATTTGTAATTATTTGTAACTAAGTTACTAATAATTTTAATAAATAATTTTATTATTTATTACTTATATATAAATAATGTTATCATTAAATAATGTATTATAGTTACTAACTATAATCATTATCTTGAAAAATAATTATTAATTTAAAGCACCTGCATTTTAATTAAATAATAATATTATCCAATATAAATTAATACTCTAGTTATAATATTATAGAATATAAAAAAACATACAGTTTATTATTTTGTATTATATAAATATATTATACTATATTTATTATCTGCTATATTTTAATATATTATTATTTAATAAATATAATTATGTATTGATATAATATAATATTGTATTACAATATTACATTAATATTATTATCAGTATTACTGATATCAAAAATAAAGAAAAAGTTTTTTAATATAGATTATATTATAGAAGATAATAATATTTATTTCAATTTTAATTAAATAATATAGTTTTGCAAGAAGTTTGAAGAAATGTCTCATAAAGTTTTAACTCAAACTCCTGCAACACAAATCAAGAGTTTATATCTTGATAAAAAGTAAGACAATGAAAACTTTTATAAAACAGATTTATTTTCTATTAAAAATTTTATTTATTATTATTTTTTCATTATTTTTTTAAAAGATTTATATTTAAAAATATTGCATATATGCTATTTTGCTAATGTCATAGTTAAAAGCTGCAATATATTAGGATTCATTTGTTGCATCCTATTTTCTCCTGATAACCAGAATGGTTATATTATAACCCTCCTCCTATGTTGCAGTGCCGTTTCATATTCTATATGTGTAACAGTATTCACAAATAATACACTGATGGTCTCACCTGTTTAATCAGCTTTATTAACTTAATTAAATTTATATACTTAATTAACATTGTTAATTAAGTATTTTTAAAGATTTTTTTTTTGCATATAAACTGAAATGTTTTTAATGTTTCTTCTTTATATCAGGTTGCAATAAATTTTCACATCTTAATTATTTTTAAATCATCACCTTAATTATTTTTTCTGATAAGTTTCTGTTACTAATTGTTTTAACGCTATGTTTTTAAAGTTGGGTTGGAGTTGTGCTTGCATATAGACCTTGTAATACTATTGTTTTACTATTAATGGTAAAATAATGAGTTTTAGATTTTTTGCCATTGTACTTTTTTTACATTTTTTCATTCTGATTCACTTCCAATAAGACTGCAAGCAACCACTATTAAGTTGGGATTTACTAGAAAACAGAGAATAAATTTACAGAGTAAGGACAGTTGAGAAGATTTGAAAAGTTGTAGGTTTTATGAGTAAGAAAAACATGAAAATGGGATAGAGCTCCAAAGGGATAAAGTGCGGGGAAAAAAACTAGGCGAATAAAAGTTTTTAGAACATGCCGGGACAGATCCAGTAAAAGGATGAGACTTTGCTGAATGTTAAGTCAAGTGAGAATGAGTTTTGGTTGATGTAACTAGAGACGATGGCTCCTTTGAGCAGCGACCATGATAGTATTTGTAGAAAAGAGAAAGAGATGCAACAAAATAGGCAGATAGAGCAGGTCTAACTACGTTTACAATTTATTTTTGGACCTTGTCTTGAAGAGAAAGAGCATTATTAGAAAAATCAGCTCATATATGACAACAGTATTCCATAAGGGTGGAATAAGATATTTGTAGAGGAAGAGAATGGAATCAGAAATAAGATGACTGTAAGCACAATAAAGAGAAGCAACCTTAGCAGATGCTAACTTAGCAATTGATTATTATAAGCAATTGATTATTAAGATATTTTCTATAAGACATCAGTAGTGAACAATAATCCAAGAAGACAAAAAGAAGAGGATTTAGTGAGATTTTGTCATGAATTAATATAGGATATATATATGTCGACATTATTGCAATAGTTGTTTGCAGTAAATAACTTTAAAAAAAGTAAAGTTTTGTTGTAGTTAAAGTTCACAAGGGACTGCAAGCCCCAATCTGTTAGAGAAGTGATACCAGGTTCAAGATCGGCTGCCTGTTCTAAGCGATCTGACATATAACTGCTGATGACTCAAAAATTGAGTCATCAGCAGATAGAGCCACTTCAGATGTATGATTGTCAGAAAGATCATTAATGTAGATATGAAACAAAGCAGGACTAAGGATAGAATTTTGAGGTACCCCAGAAGTTACTGATAATGAAGAAGAGTGTAGGCCTTTGAGAATGACTTTAAAGCGGTTAGTAATGATTTGATAATCTCAAAAACTTTCCTAGATACACCATCTGAAGCAAGTTTTTTGATAAGACCAGCATGCTAAACTTTATTGAAAGCTATTGATATGTCAACACGGCTGTTTCAAACCGCGCTTTATGGCTTCTTGTTATTTTTTGAAAATATTGACTTAAGGGGTGTTACTAAAACATTTATAACTTTTGAGATATTAGAGATAATTTTGTTTTGTAAAAAGAATAAAAACACCAATAAAATGTTCAATCTTACGACATTTAATGCATTTGTAAAAAAACCTCTTTTAGTTTAGAATAAACGCGACAAATGATGAACTCGGCTGAATTTTACTAGTTGGATATTACTTTTTATAAAAAAAATCAGAAAAATATATTTCTGATAATTATTATTAAATACACTCATTGTTAGACTATTAGAAAACAAAAAAACCTTACTTAATTATTAAAGGTTAACTAAAACAGAATGTATTGAAGTCTGAAAGCAAATCGCAATTTTCGCAAAGTTATGAAAAATTTTGTTAGAAGGGGGATAAGCTGTTAAATGAGTACGTTTTTAAAATAATTTTACTAAGCTGATAAATTCATTGCATTATAAAATAAAGCCAGATTTCGATTTTGGAATATTTAGTTTAAGCATTTAAGCTTAAGCGTTTAAAAAACTTAAACATTTTATTTCTTTCTGTGCATACAGTTCTAATAATATGGTGTTAGGTTGTTAATAAATAAAGACTCACCAAGTCTACTAAAATAATTCATGACCTAATTTGAGTAAAAGTTTTTGAATTAACCTTGCTTTTGGTAGTAGAATTATTTTATAGCACTTGAATCGATAATCTCTTCTCACCAAAAATAAAGACTTTATTTAAATATACAAATAGCTAATTTAAATCTTTTGATAATTCGTTTCTATTTTCATAAAAAACCGTTTTATAATCAGTTGGTCCATTGATAAGTTCTTAAAGTAGTAAACTATCTTTGTACACCCAGTTGATACAAGATTCATACCTCATTCAAAACCAGAAGAACAATTGCTTTACTCAAAATTGTGACTATAGCGTTAACAAATTTATTAACTATTATTAACTAGTTTTTACACCAACTTAATATATATGAGACTTATATTCCATTCTTTAACCAGAGAGGAGGTATGTAGAGCAGAGGTACTGCAAAGGTAGAACTAACTTCTGATTCTAATAATTGAATGGACATCTGATACATAAAAAAAATGTTACATATGATGAAGAACAATACATTTTTTAAATTAACTACATAAACATAAAAGATCATACCCAACAAACATACAAGTTATTCTGATCACAAGTTAAAATAATAAGCTATATTTATACATACATTTGATGCTAGAATTATATTCCATTCTTTAACCTAAGCAAAGGTATTGCATAGGTATAATTAACTTCTAAAGATAGGAACAGAATGGGCACCTACCTAATATATAAAATCAATATAATAAAAAATAATAACTATTTTAAACAAACATTACACAGACATATTAGAAATAAAATTCTCTTATTTGTAAATTAAGGATCTTATATAATTTATCTTTGATGTAAAAAGTTTTTTTTGTATTAATTTTTTAAATATTTAAACTAAATTTGATGACCACAAGACAAAGACCTTGTCTATAAAATAAATTTTCGCCACGCTCACGACACACAACACACTTTCTCAGCTTTCATGTGCAATTGATTTAAAACAAGATGCAAGTGTTTTAAAACAAGGTGCAGCTTCTGCTCTTGATTTCTTACTGAATGCAACTGTCTTAATTCCTTATTTACGCTATTATGCAAACACTCTTCCTCCTCTTCACTCATCAACCCAGTAGTTTTATGCAATTTTAAAAATAGTGGCACATTAAAAATGAGTTCAAGCATATTTCGTGTGATTACTTTGCTATTGAGTTTCAAGAATGAAACTCAATAGTAAATAAATTTATATAATGATGAAGCTCAGTACTTTTGGTATCAAAAAGAAATTTTTGCTTAAAAAGAATAGGTTGCAACTTATTAAAAACACTAAACAAATGTACAAATCTATTTTTAATCGCCTCATCATCAATAACAATATAAAGTGGTTTCTTAATCCTATTTTGCAATGATTACCTACAAATACATTACCATGGTAAGCTTATTGCTCAACCGTCATATCTTTAAGGGCCTTATTAAGAGAACTTTCATGAGTCCCCATGCTACTTTTGAATATTTTTTCTAGGTTTTCATGCTCCATCTGCAATCGAATGTACTAAACGTTGAAAACTTTGCGTTGTGCGCGTATAAAAGAAATTTTTTCAGAAATATAAAGGTTAAGATAATCTATATCTTCACCCTAACATGCTAGACACTCATACTTCTCTATATCACACAATACACTTTTTTCCGAATTACCAATAATTTCACAAAAATAATGAAATAAACTTTGGCACATACCACTCTGCACCCAATCAGTGTTACAATCATATTTTGTAATTAAACATCTGATACTTTTAGCAGCCCACAATTCATTTGTTCTTCCATTCTCATTATGTGACAAAGACAAATCAGCTTGACACAGGAGCAACAATTGAATTGTGAAACTTACCTAGAGCTCTTAAGTTTCCACCTTGTCTATTTTCACACAAGTTCTTATTGTAAGCACTTTCCAGAGATTGTATTGTCCTCCTTAAGATGTTACAATTAGCAGACTATAATTTTATGTTGACTAATATTTGGTTTTTGTTAATTTTTTTGGTTATTTACAAATTCTTAGTTTATAGTAAATATACAAAAATAATTCATTTAAACTTGTAAAAATTTGTTTCTTACAGGAGCAACACAGTCTTTGGTGTCAATGAAAATTTTTTAAATGAGCAGCAAGCTAATGAACAACGATCGCAAGCTAATGACATAAGAGGACTTATTTCTGATTTAACAAGTAAGTTTATTTATGTATATTATAGTTTTATTTTTATAGTTTTCCATATTTTATTATTTTGCAAGGATTTTTTTTTCTTTTTTTCTGTTTTTTTATTTATTTTAATTTTTGGAGTAAAATTTTATTCAAAGTCAGTTTTTGTAAAAATCAAAATTAAATTTATTTTGTAATATGTATTTCTTCAGCAAGAATGCTCAATGAATGATATCAGAACTTTACATGTTGTATAATATATATATACACACATACCTTAAAAGTTATGTTGGGTCAAATCATATATATTATTGACATCTCAAATTTGCATTGTTTTGCTATAAAGTGAATTGACTATAATAATAATTACAGATCAACATACAAATATAAAATAGCTAATGTAAAGAAGCAGTGTTTTCTAAAATATAGATGTACTTAAGCATTTATAATAATGGATTATCAGTATGTGGCATAATAGGAACTGTTTATTGTTTTTTATAAATGCTAACATAACTTGGCATTTTAGTGAAGCTGCACTGAACTGTGGATGCTTTAGAGAAGCTTTTGGTCAGTGCAGCTACACTAAATTGCTTAATTGTTTTTTATTTATAAAAAGATATTTTAGAACAAATGCAGTTTAACAATTCTAAGCGACTCGAATTAACATTTGTGCCCAATAAGTAATAATTCAAACTAGAGATAAATTGTAAAAGCTCTGAGATAAAACAATTGGAGTCAATGTAATGTATTACATTACTGAATTACTACTAAATTGTGTTCTATATTTCAAAAATAAAATCGTTAATGGGTGTATATCTTTTTATTTTTTACTTTAAACGTTATTCACCTCTCTAAGGCTGAAAGGGCCCTTACAGTCATGGAGACTACTTATTTTTTTCTTCCAGTATAAGATAATGAATGCTGGATCTTCTTGAATCTACTCATAGATTTTTTCTTGTGCCTCATTGATAATGATTATGCAGCTCTACTTGTTATCTGCTAATGAGAATACAGCTCTAAAACAAAGTTTAATCTAGTGAGACCATAGGCTTTACAAATTGTGTATATACACTACCATCCATATTTATTTAAGTAGCAAAAATATTTAAAAAAATTGTTTTTATTTGATGATTTATTAGTTTTTATTTTTGAATTATTATTTAATTAAAGTAATTCAAAAGTATTTTAATTAAAGTGTTTTGATAAAAATTACAAAGTTTATAAGATACATGTTCAAATTGGTTGAAGAGGGATTTCGTGTTTATTTGACATAAGCATACTGTTTTGATATTCACTTATTAATCATGCAGTTATCAAGTCTGATATTTATGTTAATTGTTTATAAATCAAAAAGTTTTATGTATATCATATAGCAAAAAAAGAATAAATACTTCAATTTCAATAATACAGAATATTATTAAAAAGAATAAAGAAACTGGAAGTGTAGTCAATTAAAAAAGATCAGGACATTGTCAAATTACATCTGACACCAAAGAAAAAAGAGTTACAACTACTAATAAATAAAATAGATTGTTAACTTTTTGTTAGGTCACGTTATCTTGCTACTGTTAATATGTAGCCCAGTACAACCTGCTGCATGTCCTGCTGCTTTGTAGGGTATGTTTTTTTAGACAAAGGCTAGGAGAAGGCAACTCTGACTTAATCCACCCCCTGCCTTGAGACTCTTGGTTGAGTAAAGGCTTGAGATGGCTTCTGTCTTGTAGAAGGATTTCTAGGTAAAAACATAAGGGAAAAAAATAGATTCTATCTGTTGACCAGCTTTGCACCCTCTTTTTCATCTGGCTTAGATGTATTTATAATAAATTGTTTCCAATTTAGGATGTTGAATGCTGGACTCAATGCATGGTTTTGCTTGTGTCTCTATTTTTATGACTAAGCAACTCATTCAATTATCTCCTAATGACAGTACAGCTCTATAACTCAGTTTTATGGTTATGAGGCTGGCTAGTAGTCAGGTTTCCCAAATTCTGTGGTAGCTCTCAGAGAGACTGATTCCATCAACAGTTGTAAAGTATCAGAATACTAACAGTTCCATTTTGGGTATAGATGATGTCACTGTTTGTACTTTTGGTGTGCATTGTGTATGCCACATTAGTAGCCCTTTGTTATAGCTTAGGGTTTATTAATAGTAATGTGGCAATTGCTTATACTATTCAAAGTGTACTGAGTACTATTTGTGCTTAGAGTCAAGTTCTTTACAGAGTAATATAAAATTTTATTCGGTAGGTAGTTTTATAAACTTTTCTTGATACTTTATATATGGGTTGATTTTGTTTTTTTCATTTTTGCAATTAAAGATGATTTTTCCAAAAAAATCTAAGTCTTGTGTTTTTAAAGTAGAATTTGTGTAACTTTAAATTAAATCAGGGAAAACAGGTAGTGGATCAAGGAAATATGGGGGAAAAATTATGGAAATCCATTATAAAAAATTGGCAGACACTCTGCTTTAACAAATCAAAGCGACTAAAGTACCAAAAACTATAAAACGCAAAAAACCATTGCCATCAACATGTTCTCTAAATCTATCATTCACTAATATTTGTGGTCTTTGAAGCAACTTTTCTTTTGTTAAGTCTTATCCTTTGTAAAGTTTACCAGACCTACTTGCTCTTTGTGAGACTAACTTGAGTTAAGCTGTCTCATCTTGTGATCTTATTGTTGATGTTTATCTTCCTTTAGTTTTAAAGACTCCAATAATCTCATGCTTGGCTTGGGGGTTTACATTCTTATGAATTTAAATGAACCCATTTGTTGGGAAACTAGATTTGAATCCACAGACTATTCTTTTATGCGCTTTTGTGTAGCACTACTTCACCATTTTTTTTGTTCTATATTGCTTATCTATTGTTATTTCTAATCAAATTGACCAAGCCTATTTTCTTTATCCTTCAGCCAATATCATTGTTATTGGTAACTGCTCATCACACTAAATGGCTTGGCTCAGTGTCAGTGACTCTGAAGGCTTTAAGGCCCACAACTTTTGCCTTTCTCAATCTATAACAGTCAACTTTCTAATTCATTTTTCAGACAATCCAAATCATTTATCAAGAACTGTTGATGGATAATGGATCAGTGTTTAAATCTAGTGAATTTTCAAACATATGTGAAAAATGGTCTGTAAAAAAGAAGCATAGATGTGCATATAGACCATCAGGAAATGGGATTGTGGAGCGTAACCACTGCACAGTAAAACGAACAGCTGCGAGGGCACAAATATGTCCGTTAGTAGCGGTATTTTGGTACAATGCAACACCAATGGTGGGAACAAACGAGGAATCTGCACCTGCTTCTCAAAAAAACAAGTACGTTTGGCATCTACCAATTCAAGAGGAGAAAAACACTGAAACTCAGGAAAGATCACAACAAGTTATGAAAACTTATAGAATTGGAGAAAAAGTTTATGTTCGCCCCGCTGATGCAAAGTGCACTTCAGTTTGGAAAATTGGTACTGTAACTGACATACTCACAAACACAAATATTGAAATTGATGGTGTACCAAGACATGTGCGAGACGTGAGAATAGCTCCTGCCTCAAATTCTTCAAACGCTTCAAGTAAAATTGTTATCAGTAAAGAAGTTGACAATGGTGAAAGTGATTTAGAAGATTTAGACATTTTTGCTGCACGAGAGGAAGGAACTGAAGAAACAGTTGTTGACGCTGAGGAGGAAGCTGACGGCACAGAAATCGTCGATAATTTATTACCAGCAATCAGATGATCAACCATGTTACTTAAGAACTTCAGTTCTTGGGGTAATGTGATAATAGCTGATCTTTATGAAACTTTTTTGTTACGTTTATAAAATTCTTGTCATAATATTATTAAAGTTAATTGATGTAATTTATTAGTCAAGTCATAAGCTATTTTTGTATATAATAACGCCCTCAAGAACTTTTGTTTCTGTATAAAAGTTGTAAATAGAATTTAATAAAAAGAGTCAAAAATAAAAGTAAAACAAAGTTGTCGTATTAACACCCACTATTCTCAGGTCAAAAAATATTGTATTTCATTTCAAAAATTAGGCTCCTGAGACTTCTGGAGAATCTTTAACAGTGTCTATAATAAGGGCTAATCTGTTACTCATCTCTCTTGCATGGTTCAGATTTTGTTACCTAATCTAAAGACGAAGCTGAATTTTTTGCTAAGAACTTTTCATTAATCTCATCTCTTGATTCCACTTGTCAAATCCTACCAAATATAGCTGATAAAAAGGTTGATCCATTGCTAGACATTCATTTCGCTCCAGCTTCTGTATCTAGAGTGGTTTCCTGCTAAGACTCACTCTCTTCATTTTGTTCAGCTGGTTCATATAATTTGCAATCTTTTAAGTTGTCTGTTAACCGTTATCTTGCTTAATAAGCTTCAACTATTTTTCTTCCAGTAACTTCCAACTAATAGTGGTTGCTTGCAGCCTTGTTGGAAGTAAAGATTTAAAAAAAAATTTCCTAAACTTTGAATAGATTGCAAGGTGATCTTGTAGCTGTGACGATGTTGAAGAGACAATTGATGGAAGCAGGGCTTTGAAGCAAAATAGCTTCAAAGAAACCTTTTTTTGGCTCTAAGTTTAGTTAGATATTTAAAAAAATCTCGCAATATCTTTGTCTCTGGAAAGTTGTATTATTGGGGAGTAATTCATTTTTCAAGAAGATATTGGTTTTAAGCATTCTTCAAATAAGAGTAAATTATAAATTAATTTAATGGGATTTTTTCTTGTTTTTTTTTTGTAAACTCAATAAATACTGAGGTTTTGCAACTCACAGTTTATCGTCATTAAGACAAAGAAAATGTGGTTGAAAATGTTAGACCTCACAGTCATTAATTATACAGTTAATTATATTTATATAATCCTATAAATGTATTGAATTGAAGCCACTCAATAATTGTTAACTTAACTACTTGTGATTAATTGCTGGTTTTATTTTTGGTTTGAGTAACATTTTAAAGTGCAAGGTCAATGGTCAGTTTGTCAATTGTCCTGCTGATGAGCCTATATGATTCAAACACATTGAACAACATTTCAAGTATCACAAAAAGAAGATGTTTGAAAGTATAATAAATATCTGATTCATATAGTTTGCAAAACTTCTAAGTTGTCTGTCAATCATTATTTTGCTCTATAAACTTCATCTTTTCTCTTCCAGTCTTGTTGAAAGTGAAGATGTTGAAAAAAAAGGTTATAATAATTGCATAACTTTATAATGAAATATGCTAACATTAAGTATTTTTTATAACTTTTTTTCGCTTTTTGGTAATATTTCGGATGTTTGACAGCCCAGGTTAGGGTGCATCACAAAATATATTTTTTTTATTTCAGTTGTCTGCTATTTTATTTTGTTTTACCAGCTGACATAAGCATTATGTTAAAAAAAAAAAAAATTTGGACAATATTTAGAGGTCCCCCAGGCCCTTGATAGTTTTGCAGATTTTAATTAACAGAATAAGCCCTAAATAAATTATTATAATATTTAGTCTTTGGTTTCTATGTTTTTAATCTTTGGTAGCCATGTTTAATTTTGATCTTTTTGTTTTTTCTTTCATAGTTTCACGAAATGGATTTGAACAATAATGCAATATTAGACAAAGCAGTAACACCTCCTAAATCTAATAAACTCGACAATTTAATTCTTTCTTCACCGGTGGCAGTCAGTCATCAAAAAACTCCAGAATCCGGGTCAAAAACTAAACAACAAACTCGACTAGCCACGGACATCTTTGGGTTAGGAACCTCAAATTGTGTTGATGATGGAACAATAACTGGCATTCGGCTGCCAACATGTATGCAGGTTTTGAGGTGTATGATGTACCACGCAAATGTTGCTACAAAATCTCAGCGACCAGGGTCTGTCGGTGCTCCTGCTAGATTCACAACTGCAAAGATCGTGCTAGACCAAATTAAAAAATTCTATGAAAAAGCCAACATTCCAATGGTTACAGATCGTAGAGCCTGCGAAAAAATTGTCAAACTGCTTGATGATAACAACAAACTTCGTTCGATAGAAAAAAGTCGACGTGACACTCCATCCACGAAACAAAAACTGGAGGAAATGCAGACTATGTTGGCATCAACTTTTCAGCTCTGGCCTCCAAATGTGGAAAGTCTCATTAAGAATGCAGATGATCTGGCATTTCTTGACTCAATGAAAGGTGAACTGAACTGCCAGTTATGGGGCTTTTGACAAGACACTTGCAAAAAAAATATCCAGACGCCATTGTCGAAATGCCGCAGAAATTGAGCGTATGAAGCGAGCACATCGTGAGATTGAAACATCATCAGCCATGGTATCATCTGAAGTTGTGTTAAGCGATGAGGGCAGTAGTATCCGATCTAACAGTTCCGCTTCGGAAGACGATGTAGATTTTGAAGCTGCAACAAAAGAAAAAATTTCAAAATGGCAAAGACTTCCACTGGGAACAACAGCATTTATACCTACAAATGTGCTTAGCCGACCAAATCTTGTGTCACTGGCAACTCGATTGAAGATGACACCAACACAACAAGCAGCATTCACACAAGGATTGATAAATGAGTCCGGAGGCGATGTTTCTGCGATGGTTGCTGCTTCTTATGCAACTGCGGATTGTTCACGACGCAAGGTAGTAAGTGCAATATCAAATAAAATCCACGATGAATGGGTACCACCTAAACTGTGTTCCTTGCATTGGGATGGAGAAATGACTTCAACTCTTAGGAATCATCGTATTACAGAAGAACGCATGACTGTGATTGTGGGCAATGCTAAGCAGATTAAGTTGCTGGGGGTTCCAAGTTATTTCAAAGCCACAGACCAAACATGCGGAAAAGTCATAGCTGAATTAACAATGAAGCTGATGACCGAGTGGAATTGTAATGATAGAATTGTGAATATGACATTTGACACAACAAGCTCAAACACTGGCAACTTGACAGCTGCTTGTATTGCCATACAAGATAAATTGCAACGTGCTGTCCTTTGGTCAGGCTGTCGCCATCATATTGTTGAAGTAATTCTTTCACATGTTTTCACGGATCTAAAGATTGAAGCATCAAAATCACCAGATGTCACATTATTTACAAGACTTCGCAGTAATTGGGATTTGGTATCATATAATTCCTCTCAAGTACTTCCATTCTGTCCAGCTGATCATGGCATGCAGGCTCAAGAGCTCCTGGCAATAATAAAAGGTGAGGTGATCGCTCTAGTCAACAAACAGGTTGAATTTCTACGTGATGACTACCGAGAATTTTCCGAGCTAATGCTAGTCTACCTGTCTGCTTACAATGGTGAAGTGAATTTTAGAAGACCTGGTGCTCTGCATAAGGCTCGCTGGATGGCCAAGCTTATCTACAGCCTCAAAATTGTACTTTTAAATCACAAATTGCAGAACTTTCACCAGGAACAATTACCAGTCGTCACCAAGTTACAAAAATACGTGCATTTACAACATTCGTTACTCATATTTACATCACATGGTGGCTCACATGCAAGAAAACCGTAGATGCGCCTTGGAATGATCTACAGCTCTACAAGCACTTACTGGAATATGAGGTTGTTGACAAAGTTATTAAATCGCCATCTTTGGTATCTAACTGCAGAAATGGTTCCTCTCGCACTGTTCAGTGATCGTGTATCTTTG
Organism: Hydra vulgaris; assembly: GCF_038396675.1. NCBI lineage: Eukaryota > Metazoa > Cnidaria > Hydrozoa > Anthoathecata > Hydridae > Hydra > Hydra vulgaris. The sequence goes on from NC_088921.1 coordinate 50,066,472, forward strand.
TTGGAACGACAAGCTCTAGCAGATGCTATACTCAAAGTCAAACCGTTGGCTGATCTGCAAGCGCCACTCAATCGATTTGGTAATGGATGGGGCAAATCACGATTTCCATTGTCCATTGATCATTCAACACGGCTGTGTGACCTTGTTCAGGTTGATTCATGGTTCACAATTTATCGTCTTCAGTTGGATACCAACTTTTTACAACTTCCTGTCAATGAGTGGAACAAGTCTGCTGCTTATATATTGAATAATGAAAATGTTGCAGCAGTGAATGTTGTAAATGATGGTGCCGAGAGAGGTGTCAAACTAGCATCGGACTTTTTCGAACCTGCTCGATCGGATGAACATTTTCAAAACGTTCATCAGGTAGTCGAAAAAGATCGCAAAGACATTCCAAATCTGCGCCTCAAAAGAAAAAATGTCACAACACAACAAAACTAACTGGCATTCCGATAACTGCATTATATGCAAAAATGTTAATCACAGTCAAACTGTTTCAGATTTCAATAATTTCAACTTTTACATTTTAAAATTTATATTTAGACTAGAGATTTAACAAAATTATTCAATAATTTCAAGTAAAATTGCAGTTTTTTTAATGTGGCTCTAAAACATTGAATTTTGAGGTTTAACATTATTATAGTCAAAATAGACATAATTATACGGAATTTTCTGTGACTGTTTCTGTGATTTATTCAGAGTCGCACATTGGTGGTAATTTGAATAAATGCTTTTCTTCATGGGGGACCTCTAAATGTACTTAGATTTTCAAAATCTTTTGCCAAAGTTATCTGTAGTCATAATGGAACAAAATAGAAATATAGACAGCTCTGAATTAGACATTCAATTTTTTTCGATGCAGTTGTGACGCACCCTAGCCCAGGTCCAATTTTATTTCAACCATTTTAGAAAATTTTAAAAGGATATTGAAATGGTAGTACTGTATAATCAGACTTGCCTTTTCATATTTTCATTTTCTTTGAATATTGGAACCTGAGGTAATGTAGTCCAGTTAATCTCATATCACAGAGAAAAACTTTAATTTTTTGATTCTCCTCTCTCTTTCCTAAATCCACTTCATTTTTAACATATTTCAATTGAGAAGTGCTTATCGCAAAGTAAATTGTGTCAATAAAACTTTTTTTTTGATAAATGCTTTTTTTTTTTAAAAAAAGATACTAAACATATGGTTCACTAAATATTTATTTTTACCTAAAAAATTATCTTATGTTAAATTTTAACAAAGCAAGTTTCTGACATTTGCAAAGCAAAGCTCCTAATATTTGTACACAGTTACTAATAATTAAATAGAGTGAAAGTTTATTGTTATTTTAAGATTTTTCGTTTAAAAATTATTTTTAGTCAGTGAAAAACCTGAAGATGAAAGAGGAATTTTAAAAAAGATTGAAGAAAGCCGTAAGGAAAGGTTTGTGTTTAGTTTATTTTGTCTTCTATAATCACAATAGACACCCTAGTAGAAAATGCTTAGACAAGAAAAGAAGTACACTAGAAACAGAGTATATTTTTGAAAAGGTGATACCTTGATTAGTTATGACCTAGTTTTAGGAATGGTCCAAAAAAATTAAAGTAAAAACAAGAATTCTTTAAATATTTGTTTTAATAATAGAAAATGTTCAAACAAGAAAAGAAGTATGGTATGAGCAGAATACATATTTGGAAGGCTGATACCTTGAATAGTTATAACTTAGATTTATGAATGGTCCAGAAAAATAAAAATAAAATTTTCTTTAGTATCAACAGTTGTTTTAAACAAGAATGTTTTAAAAAAAAATTGTGGTGATTAGATTCTGAGATGTCATGGTAATATTGATCCATTGATAAAACTGATCCCAAATAATTTTTTTTCTGAACTGGTCTGAGCAAGATAAAATTGGTCCGGAAAACTTTTTTAGTTTATAATATTATCAGGGAAGGCAAGCTGGTTTAAAATTTTTTTAATAATTTAATTAAAAAAAAAAATACCCTGATAGAACTTTGGGTGGCAAAAAATGAGAATTTTAAAAAAAAGCTTCAAATTTTTTTGTCTCTGAAATTGGAAAATTATTATACAAGTATAAAAAGAAAAGTAAAGTAACTTGATATATTGACTTTTTACAAAGGCTTATATTATTCAAGAAATAATTATATATCATAATAATCATTATTCATTGAAAAAATGATTATTATAATCATTATACCAATTGGATATAATTTTATAAAGTCTAAAAACAAAAGCTACAACAATTGATGCAACTTAAAATTATTATAATTATTATAATGCTCTTTTACACTTTTTTAATTATATTCCAACTTATTATCAATTTTTTTAAATCAAACTTTAAAAAACCAAAAATAGCTAACTGAAAAAGTTACTTGCACAATTCAATAATTTTAACAAAATTTTGGTCCGTTATCAACTGGAAAATTTGTGCGCAAATATTTAGATAATATATAATATTAATATATAATACGGATCATTTTTTTGAAAGCGGACCAATATCAAAAAATTGTTCTGGCTGGACCATAAGTTTCAACAAAAATTTTGGTCTGGGATAAAATTTTTGCAGATCAAAAATTCTAGCGACAGGGAACAATATTAAACCTCATGTTATGGTCCCCATGTCTTAAATATATAAAAATTAATTGACGTTTAAAAATTCCAGGAAAAAACTTTTTGTTGTTAAATATTTAATAATTTAAATAGTTTATTATTACCCTACAGATTCAGAGGCTTATCTGCTTTGATAGCATAGCTCTTTCTTTGGATAATCAATTGATATCATTAAAAATTTTTTTTATTTAATTCTCAAACTTCTTGATACTTTTTGATTCTTATATAATGGTTTGTATCTTTATGGTATGTATCTGGTCATGGTATGTATCCTTGACTTATGCCATGGTTGCGTTTTAGTGTTATTTACAAACAACTAACTGTAACTTCTCTCAAATATTCAAATTGTTGTAATATGAATGTAAGATATTTATTATTATACAGTGAAAAAATTCAAAATATTTTTCTATCTAGAAGCTTTGAACACTGTCTTCCTAAAATTTCCTCCATAAAGCTTTGTTCTTTCAAAGCGCAGCTTTACATTCTGCTCTTCTGCTTTAAAGAAAATTCTTAAAATTGTATGAATTTTTTAAGACAATTAAAAAGCTGTTGGTGTTTCCACTGAGGTGATGTAGCTCAATGCAAGCATGATCATTTTAACCTTTGTTTTGTTTGGTAGATCTAAAAGTGATTGGTTTGCGCATTTTAGATTAGATACAATAGATCAATTTTTTAAATTTATTTATACTAGCATTTTTTTCATTTCTATCTGATAATCTAATCATTTCAAGGGTTCTAATTTCATCTTGAAAATCAAAATTTTAAAAATCATCTTTGCTAACTATACATCAGGGGCAAGGATGCTGAAGTTTCTATTTTGTATATCAACTAACTAAAGTATCAAAATATTAACCAAGTATCAAAAAAAAAAAAATATGTTTGTTACAATTTAGCTTCAAAAAGTCGAATTTATTTTTTTAGTTTTGCATAAGATTCTTGTAAATTTTCTACAAGTGTAATAATAACAACTTGTTTCTCTCGGCAGCGGCCTTGTTCGTCAAGGTTCGTGTTTCTGAGTTATAGACTTGAGAGAGGGTTATAACCACTATTAAGTAGCCTCCTCATCTGAAGTGGCCTTCTAGGCCTTGAGGAGGTGTACAGCAAAAAAAAAAAAAAAAAAAAAAAATAACTGTTGTAATCTCATCATAACTAAATTTATCTTTTCCTTAGATGCCTCTCAACAATCAAAGATGTTTAAACATATTTTCAAAAATCTAGTTCTCTCAAATATTCAAGTCATGGAAAATCATTTAAAATGATCTTCATTTTTTTTTTCTGCAAGTAATCTTTTTATGATATTTGCATGGAAAAATTTTGAACATATTTAAAAAAAAAATTTCCTTTAAAATATTAAAGTGCTTGCTTAAACTCTTGTTATCACTACTTGGTCTCTAAAAAGTTTAAAAAAGTCTAAAAAGTTTAAAAGTCTAAAAAGTTTAGCCTCTTGTGTGTTATTAAAAGCACATGCATTATTTTTAATTTGTTTACTTTACTTGCAGGAATTAGTAAACAAAGCATTAGAGGAAACATTTGATCTTTGAACACTAATTGGATTTCTATAAATTACAACCTTCATCTAAATTTTCTTTCTTTTTAAACTTTTTTTAAGTGGAAAATTTTTAATTGAAATAAAGCGTTGATCCATCTTCTTTTAAATTTAGATAAAAATGTTTTATTTTTTTGTAATTATTATTAAAAATATATTTTCATAGGAACTTATTCAACTATTGTTTTTTACCTTTATTTAGTTTCTTCATTAAATTTTATCATAGTCACAATAAATAGAAAGTCTAGAAATGAATAAAGGATCATTGTTTTAACTCTTATAAAATATAAGTTGCAGTTCACTGTTTTCTTCTTAACCTTTCTTGAGTTTTAACTGCATTGATAATGGCTGAGGAAAATTATGCTATCTTAAGATGTTTTGCTTCAAAATGTTACAAAATAACAAGTTTTCTTAAAGTTTCTTTATCTAATATTCTGTTAAACAAAAAGTGGTTTAATGATTTGATAAATGTCATTACTAAAAATAGAGTTATGGATACTTCATTTTGAAAATGTATTACATAATTTTATTAACATTTTTTTGATGAATTTGTGAATTGGATAATAAGTTTTCAATTAAAATTATTCGAGATTCATATTGAAACTAGTTTTGTAGTTATTAGAGATTAAAACTAGTCTTGTAATTATTACTTTTTTATCTACCAATCATATTTTGCCAAAATATTAAATTTTTGTCAATAATTCTCTTTATCTTACTTTATGTGTGTTTGAATGAATTTTAACAGAATCTTTATCAGCAATGCTCTTAATCATTTTAAAATGTTGCTTGTTCAACATCTCCTTGTCTACTTGAGCATTATGTTTTGTAATTAAAGTTTCCTAATATAAGTGAAGAACTCCAATTCTAAAAATATATCATTTCTAAAAAATTCAATTATCATGACTAATAACAATCAAAAAAATAACAATAACAATAAAATAACAATAAAAACAATTTAAATCACATTTAAATCAAGATAATTGTTTCTGCTTTAATAATTACCGAATCCTTCTTTTAAGTAATGATGATGATGATGATGATGATGATGATAATGATGATGATGATAATGATGATGATGATGATGATGATGATGATGATGATGATGATGATGATGATGATGATGATGATGATGATGATGATGATGATGATGATGATGATGATGATGACGATGATGATATATATGTGACCAAATAAATGTTATTGATTTCAAGATTATCAAATTTTTAAAATTTAGTCGCCAATATTTATTAGTATATGATAACTTATTCTGTATCTTCCATATAATAAGAAACGGGTAATAAAGCTTTAGTTCTTTTGCCACTTAAAGAATATAGAAAATATATTCATCCAAATTGAGATTTTAATCCTGCCATTTTACATTATCCTGCCTTCTTCTAGCTGCCTAACATTTCCCATCAAAACTAGACTAGAAATAGACTATGAGTTTCTTTCCTTTCAGAACATCAACAAGATCCAGGGCTGGGCAAAGTGGGTTTTTTGCGGTTTGGGTATTTTGGGTTTTTTTAAAAAACCCAATGAAATAGAATTTCTGGGTTTTTTGGGTTTTTTGTTTTCAAGTTTTTTAAAATGATAAAATTTCTGATTTTCTTTTTATATTAAAATTTATATTTATATTAAAAAACCTCATTTTAAAAAATTGTGTTTTAAATAATAAAGCTTATATTTTATAGAAAGTTTGTGTGGCATAAAATTATAATACAATTATAATACAATTAGGTTTTAATTAAGTTTTAACTGTTTAAGTATTTTAAGTCGTTTAATTAACACTTAACAAGTTAAGTTAAGTTCAACAGTTATGTTCAACGGTTATGTTCAATGGTTTTAAGTTTCACTGTCATAAGACTATATGACCATTTTACAATTTAAGTTTTGAAAACTGTTATTATGACATTGTCATTTTTTGCTAAAATTTTAATATCTTAAACAATTTCGTTATGATATTAATTGAATTTTCTAGAAATCTCCATACTGCATTGTCATGCAGTCATTAATATTTTTTCATTTTGGCTATGATATCTAGCATTTAAAAATAAAACCCTTAAAAACCCAAAAACCTACTTTCTCAAATAATAAAAAGTTTTTTCTAGCTCTGACAAGATCCTGTCATACAGTCTTTCCTTTATCTTAAAATTAATTTATATATTTGAATATATAATTAAATTATATATTTAAAATAATAAAAATAATAAAATAAATAAACTTGATTACTTTAGTGAATAATAGTTACCAAGATTTTCAATAACTCTGCATCTATTTCTGTGTAGAGTAGATCTTGATAAATTAGTTTCATGCAAATCAACACTTGTTTTATTGAAGATAGCAGAGATCATAACAGCCTGGGGTATAATACTAATTCTATACCAAACACTAACAGCAAAAGTAGCTTCATGTAGTTTATAAGGTGTTAGTTCTAATATTATTTTAGATTTTTTAAAATTAGATACATTATATTTAGAATCATCACTTTCTTTGCATTAAACGAAACTTTTAAATGGGTCATATCATTTTCACATTAGGTTTGTTCATCCTGAGCTTTGTCTATTCTTTTCTTGTCTGGTGACTTTTGTGATTTATCAAATATTTGCACAGTCCTTTTCTCTTATTGAAGGACTTTCTTAGCTGTCTTTTCTGATTATTCAACTGCTTAACTTTTTCAAATCTCTCCTTTCTTTGCAGAGTCCTAAGTTACACACCTATTGATTGCTCTATCCTGGTTAACTAGATTTCTGGTTCTTGTTTTTAATGGACAGCCAATCATTTCTTTGCTGGATTGAAACTTGGTGCTCATGTATAAGCTAGAATCAACTGAAATATATATTTCGGTCTTTTCTGTTTAAAGTTTAATTCCAGCACACAAAAAACACTGTCTCAAGTGTCATTTTTAGGCTGGCATGCGCAATTTTAAAAATTCATCTTTATTTGTTACTTAAATTTAAAAAAAAAAAAAAAAACAGTGAAAAAAGTGCTTTGAATAAATTCTATGTAGTTTATTTAAAAAAAAAACAACTGATAGAACGAACATTTTATTTAAGTTCTAGATAAAATAAGAAAAATAAAAATGGTAATAAAAGGCTGGCAAAATGAAGAAGACTGATATTTATATTCATTGATTATGGCTTAAGTACATAAATTAGATAAAAACTAGATATAAAAATTATATTAAAGATTTTATGGAATATTTTTCAGATGCAGAGATCTTCTTAAATTGCTTTAAACTTTTCTTTTTTGCTGTATTTTTTTGTCTGTATGACTTATTTTTTAAATATATATTGGTTTATGAAACTAAAAATGTTAAAACCATTTTAAATCAGATGTTTATTAAACAGATCAAAATTTAACAAATAATAATCACAAAAAAGTGTTATATCAAAATGTAGGTAAGTAAAAGATGATTACAAAATAATTACAAAATCCCGCTTTTGAATAAATTTCATCCTTTTTTCATTGTAGGTACATTTAAAATAATAAATCCCTTAAAAATACCACAAAAACTGATAATTTTAAAAATTTTCAAGTTTTACACCGAGCTCTTACACTCGCCTTAGATCAATATCTTTTATATATTTGGTCTTTTTACATCGTCATTTGGCTAAAATTTATCTAATCTTATTACAGTATTTATTTGGTGTTATTGCTGTATTTTTAAATATATTATTTTTTTGCTGGTTTTCATCAAAGAATTTTGAAGTTAATATTATTTTACATTCTTTACTCAGCTTTGTTTTAATTTTCACATTTATTTTTGTTTTTTATTATTATCCAATTTTTGTCTTTTATTATTAAAAAGAGTTTCTTACATCCTTCACTACATGTTTAATTCTTTACATTTTTGCTGGTATCATTTTTAAAAGCATTTGTGCAATGTCTTTTCTACTATCATATGTTATACATACTTTTATTATCATTTCATCAAAAATATATTGGTGCTTTTAGACAAATTTGGGTATGGTTGGGTTTTGGCTATTTTTTACTGCAGTATGAAATAGGCGTAAGTTGTGGGGTAAAGCATAAGTGGCGATGACGTTATTCTGACAGGATAAACTAGTTATCAGTGCTGATCTCATCGAAATGCCAGTAATAATAGACGCAACTCTGAGGAGATGTTTATTACTTAACCACTACACAAATTTAGCATTAATGCTTTTTTCCATTTATAGGCCTTACATTGTTGTATGCATGCTTTTTATTTTGCAGTCAAAATTTTATTTTGTAAGTTTTTTTTTGGTGATATATATGTTGTATATCTTTGTTCATTTTAAGTGTTTATAAAAAAAAATTTATTATTGTAAGTATTGTTTTGGTGCAATGTCTGTCTTATTTTTGTCATTGTATTAGTATATTTTTGAATAATGTTTTATTAATCTTTATTTTTTGTCTTGACAACTGTCAAAAAATGCCTTGTTCGAAAAATAATTCTCCTCTATTACTTAATTTTCTCCTCAGGTGTTCACTGCTTGTGTGTGACACAAGCAGTGAACACCTGAGCAGTGAAACTATACTTTTTAGTTCTCATTTAGTACTACACTTTTAACTAAAAAATTTTATTAAAAAGTGTAGTACTAAATGACCAAATAAACCTTACTTCTACTTTAACTGTGACTTTTGAATGCAGCATTTTCAATGTAAAAAACTTAATAATATTTAAATTTTTGAAGCACAAAAAACAATATTGCAAACACAATACATAACAAAGCACAACTAACAATTTTACAAACACAATGCATTACAAAACACAATTAACAATAATGCAAAAATAAACATTAAAGAAACTTGTTAAAAGTAAAATATTTTTGATTAACTTTTTCATTAATCAAATATTGACTAACACAAAACACAGAATGGTAGTTTATTAAAAGTACAATTTCAAATGTTTTATAAAATAAAAACTTATAAATTTTTAATGTAAAGTATAACTAAAAAGCAAGGGACAACCCTACTCATACCATAAAAGTCACTCCCTCCCTTCCCACACAACAACATGTCTTTAAAATTCTTTTAAATTTTTTTTTGTTTCTGGTTTTAAATTTCATCCTCAAAAAATTTGTCATTTAAAAGTTGTGATCATTTAAGGTTAATTATTGGGTAATAATAAACTATTTATGGTAATTTCTTTGTGAGGTCAAAAAATTTATTTATGAAACTTTTATGGTAATTAATTTTGACCTAGTTTACATAATATTTTGAATAAAATTCACTTTTATTGATTAATACAATATTTAAGGCAGTGTGAGCCAAATTTGAGGTTAAATATTGTTCCCAGGCTTCAATTGCCACAATTTTTCTAAAACATTTTTATGAATATTAAAAATATGACATTAGTATGGATATTTAAAAAATTTCAAACAGGTATCATTTTTGAAAATCATTAATCTTTAACCCTTAAACTACTGAAATAGAAATAACTTAAATTTTGTTTTGAGAAAATTTTCAACAAGAATAACCAAAACAATCAAACTATGCATCAGAATGTGTACAAAAATGTTGTCTATAGATGGTCTTAATGGTTAAAACTAAAAACTGGACCTCCCTATTTAACTTGTGTTTATTTTTTTATGCATCCACAAAACATTTTCAAAATCTCATTTATAAATGTACAAGGTATTGTCGTTTCAAAAATGTAATTCTTTTCTGGTCTAGAGGAATATGGGAAGCGTTTGACCACTTAGCATGCTTTGTTTTAATTCTAAATGATGTATTGCCAAAAACTAATAAACTTTGGTAGCATTGCAATTAATGGACTTTAACAAACAAAATTAACTAGTGTATTTAGAATCTAGATTTTTGCCAATTCTACAACTGTTTTAAAAGTAAGCCTCAAAGTGGTCTATTGTACCCCACCTATATAGTATCGTTTCAACCACTTAGAGGGGTACTTTCAACCGCTGTTCAACTGTATTCAATGAATACAGTTGAACTTTTGTAATCAAATCCTCAAGGGGTCTCAAAAAATTACAAAAATTAAGAATTATAGGATTTTAATTCTAAATAATAAGCGCAGAAGTAACTGAAATATTTGTTCAATTTAAATGATAGAGTTATAGAAATTTAATTTACAAAATATTGTTACAAATATTATATATATATATATATATAATGAACAATTTTTGTGACAGAGTGAGGTTTAGAACAATAAAGGAATAATCATCCCATAACAAAAATATAACTTTTAAATGCAATGACTTATGCAACCACTGTTTAAACGTTCCCTGTCTATGTAGGTATTCTGCAATGTGCTTCGCAAGTACAACAGGCAAAGTATTTATAAAAGTTTAATGCAATGATTTTAATTTTGTTAGGAAATAATTGAAAAGGTCAATTGTTCCCCATAATGTTATGTTTCCTGTCTTCTCCTATTTTTTATTTGGTCTGAATTATTTCCACTAGGGTTTGAATAGAAAGTAGTCGGTGTGATAATCTAGTAACTATAATAACAATGTAATAACAAAGTGGCTGTAATAATTGTGTAACTATGGAGTGACTTTAATGAATTTAATTTTAGACATGATGATGTAATTGAAGTTATGAATCAAGAACTTGCTTTTATTAGTTTGGTAAAAATTTTATTCTTGTATTTTGTATGTCAGTAAGTACTTAATCAACAAGGATTATGTTGTCCATTTATCAGATAATTACTCAATTGTACTTTTTTTGTTTGTACAAATTTTTTCAATTGATTTTAATTGATTTAGTTACTCTTTTATCTCATTTAAAATAATTTCTACAATTTTGTTTCTAACTATTATTGTTTTTTTATTAGGAATTGGAAAGTCATGTTGAAGATGCCTGCAAATCTACCAAATCTTATTTAGACAATAATACTGAAGGTGGATTTTATATGCAATTATATTTTAAATAAATGTTGATTTTAATTGGTATTAATTTAATTAGTTTAATATTTTACATATTATACAATAAAAAAACAAATAAAAAATTTAACAAAAGAAAAAAAAGTGATTCCAATGTAAGCAACTTTCAATGATGTTTAGAAGAAAAAAAACTTCCATTATTAACATATTTACATTTATAATGGTTTTTAAAGTTATATACTAGCTCATAAGTGACAAAATATTTAAAAAGGTTTTGGACAACGATGAGTTGCACAATATTATCTGGTCTATCTTTTAGTTCTTTTTTGTTTTTTCAAAGTTATAATAAATCTTATAACTTATAAGATATAAAATTTCAGAAATAAATTTGTTGCCTTGAAAACCAAGCATTGATGATTCACTCGATTGACATATTTTAAAAAAAATTGCATTAACTAAAAGCTAAGTTGACAAATTAGCAAATCAATTCATAATTTAAATATGTGGCATTAGCATTGATTTATGTCTATATTTCTAGACTATGAAATGGTTTGTCTTTTATTAGTAGAATATGTAGAACATATTCACATAATATATGATGATTTTTATGTGTGAAAATGATGTGGTGATCCTTACTTGTACACTGCGTGACATTGTAAATTTGTACACTATGTCTCTTAATAATAAATAAAATATATGTTTTGATTTTTCCCTCATTTTGTGTGTATTTTTTTATTAGTTTTATTTGTGAATAAATACAAATTATTTCTTTTTTTCTTCTGTTGAAATTATTCATTTTGCTTTTTGTTTTTCAATGGTGGATTTATTTCAATCAAAACTATTTACTTCAATTAAAGCTATTGTTCTTTTTCTTTTATAATTCAAGATATTGACAGCTTTCTTGATCAAATAAGAGATAACGAGGTATAAATTTTTTGAGTTTTCATATCAATGTAATTGTAACATTGTTTTCTTTAGGTCCATTTTGCATGAAGTTTTATTTTATGTCAATTTAGTTTACTAATTAATAGTAATAAGTTAAAATGTTAATCAAAATAGTAATAAGTTAAAATGTTTTAATTTATTTAATAAAGAATAATATAATAAACAATAAAATAATTTATATTTCATTTTTTAACATTAATTAGAAATTCATATTACGGTATCAACTTAGATTTACTAATTTTTTATTTATTTTGTTTTTTATTTGTAACTAATTTGTTGTTTTCATTTTTTCATTTCATTTGGCTGCAACGGATTTGATTTTTCAAACACATACACATACAATTTTTACACTTGTCCTTTTTACAGTACTTGATTAATATATACTCAGTTATAAAAAAGTTGAAACTTTAAAAAATTTTAGAAATTGATGAAACTCAGTATGAATAATTTGAAAATGTTGTGGAATTTGATTGAAAAACATTCAGTGAAACGAAGTATGAGAATAAATCAGCTTGGAGAGTCTTTGGAAAATATTGAAATAAATCGTGCAAAATTGGTTTCTAATTTATTTTATATTTTGTTTTATGTTTTGTAATGCTTTATGGTGACTTGGTACATCAGTTTTTTATAAATGTAGGTGACTGACATGTTACATACTTGTTGTCGAAAACTCAATGGTATAGCTTACATAAAGCCTGTTGAAGTCTACAAACTTTTGGAAGATAAAGCCATGGTTTGTGTTTATATTAATTTTTATTTCAATTGAATTGTTTTTTTTGATTTTTTTTGTTTTGTTGATGTGATGTTGTTTTTTGAAGTCATTTTTTGTTTTGTTGATGTAATGTTTTTTCAAGTCATTTTTTTTTTATTGATTTAGTATTGTTTTTTCAAGTTATTTTTTTGTTTTGTTGATGTAATATTGCTTTTTCAAGTCATTCAAATTTTAAGTAATTTTAAGGAAATTAATATGTCAATTCTGCAAAATCATAAATCATATACTGAGCTTATTGGTCGACTACTAACAGGTTGTTTTATAAGACTAGCCTTGTTTTTAAAATATCCTTTTTTTTTTTGTTATGTTTTTCATCATTTTCAAGAAAATATTTTTCTTTATACAGTTGATGTTGAAAGGGAAAACAATCAAAAGATTTTTTGGGAAAGCAAAGTTGAAGTATGGAAAGATACAAAATTGTCAGCAATCACAGAAATGCATAAGTATATCTTCGATAGAGTTGAAAAAAAAATGTTTTTTTATTTGACCAATAAAATGTATTTTTTGGTCAAATAAATATTTATTAGGGTTTAAGCGTAGGTTTTTTTTAGCTTTACAAGTTACTATAGGGTTTTTGTTTACTTTTTTGCGAATAATAGTTAAGCAAAAGAAGTAATACAGAAAAGATTTTTTAAATTCTTAAAATTCAGTTGTTTTTTCACATAAAAAGTTATTTTCAAATTTTGTTCTGTTGTAAATGCAAAATTAAATAACGAATAACGAATTTATTTTTTTGGATCTACAGTTTAACCACAGACTAATTTATTGCTATTAATGCTCATTAAGATTTAAATCTAATAACTAAATAATATAATTACTTTGATTAGAAATTAAAACAACACTTTGCAATTTTTATGTTTTATAATAACTTCATATTTCAATAATTAGTGAGGTACAATTACGATAATTGTATAACTCAAATATGATTATGAATTAATTTATGAATAATTTGGTACAATAATTTAAGCACTCAAAAAACAATATCATACCATGAATTATATGCTTTTGTTTCAAAACAGTTCTTAAAAAGGTGCAATTTTTTTTAAAATATTAAAATACAATATTATTTAAAGCATGATTAACCAATATTATTTCTGCCCTCTGAGTTAATGTTGACAAATTTATTTGCAATTACATAAAAAAAGTTAAACAAAAAAACAAAAACAAAAACACAACAAAAAACTATAAAAATAATAAAAGTAAAATACAAGATTTTATTTACTATTTAATTATATTTAAACTTTTAAATTTTGCAATTGAGAATTTTAAATAATTCTCATTCATTCTATCAAACAACACATTTATTATTAATTTAAAAAAATTTATGAAATTTTTTTTTTAAATATAAGTTTAAGAAGCAAAAAAAGTTGCAAGTTAAAGATAAGTTGAAGAAGAAAGTTCTTAACTCAAAAAACAGTTTTACGTAAAAAAGTAAGCAAAAACGAAAAATTCTTAATAATGTAGTTATTGTATTTTATAACAAGAATGTTTGTTTATATTAATTTGATCAATATTTTTTATTTTTTACTCCACACGAAGTAACTAAAGACCAATACCTAAAATTATTTAATGAACAGTTTAAGAAATTTTAGGACAATACTGGTGAAATGGTATGCTAAATAGAAGAATGAAAACAATTCTTTTAACTAATATCACCTAAAGTCAAATTTCAAAATTATTTCAGTTTTCAAAATAAAAAAAAGTTAAACTTTCTCAAAAAAATCAAAAATCAAAACCTTTGGTGTTTTAGTCCTAAAAGAACCAAAGAATGATCCATATCTCAAATCTTTGATGAAGTTTATTCAGTTCTTCTACTCAATACTACCCAACAATAAACAACAGTAGCAATATTATGTAACCAATAGTAGTATATACCGTATGCGGCAGCAAAATTTGAGCCAAACTTTAAAAAATCATAGGTTTGGTGGTAAAACTAATAAATTTACAAGATTTTCAGGGTTGATATAGCAATGATATCTATGTAATAGTAAACAAAAATATTAAGAATATTTCAAAAATACAAGAATGAAGAAAGAAAAAAAGAAACAATCCTGATAGTCCTTCATGTAGGTAAAGATTTTGAAAATTGCTCGACGGGGTTTGTCCAGTAAACAGTTTTTCACATGAAAAATATTTTAAAGTGAATCTGATCTCAAACAACAAAGCTGATAGGTATCATTTGACCCTAAGTGTTCAAGACTTCCTTGATTTTTTTCTCTGGATTTTTTTATCAACAGGCATCAGAATAGGTACATAAGATAAATTAAATTAAGTTTTTAAGCCCTATGTTTTGCCTATTGCCATGTATCCAGAGAAGCCCTAAGTGCTTACCTGGATACATGGCAGTTTCAAGTGTTGTAACAATTTTGTTTTCATGGAGGATGGTGGACCCTTCCACACAGCAAAACTTGTTCAGACAAAGCTCTCAGAGATTATTTCTCACTGACCCTAAGAAATCTGGCTTCCTAGGTCTCTGGATTAACACTCTGGATTTTTCTATTTGTGCATATGTTCAGGCCAGGTTTTGTGAGCGACAACACCCAAATGTTGGTGCCCTGACAACTTCCATCCCTCAGACATGGTCCAGCATGTCAGTATGACTACATCCAGAAAACCTGATCCAAGTTTCATCCTTGAATTGAGGCTATGATCAAAGCTAATAGGGATTATATTAATTAAAATTATTTATTACTAAATTATAAACAAATTTTCAACTAAAAGATTTGGTAACTGCCTCTATTCTTTTTCTGGAATTTTTTAAGATCTGCAGTGTTACTAGTCTAAATTTTGGTGCTGCATATGATAACTACCTATAAAATAAACAAAGGAATCACAGATATTTCTTACAAAAGGTTGTTCAAGAAAATTAAAAAATGCATCAATTTTATAAATATTTTCCTTTTTGAAATTGTAACAGTCATTATTTTAAACAGTGAATTTAAATTTACAAAATTAGAAGTTTTTTTTTTGCAAACTCTCTCATAAAAGCGTCACGCTATTGACAAGTTATAAGTTGAAAAAAATTGTTAGTATTATTACATAATTAGGATTTGTTTTAAGTATCAACATAGTTTAGTATTCAAAATTGATATATGAAGATGAATTGAATATTTCTTACAAATTGTTTTTAATTAAATATTTCTAATCCTCTGTTTTATTCTTTTAACAGGGATTTTATGTCCAGTGAATCAATTGTTAACTCACCAATAATCTCTAGTTACTTGGAAAAGCTTCTTTATGAACAGGAATCACTTAATGTAAAAAGATTAAACATTTTGGACCAATTAAGGTTACATATAAGATTTTTTTTTCCTGGTGTTTAATTAGCTGTTTTTGCCATTTTGAATATTTTGAGACATAGTACTAATCCAGAGTATGTTCAGAAATGTTTTGATAAATAAAGGTTACTTTATTCATTAATGCATTTATTATGTTTGTTATATACAATTATATATATATATATATATATATATATATATATATATATATATATATATATATATATATATATATATATAAACACACACACACACACACATATCTTGAAAAAATCCACCAATATTTAGCATGTATTTAGGAAAAATTTTAATTATTTATGGGGCCCTTAAATCTCAAGCTATTTAATAAAGGAATTTCCCAACCAATAATGAGGTCTAATATC
Organism: Hydra vulgaris; assembly: GCF_038396675.1. Taxonomy (NCBI): domain Eukaryota; kingdom Metazoa; phylum Cnidaria; class Hydrozoa; order Anthoathecata; family Hydridae; genus Hydra; species Hydra vulgaris. Next base: position 50,082,834 of record NC_088921.1, read on the forward strand.
TGAATTTAATTTTTTTCATGAATATATTTTTAGGTAACTATAAACAATCAAATAAAATTGCAAAACTACTTTAAAACCATATTTGTTGTTTTTTACTCGATGAAAAACTAAAAAGTATTTAGTAACAGTTCAAAACAAAAATCAAAAAATGTCAGGTGTTCGAAAAATAAATTAGATCAAAAAGTAGATATTAATTAATTACTATTGAGTGCAGCTTTAGCATGATCCAGGTTTTTCCTACTGTTTCTAATTTGCTTCTATGGGTAAAAAGAAACTTTTTATTTATAAATATATTTTTATTATTAAGTTGTTAAACTAGTTTGAATGCCTTCTCCGAGCAATTGTTCACAACATTAAGATGTGGGGGTTTTCAAAATCTTGATATAAATCATATAAAATCCAATATTCTGGATGAAGCTTCTCCCATTGAAATTTAAAATACTTCTCCATAACTATTGAAACTAAATTGGATGACTCATTCTGTAAAAATTTTAAGTGCATTCAAGTGTCTTTAATCAACATGTGTTTTTTTCAATAAATACTTTCTGCAGAAGCTCTTTTCAGACTAAATATTCTATCAGCCATATTGCCATGCTCTTTACATTTCTGATCTGCTATTACTATGATGAAACATGGGTCAAGGTACCAAATAGATTGCAGTATGGATTTAGAAATACCTTTAGCTTCAGCTTTATTTCAGTCCTTAAGCTTTTATATATGCCAGTTCTTAAGCTATTTTACCTGCATGATAAACTTTTTTATCTGGTTGGCTCAACTTTAAGAAACCATTCAATTTTTTTTTAAAACAAAGTGCACTGCAATTGGAGAATACATCTGCTTCAAGTTCTTTTTACCTGTTTTACATGTTACCTTTTTTTAGCATTAGTAGTATCAAGGTGATTAAAGTAAAAAAACTTCATTTTCTTTCACTATATTTTTAAATTTGTTCATATAAAATGAAATTATTGTTATCAAGTCTTTACAAAAAAAACAAAAAACATTATTTAGTGTTTCCATATAGTCATACAATTTGATTTAACTCTTAACTACTTAAAATCCCCCACGTGTCTGTAGAACAACATGTCTAGATATTTGGCAACTATGTAACTGATTGACTAGACAATTAGATTTGATTTTATTTGGACATTATACAATAAAACTCAGTTTAACCTCAAATTTAGATATTTTTACAAAGTTGTTAGAAGTTTTTTTTAGTTTGTATTATTTTGTAGTAGCGTTGTAGAATTGATTTATCCACAAGAAAAATATTTTTAAATATGGTTGATATAAGTATTATCTAAGATTATATATTGATAAGGATTTTTAGCTTGAAGTGTAAAGCTTAGTTAAAATGATTTCTATATTGTTTAAAGTTTGTTTTATATTTATTTATAGAAAATTTTTATTCTACAACAATATTTTCTCTTTCAATATAAAGTTGTACAAAATACTAAGGTGTTAAATTTTTGAAAATATTTTTTAAAAAATCGCTTTTTTTTTGTAGGAAAAAAGCTAATAATTTAAGTTTTATTTTATGTATTAGAACTTATCAACATTTTTTTTAGAGATTTTTTAAAAAATCTAATATATATTTACCTAGGTCACTGATTCCCTGATAGTGTAACGATGATGTAACGCTTACGTATTAATCATGTGGTGTTATTTTAAAGTTATTTTAAAGTGTGTTAATTAAAATTGACAAGCATCAAAACAAATTCATTTTATTTAAATTTTATTAACTTATAGAGTTTACAGTATTGTGCGGTGCCGTAGTTAATCAAATTCTTTGGGGTCCTTTTTTTTTTACTTTATTTTTATTAATAAACTAATTACAGATGACTTTCTGTCATTGTAGGCAGAAAACATTGAAACTTTACAAGTATACGTTCATAAGTTCATAGTATAAGTTCATCATATACACTTCATAAGTGTTTTTTGCGTTTCTTTTATACCCTTAAATATAATTTTGTCTTCTTTTTGACAAATGATTGAAATATTAAGTTACATAAAAAATGTAAATAATTACAAAAAATGTAACTAGTTAGTTACATTTTTTTTATATTTTAAAAATAAAATTTTTAAAGTTATTTTTAAAAACTTTTATGTACACTGTGTCAAAAAAATTTTCATCCACCTATCTTGCACACTTTAAAAATGCAATAACTTTTTATTCAGCAAAGATGTATGCATAGTATAAACTAAATTATATCATTTAAACATTTAAGAAATATTTTACAAAAAGATTTTTTAAACTAATGAGTAACAAATAAAATACAGCGTTTTGGAATGAAAGATTTTTGTCCCGAAAAAGTTTTCATCCATTTTACAAAAATCAAATAAAATTGTTATGCGAACTCAATTTGTTAGCGTCTTAATAACTTTTGTTTCCACCATGAGCTTTTATTGCCTCATGTAGTCTGTTTTTCATAGTACAAACTCATTTTTTTTTGTAATTTCTGGAGTGATTGAGCCCCACTCTTTCATAATTATTAATTTTAGTTGTTGACGATTCCTTGCATTGTGTGTCCTTATTCAGATGATAACAGATGTTCAATAGGATTTAAATCTGGAGGTTGTGGGGGTGTATGAAGTTGCTTAGCTATTTTAAATATAAGCCATTCCTTGACACATTAGGCTGTATATTTTGGATCGTTATCTGCTGAAATAAATGATCTAGTAAGTCCCAATTTGTGGAAACTTTCTTCCAGATTATTCTTCAGAATGTTTAAATACACATTTTGATCTATATTTCCATCAATCAAAACCAAGTTTCCTACACCTGAAGCACTTATACACCCACACACTAAAACACTTCCTCCACCATGCTTCACTGTTGGACACAAGTTTTGTTTTTTAAATGGTTGATTTAGTTTTCTCCAAACTTTAACTCTTCCATCTGATAAAAACACGTTAAATTTTAACTCATTGCTAATGTATGATTCCCAGAATGTTTGTGGTTTAATAATATGAAGCATTGCAAAGTGTAGTCATTTAGGCTTTGTTAACTTTGCTGATGTAGGATTTTTTCAATGGTACTCTACCATTGTATCCAGTTCTTCTTAAGGTTATTCTAATAGTTTTAGGGTACACTTTTAAATTGTAATTAGTTTGCAGCATTCCAGTAAGTTTTGGAGCACTTGTTTTAGGATTCTGGATGACTGTTCTCAAAATAGTTCATCAATGCAACACTTGAATTTTGTTGGACGTCCTGTACGTGGTTAATCTGGAATTTTTTTGTAGGTTTGGTATTTTTTTTATAATGGACTGCACAGTTGCATGTGATTTCTTTAATATTTCTCCTATATTTCACTGTGATTTTCCCTCCTTCCATAGTCTAACAATAAGCAATCTAATTCCCTCTGCAACTCTCATTTTTAATAATTATTCTAACAAAAAAAAAAATATAAAAAATTCATATAAAGGAAAAATAATATAAAAATCTTACTAAATCTAATTTTTATTTAAAAAATGGTACTTTAATACTGATTTAATAATAAATTGAGGTGGAAGTGCAGGGTGGATGAAAAATTTTTTTTGCGCAAAAACAGGAATTGTTTATTTTTAAATGCTGTATTTAATTTTCTATTAGTTATTTTGTAAAATCTTTTTTTATAATACTTCTTGAATAGCCAACCGATATCATTTAGTTGAAATGCTTATATCTTTGCTGAATAAAAAGTTATCGAGTCTGAAAAATGTACAGGATAGGTGGATGAAAACCTTTTTGACAGAGTGTATGTATTTTATGTTCTTTTGAAAGTTTTATATTCAGATTGATCTCGTAAAACAACAACATCAAAAATTCTTAAATGCTTTTTCAATTCATATTGCTTTTAAAAATCTTTTGAAGGAATAACAATAATATTGTTATAACTTTAAGTTAATATTTGATTTAACAATCAAATATTAACTTAAAGTTATAACAATATTATTGTTATAACTATAATAATATTATAATAATATTGTTATATATTATATTATATAACAATATTATTTATAAGTCAATGAGAGCACTTTTGAAGTAAGTTTATGTTTTTGGGTAAAAGTAAAGGGCTGTGTGAAATTTTTTGTCGCTTTGTATGTTAAAGTTTTAGAAAAAAATCATGAAAAATGAACATCAAAATTTGCTGGTCACCCTGATTATATACATTTACATTAATCAACTACACTCATATTAAAATGATCAAACGCATTCATATTCAACAAGGTATTATCTAACAAGTTGAGTGATCCCCACTGTCATATAATTAACAGGAAACATTTTATACATCAAATTCCTAAACATTATGTATAGGAACATTAGAAAGCTTTTTAGATTTTGCGTCCAGATAATTGTAGTCTTTTGTAAAGATATTTTTAATGTTGCCCCAATAGCATTTTTAATATTGAGTCCTTGTTGTAGTGAATTAATTATAGTAAATTAAAGTTCAAGCTGGTATAGAAGGCTTTATTTAGCAAGTTAATAAATATATAACCTAAAGATACAATCATTTTATTTTACATAAAAAAACACAATAGTTATCGAAAAACAGCAGTAATTGGTATTACTGCTGTTTTTCGATAACTACTTTCTCGGTATAGTTATCAAGCTCTACATCATAGATGATAATATTGATAATAATCTTCGTTTATATCCTTTAGCATACTTTTCTCTTCTCATTTTTGGATCGAACTAGAAATTGGAGCAACTTCAATGTTATGAAATGGTTACTTTAATCCAATCTCCACTTCTTCTTTTAAAAGCTGTTTTTCCAAAAGAAACTTTATAAATTTTGTTTTTTGAGTAACTAATGACACAAAAACTGGTTGAAACAATTTAATTCTTGCTAAAAAATCAATTAGTGAATAAATCTCCTAAGTAAACTTACAAGCATCTTAATGTTTTTTGCTGGAAAATTTCAGTTTATTTTTTTTTCTGCCTACAAGTTTGCAAGTGCATCTTTTTTTGAAAATGAGATTGTAAACATCTGCAAGTCATCTATATTAATAATAACAAATATTAATATAATAAAAGACACGGCGGTTGATAAATAGTGGAGTAATTCAGTTAATAATTAACTTGAATGCGCATAACATGTCTTGCTTTTAAAGAAAGCCATTATTATTATGTTCTAAATATAGCTTATAAATAAATTCTTTTATGAAATTTTTTAACTTAGAAATTTTTTTTTTAAGATTTGTTTATTTGTCACTTAAATTTTTAATTTTAATTATTTTTCACTTATAAGCACTCATTAGGTATGCATAATATATATAAAATTTATTTACCTTCACCAGCTTCATTTCACTTCTCAAAATAAATATAATTTACTAAGGTAAAAGGTTACTAAAAACAGGCACCACAGGCGCCCATGAATTTTCGAGTAGGTTGAGATTTACACACACAGGGTAAAGTTTTACTAAAAACAAGGGGAAATCTGGCCCTGTTTATATGGCAGCATTAACTACTACAAAGAAGTTCTATTATACCAATAAGCTACTTGTTTTTCTCTGTGATTAATACTACAGATTATTTTATTTTTAAGTTGTTTTTCTGTGTAATTAATACTACAGATTATTTTATTTTTAAGTTGTTTTTCTGTGTGATTAATACTACAGATTATTTTATTTTTAAGTTGTTTTTCCGTGTGATTAATACTACAGATTATTTTATTTTTAAGTTGTTTTTCTGTGTGATTAATACTACAGATTATTTTATTTTTAAGCTGTTTTTCTGTGTGATTAATACTACAGATTATTTTATTTTTAAGTTGTTTTTCTGTGTGATTAATACTACAGATTATTTTATTTTTAAGTTGTTTTTCTGTGTGATTAATACTACAGATTATTTTATTTTTAAGTTGTTTTTCTGTGTGATTAATACTACAGATTATTTTATTTTTAAGTTGTTTTTCTGTGTGATTAATACTACAGATTATTTTATTTTTAAGTTGTTTTTCTGTGTGATTAATACTACAGATTATTTTATTTTTAAGCTGTTTTTCTGTGTGATTAATACTACAGATTATTTTATTTTTAAGTTGTTTTTCTGTGTGATTAATACTACAGATTATTTTATTTTTAAGTTGTTTTTCTGTGTGATTAATACTACAGATTATTTTATTTTTAAGTTGTTTTTCTGTGTGATTAATACTACAGATAATTTTATTTTTAAGTTGTTTTTCTGTGTGATTAATACTACAGATTATTTTATTTTTAAGTTGTTTTTCTGTGTGATTAATACTACAGATAATTTTATTTTTAAGTTGTTTTTCTGTGTGATTAATACTACAGATTATTTTATTTTTAAGTTGTTTTTCTGTGTGATTAATACTACAGATTATTTTATTTTTAAGTTGTTTTTCTGTGTGATTAATACTACAGATTATTTTATTTTTAAGTTGTTTTTCTGTGTGATTAATACTACAGATTATTTTATTTTTAAGTTGTTTTTCTGTGTGATTAATACTACAGATTATTTTATTTTTAAGCTGTTTTTCTGTGTGATTAATACTACAGATTATTTTATTTTTAAGTTGTTTTTCTGTGTGATTAATACTACAGATTATTTTATTTTTAAGTTGTTTTTCTGTGTGATTAATACTACAGATTATTTTATTTTTAAGTTGTTTTTCTGTGTGATTAATACTACAGATAATTTTATTTTTAAGTTGTTTTTCTGTGTGATTAATACTACAGATTATTTTATTTTTAAGTTGTTTTTCTGTGTGATTAATACTACAGATTATTTTATTTTTAAGTTGTTTTTCTGTGTGATTAATACTACAGATTATTTTATTTTTAAGTTGTTTTTCTGTGTGATTAATACTACAGATTATTTTATTTTTAAGTTGTTTTTCTGTGTGATTAATACTACAGATTATTTTATTTTTAAGTTGTTTTTCTGTGTGATTAATACTACAGATTATTTTATTTTTAAGTTGTTTTTTTGTGTGATTAATACTACAGATTATTTTATTTTTAAGTTGTTTTTCTGTGTGATTAATACTACAGATTATTTTATTTTTAAGTTGTTTTTCTTAATAAGCTATTTATTTTTCTGTATAAACCATTATGGTCAAATAAAAATTACTTGAATATTGATGTCAGTTTTAAATATAATTGATTTGTTAAATAAAGAGTGAGATGAGCTATAAGGTACTTATTTTTAATATTCATCTAATAAAAATTAAGTTTCATTTTTATAGAGAAATTGTACCACCATTTTGCTCAGAGGCAGCTGTGTACCAATGGAGCCATGACATTACATTAGCAACACAAAATATTGGTATGATTTTTTGTAAATAAAACAAACAATAAAATTTATGCGTTTTTGAATTTTATTTTTCTAATATATTCTGAGTAAATTATAAAAAAAAATGAAATTTTCAAATAAATACAAAAAATTGAATTAATTTTTCTAAAATAAAGGCGTTTTTACTGTGATTTTTTATAATGAAAATATAAAACAAAACCCAAACTGATTGCTATTAGAAATTTTGAAACAAAACTAGTACAAATAACATTATTTAAAAACTTAAATCATTTCCGTTATGCCAATCCATTAAAATCCATTTTGGTAAAATTATTTCAGTTATTAAATATAATACAGGTAATATGCAAGATAAATACATTATAATAGTAGCAATAATATATAACAAATAAGAAAAAGTCATAGAAAATTACTGAAAAATTGAGATAAATGTATAATCTTATTTAGTCTTTGGGGTAGTACCTGAATATGGGTAAATTTTCCTAAAATTGTTTTCCACGTTCCACGTGGAGGATATGGGTTAGGTTTTTTATGATTTAAATTTAATCTTCTGATGAATTAGGTTGTTAAAGTTTTACATTTACTGAGTCTGCAATATATGGAAAAAAAAAACAAATCTGTTGCTAAGAACATATAACATTCTTGACTTTTTTTTAAATTAACAAGAAATACACACATTTGTGTTTTCAAAATAAGATTCTGCACTCATTTTAACCCCAAAAACAAAAAAGATAAAAAAAAATTAAATACAATACTTAAGTTGTTACAGCTAATGCATCAAAGTATTTTACAAAGTTGTTTGAATAGCTTCATTAACAGAACTATTGATAAATTAGAAAACAAATTGTGGCACGCACAATATAAATACTATCTTAACTTGTGTGTCTTTACTAGTTGTGATAATAGTAAATTAAGGAAATTTGTAGCAAATGTTGGTGTTAGACATAATGTGACCTCATGTGTTAACTAGATGAAGGTAAAACTATAGAAAGTTTATACATGTTGAGATTTATGAAGTATATAAAAAAACCTTTAACATGAAAAAATTTAATAGAGTAACATAACTATGTTGCTGTTGTTGTTTATATTTTTTTAATTATTTATTGTTATTGATGTTTTTGCTGGTTGTTTTATTGTTGTAGCTTTTGCCATGTATGCCATAATTTATTCTTTTTTGTTTTTATTGATTTTACTTTCTTAAAAAATCATGTCGATAATTTATGCTTACTTAATAATTTATGCTTACTTAATAATTTATGCTAACTTAATAATTTATGCTTACTTAATAATTTATGCTAGCTTAATAATTTATGCTTACCTAATAATTTATGCTTACTTAATAATTTATGCTTACTTAATAATTTATGCTTACTTAATAATTTATGCTTACTTAATAATTTATGCTTACTTAATAATTTATGCCTACCTAATATTTACTTGATATTTTAACAATAATTTAAACATTATCAGTTATTTATGCTTACTTTTCCAACCAGATAATGTGCAAAACAAATACAAATCTATGATTCAACAGGAACAGCAAAATATCCTTTGTTTGTGTGAAGATTACGTAACCAAGACTAAGGTGAATACTTTATTCATGCATTTGGAGCTATAGATATTTTTTTTTATCAAGTTTAATTCTTTTATCATAATAACAATAGAACAACGGTTGCAACCTATCAACTAGATTAGAATTTTGAATGAGGTTATCATAAACAAAAAATAGGTTTACCAGATGGTAGAAGGGACATTAGCTTATTAGAATATTTCTTAAACCCATTATTAAATTTATTTGGTCAATTAACTGCAACCTTTTATCTCATTTAATTATTTTAACCATATTGAATAAATTTGCAAAATAAATCATAAATTTTGTTGTAAAAAGTTACTCATATACATGCTAACTATATTATTTAGTAATAGTTTAGATGTCATGCATATTGTTACAAATAAGTCAATAAATTGACACTTAAAAGTTAAAAAATAAATAAAAAAATAATAAAATAAAAAAAAGAGAAATATAGATTAAAATAAAATAACATTACAAGTAATAAGCAAGTAATAATATTATTAAGTTATTTTCATGTATACAACTTATATACATACTTTGTTAGACTGTCACTCACAGTTAAAAACCAAAAACCACATTGATATAAGCAATGTTGAATTAAATCAATCTTGAAGTTATTAAAATGGTTAAGATATAAATAAGAATATATTAACAATAATGATTATGAAATAATTTTTAAGTACATTATTATTAACAAAACATAATAGTATTAATAATTATAACAACAACAGTAGTAATAATAATAATAATAATAACAATAATAATAATAATAATAAAATATAATAATAAAAGCATTAAAAGTTACTTCTAGAAAAAATAGCAGTGTTTGAATTCTAGCAGAAAAATAACAAATTATATTTTTTAATAATATTTAAAAAACTGTGATAATATTTTAGTAAAAGTTTTTTATTAAATTTGATTAATATTAAATGTTTTTAGTAAATAAATTGTTAAACTTAGTAAAAGTTGTTAAACAAAATTATTAAATGTTGTTTATAGTCCCTTTAGTTATTGTTTTTTTTTTAGCAAGAGCTTGTTAAAGAAGAGATAGTCAATGAAGCAAACATTGAGGAGGTATAAATTATTATAAATTATATATTGAGGAGGTATAAATTATTATAAATATATATAAATTATTCTAAAATTTGTACATACTATTTAACATAGCTATTATTAAACTCCTTTTTACTTCGTTTTTTTAATTGCTTTTATTTGCGTTTTAAATCACAAAGTAAAACTATTATGAGTAACATTGTTGACTAAATGCTCATGTTGTTATGTGCAATATTTCCTTTTTTTTTTGTTTAGTTAATGAGTATGTTGAAATTTTTGTTAATGAGTATGTTGAAAACGTGAAATTGAAAACGTGCGTGCATAATAATAAAAAATATACTTTTAAAAACTACTTTTTAAAAAGACTTAAAATATTATTTACATCAAGATTTTAAAACAAAAGTACCAACTAAGCATGTCGCAAATTAAAACTATATTGAATTATTTTTAAAAAAGTGATTAAGAAGAAAATGCAAAGTGCATGTTATGTTAGGCTATTTTAAAAATTAGTCAAAGATCAACTAAAGGGTTATTAATCCATTTAAGAACTAAACATGGCACTGATTTAAAATCAAACGTTTTACACCAAGACGGAGCTTCAACTTCAAAACAGCATGAATTAGTTGAACTATAGCCTAAAATATACATCGACTGTGAAGAAGAAGTAATTCTATCGAAAAAAGTCTATTATGGCATGATACCATTTTTTCCATAGAAAAATTTCTATGGAAAAAATGGTATCACGCGTGCTTGCTAAAGATGGCTTTACATTTAATAGTTTTTAATTTTGATCTTTAGATTTGCGGTATTTGTTTTCAAAGAGTGGTTTCCAGCTCCCTACTTCACCTAATACTAAAAGATTGATGGTAGTTAAATTCTCAGATTCTGTAAAAGCCGATATAATGCAAAAATTCATATCACTAAAAAAGCAAAATCAAAAGTTTTCAATAACGTTTGACAAATGGACATCACAAAATAGTCAGAGACACTTAAATGTACATATGGAGGCAAAACGCAGGCGAAAAAGTGTGATGGTGAAAGTTGGTAAAATGATGTCTTGCTATCAACAACTATGTTATGCTCACGGAATACAGCTTGCAGTTATTGATATCTTATACAAGAAAAACAACGGAGAAGTCGAAGAATCGTTTACTACATATGAAAATTGTAAAGAAGAAGATGAATATGGTAACACTGATGATGATGAAGTTATAAATAAAGAATATAGTTTGACAATAATTTTGGACCGACCATCTGCTGAATTGTTTAGCAATTACAAAGATCTCACGAAAAAAGTAAGAAAGGTTGTCAAAATATTTAAAAACTCTCCTGTCAAAAATGATACATATTTACAGAAGTATATCCTACAAGAACACCTAGTTTTACAATCAAGAATCAAGCTTAAGTTGATTCTTGATTGTAAAACTAGGTGGAATAGTATGTTCGATATGTTAGAAAGATTTCATAGACTAGTAGTGTTTATTGAAAAAGCCTTAATTGATGTTGGGTCAGAAATTCGTTTCACTCAAGACGAATGGTCCCAAATCAATGACTTAATTATTTGCCTGGCACCACTAAAACTTGGTCTCGAACTATTATGCAGGAGAGAATTGAACCTTGTCACTGCAGAAACAACTTTTCAATTTATGTTAGATAAATTACAAAAGCAATCATCACTTTTGAGCATAGATTTAGCTGAGGCACTTCATGAGACGTTTACACAATGTCGTAGTAAGAATTTAATTGTTTAAAAAATATGAACAAGAAATTAAAAAAAATGAAAATACTTTTTCAATGGCAAAAAGAACCGTTATGCGTCAAGAAATAAAAAAAATATTGATAAGAGGTTATACAATTGAAAGAAATGAAGACAAAGAAAATGAACTCGAAGAAAAAAAAGCTGTAGATTAACGGAGTAAGAAGCAAGTTTCTAGATATAGCGCATAATTACTTGATGACCATACCACCAACAAACGCAGAAGCCGAGCAAGCTTTTTCAGCTGCTGGTTATATATGCAGTCCTTTGAGGAGTAGATTAAGTGATGATACTTTAAGTAGGGTCTGTTTCTTAAGAGCGCATTTCTTACAATGATTTTCTCATATTTGATATTTATAAAAATAAATAAAGCTAATAGACGTTCTACATAAAGCTAAAAGATGTTCTACGTATTTTGGTTTATCTCTTTGTTCATTAAATGTTAAGAATTATATTGATTTACAAATGAATTGTGTTTTTTGGCTTTATTTACCTCATCTTATCAATTTAATAAGTTGAGTATATTTTTTCTGAAGTACTTGAAAGAAAAATACAATTGTCATTTTACCTTTTATAATGTGCATAAGAAGTCTACCAATCCCACGCGGGATCCACACAGAAATTAAAAATTTCCGCGCGCATCCCGCATGATTGAAAAGTGTGAGGGATTGCAATCCCAAAAGCAGATATACAAGTGACAATAAAGAAGAGTGATTTATTGGAAATTAATTCTGCTTTAGGTTTATCTCAGGCTTGAAAAAAGAAAAAAATATTTTATTCACTGTGCACAGTGTATAAAGTCTACACACACTGTACAATTTTATACAGTTTACAAAATCCAATTTTTTTGTCAAATTTGCTTACCAATAAGATCACAATTACATATGAACCCCCAATAATATTAGTTTATAACATTTTTAAATAGATAATATATAAGTAGTTAACTTAAAATTGAATTGTTTTATAAGCACATAGTTAACTTTATATATTTTTTAAGCATATTATGTTTACTTTATATATGAAATACCTAATGAACTCTACTAGTCTGCAAAGAAAAGTTAAAGTAGTTATGGTTTTGACTGGATAGGTAAGACTGTGAATAGGTTTGTGCTCAAAAATGTGCATGTTTCTAGGCCTCCACATATTATCTATCCAGTCAAAATCACAAAAAGATTTTAAACATTTATTAGTGTTAGTTTCAAAAAAAAATGTTACCATTGACTGTGGTATGAAAAAAAAAATTTTTTTCCTACTTGATTGACAAAGATCAAGACCTACTTCTTGCACTTTTCTTGCACTTCTTGCCCACTTCTTGCACTTTTGATTTTCATCTATCGCAAAAAACACTACATATATATATATATATATATATATATATATATATATATATATATATATATATATATATATATATATATATATAAATATATAAATACTTTGCAGACAAAAAAAATGAGACGAAGTTTTTTTAAGTTTTATTTTCAAAATAATAAATGTATAATAAAATTGTTCAATAGAAAATAAAGAGTAAAGCTTAATTTTTAATTACGGTCACGTGTCAAAATTGCATAGAAGTTCTTGAACTTCTCTGCATTTTTGAACACAATGGTTCATACTGTCTATAATGATTTCAAATAATCCAAGAAAAGTCCGTTCCAAACTTCTTGAATTGCAATCTCTAAGTCATCAAAAATTTTTGTTTTTTTGTTTTCTACTGCTTTTTTCATTAACCCCCACACATTTTCAATGGGGTTTAGATCCAGTGAATTAGCAGGCCAAGAAGAACCTTTTCATTTATGTTCTGTAAACCACTCAGAAACTGATTTTAAAGTTTGGCATGTTGCTCCATCCTGTTGAAATGTAAAACTTCTTGGAAAAAGATTTTTTGAGTTGGCTCAGCTTCAGAAAGTATTTCTTTGTATTTTTCACTATTCACAGTGCCCTTGATTATAAGCAATGATGTTTTACTTTTGGAACTAATCACCCTCCAAACCATGAAACTCTATTTGAACTTTGGTTTGCCAATTCTTGATTGTTTCTTTGCCCATCAACCTTCTCGAGTTCGAAATAACTCAAAACGACTCACGTCACTAAATACCCATTGATTCCATCTTGTTTTTAGGTGTTCTTCATATCATTTTACCCTATTTTCTTGATGAACAGGAGTCAATAGGGGTTGATTTTTGGGAATGAAACTGAAGTAGATAAAGGTGGAGAGGTTAAGGCCATTGCTCTTGACATTTCTAATGCTTTTGATAAAGTTTGGCATGCTGGTCTTCTCCATAAGCTTTCTTCTTATGGTGTATCCGGCAACATCTTTAAGATCATTGAATCCTTCCTTTCCAATCATAGCATAAAAGTTGTCCTCGATGGACAACACTCTTCTTCTTATTCTGTAACTTCAGGGGTTCCTCAAGGTTCAATCCTTGACCCTATACTCTTTTTAATTTACATTAACGATCTTTCAGATTATCTCACATCGAAGGTGGCAATGTTTGCTGATGATACTACCATTTATTTTTGTTGTTATAAGAAGCCAACACTCTCTGATTGCTTGAAGGGGGCATTTGAGCTTGAAAAGGATCTCACTTCTGCTACAGCATGGGCTCACATTGGCTGGTGAACTTCAGATAATCTCAATTTTTTTCAGACAATCGTTATCACAATAATTTAGATCTTCCTATATTTCTGAACAGTGATGTACTCGATGAGTCATCTACTCTTCATCTTCTAGGATTAACTCTTACTTCCAACCTTTCTTGGAAACCATATATCAAATCAGTTGCAGAATTAGCATCTGCTAAGGTTGCATCTCTTTATCTAGCTCGTCACTTTCTTACTTTGGATTCTATTCTCTATCTCTATAAATCTCAATTCCGGCCTTGTATGGAATACTGTTGCCATATCTGGGGCGGTTCTTCTAATGATGCCCTTTCTCTTTTAGACAAGGTGCAAAAATGCATTGTAAACATAGTTGGACCTGCTCTTGCAGCCAACCTCCAGCCATTATCACATCGTTGTAATGTTGCTTCTCTTTCTCTTTTCTACAAATACTATAATGGGCTTATGCTCTAAAGAGCTAGCGTCTCTTGTGCCATCTACTAAAATTCATTCTCGTGTTACTCGTCATTCAGTTAAGTCGTATCCTTTTTCTGTGACTGTTTCTAAGTGTTCCAGAAATTCTTATTTGTCTAGTTTTTTTCCTCTAACATCAGTTCTTTGGAATTTGCTTCCTTCATCTTGCGATCCTGATTAATATAATTTGCAATCTTTTAAGTTGTCTGTCAATCGTTATCTTGCTCTACAATCTTCATCTTTTCTCTTCCAGTATCTTCCAACTCTAATTAATGGTTGCTTGCAGCCTTGTTGGAAGCAATGATGTTTTAAAAAAAATAGAAAGAAAAAAGTACCCACTTCGGTTAAGATAACTAATCATGGTTCTGGGAGCAACTTTGGGACTGCCTTTTTTGATTAATTCGATTTGAATATCTCGGGCGGATCATATTTCATCTTTTCGAGCTAATTGAATCAATCATTGTTGGTCCTTCAAATTAAGTTTTCTTGGTCTACCACTTCCTTTCTTTCTCCAAGCTCATTCCTTCCCTCATTTTCTTTAAATATCTTGCAACTGTTGCCTTAGGTATCCCAGTTAATTTCATCAAGAGATTTTGTTGTGGAACATTTTTGAGAATACATTTTTGTGTTTTTATTGAAGCTGAAAATATTTTATAAAATGTTTCAAAATTTTATTTTATTCTTTTAATTTTTTTAGTTAGCAAACAATATTTTTTACCCATTGCTCTGGGAAAGAAAGGCATTATTTGCAAATCAGTTAGAAAAGCTTGAGGTATGTGTTTTATATTACATCCAATATTTTTCTTAACTATACTTGTGATTTGCTAAAGCATCAATCATACAACATTAACAATTTTATATTATCATTTTAAATAAACAAATAAAATTACAAATATCATTGTAATGATAAAAATACATACCGTTTAAATAAAAATCTTTTTTTACAGAATTGTATGTTTGATGTTTCGGCAAAGCACAAGCAAAATTTATCACTTTTGTTCGAATATGTGCATGGCGCTGCTCTTATATGGAGTAATCATGAATCAGGAATTTGTGAAAAAAAACAAAGACTGCAAGTAAGATAATAATTAATTTTGGTTTTATTTTGTTCTAAAATTTATAATTGTATATACTTTTTATAACTTTTTTATGAATTAGCAATACCTAGATGGAAGTCGTCAAAGACACGATAAAGAAAATAAAGTAAAACAAGAGTATTGTTTTTAAAACTAAATTTTATCAATATCAAAAAAGAAAAAGGGTTTATATATATATATATATATATATATATATATATATATATATATATATATATATATATATATATATATATACACATAAATATATATATATATATTTATATATATATATATATATATCATTTATTATTCTGATGTATTGTATATATCTCATATTAATCTCATATTATAGGCAAAAGAATGCATGCTTGATACAATTCTTGATAAAATGCGTCAAGATTCTACTAACGAGGTGTATTATTTGATTATATTTACAGCGTTTTGCATTGCATCTATACAGTTTTGTTTTTTGTTTATTGTTTTATTTATTTAGAATTGAATGGCTACATGGGAGTTAATAAAACTTACAATTTTTTCTAAAAATTAACTTGAAGCGGGGTCATTATTATGGAAGCTTCTCTTTTAGTCTGTTATAAACCTTATGCTTCAAATATGTTATAAAGCCTACAACCTTCTATCTATGTTACAACACTTCGGATTAACAGTTTTAGTTTAGGGAAGATTTTCTCACAAAATCTTTGATACTTTCCCTAAGAACTTTTAACATCATAATAAAATGAAAACACATAATGAAAACTCATAATACTTTTCTTCTGAGGATGTCACAGCCACTTTTTTTTATGTTAGCTGAAACTCCCTAACCAACTCTGTGTTAGGGGGTTTCAGCTAAAATAGAGTTATATAATTATAGTTCTGGCTTCAATAAAAAGTTGTTAGCTGAATAATGCTACAAACGTATATAGCTCTAGTTAAATTTAAATAATCAGAAGAATTCGAGCAGTGTAAACCATAAAATTTGAACATAGAGCAATAAAAGCTACTTGAATTCATTTTAGAGCAAAGTTACTTAAATCAAATATCTATTCAAAATTAGTAGAGAAAATGCTTTGTATGAGAAAAATATGAAATTCAAACATCAAAGAGTTCAACTATTTGTCAAATGCTTTTTTTGCACTGTGTCCTTGGTTGTCAACTTTTTTTCTGCACAATAGCTTTGTTTTTCAAGGTACATTTTTTGTAGTTATATTATTTAGGGTTGGAGATATAGAAATATTGTTAGAGCAAAAAATGGGTTGTCAGTAAAATGCAAACTGCAAACTGGTAAGGTGGTCATGGTTTACAAACTTTTTGTAAACCATGATCTTATTAGTATTTGATGGTTTTGCATTTGACTTAGTATCTAAAAAGTTTTTGAAATTTTGTCTAAGTTTTTGAAAAGTTGTCTACAACTACTTGATTTTCATCATAAAAAAATGTTTTCTTTGCATTTTAAATAATGATTAGCTTTCATACGTTTTTGTCAACCAATGCATAGGTTTCTTAAAAGTAATTTCACTGGTATTGTTGTACCTGTTATAAATATCTCAATGTAGGGTTATTGTCTCAGCACTTGATGTCATTCTTGAGATATTTTGCGGCATACTTTTTATATGTTATTTTTCATAAGCTTTGAGATGTTAAACCTTAATCTTGTCTTGGTTTTAATATTTACAATTTTGTCATAGAAATCATTGTCTTTGAAGTATTTTAAGACTTACTTTTTTTTAAGCTTACTGATTAGATGTTTTAAAAATGTATGTGATGATTTTAATTAGTTTAAAAAACTGTTAAGAACAATATAATAACTATGTTGTAAGTTTCATATGGTTGTATAGTAAATGTTGTCGAGTAAGTTTCATATCGTAAATGTTGTATTGTAAGTGATGCACTGTCAATCTTGTATTTCAGGTGTTGCACTGTAAATATTTCAAGTTATGCACTGTAAATGTTGTATTGTAAGTATAACTCTGTCAATCCTGTATTTCAAGTTTTGCACTGTAAATATTTCAAGTGTCGCACTGTAAATGTTGTATTGTAAGTGTTGCTCTGTAAATGTTGTATTGTAAGTGTTGCACTGTAAATGTTGTATTGTATTTGAGATGTAATATTTCAAAGTTGTATCAAATAGTGCAGTTAGACTTTTTTACAAATTTCAGATTTTTATCTTGTGGTCTAGTCATTTCCTCTCAGTCATTGTTGTTCCTTTTTATTGTCTGAGTTTCAGTCTTGTCTGATTTAAAAATCAGCTATTTTTTCTTGATTTTAAACTGAGTGTCTTGGTTCACTCTTTTAATGTCAACAAGTTACATTGTTGTTTAAAGTGTAAACACAATATTTGTGTTTCTACTCTAGACAAATAATATATGTACATGCAGAAAATTAAACTAAAATATTGACTAACATCTGCAAATAGTTTTTAATAGCAGCAAAAAAAAATTTTATTTTATTTTCCATATAAATAAATTAGTTTCTAGTACATAAAAAGATAAAAAGTCATAATTAAGACCAACTGTGCTGTTTGTTATTCTACTATGTTTAAAGCTATGCATATATTGTAGAAACTATTTAGTTTTTATTTCAGTCAATGGTTTTAACTTAATCTATTATTTAATGACAATAAATACATGGTAATGGTAGAACACTTGCTTCATAACTGAAGGAGTAGTAACTTTGACTATGAAAAAACAGTCGCTTCCTTGGTTATATGGATCTCTGGGTCTTAGGGAGGTGAATAAAATAAGTTTAAAAAAAGGAACCTTTATTTATGTTTATTTTAATTTTTAGATGCTTGCAGTTAGTCTTAATCAAACAATTGAATTATTGGAGTTTATAAAAAAGAGGTAAATATCTAGAATTCATACTATGTGGACGTCAAAAAGTTTTTTTTTTTTAATTATGAACATCAGCTTCTCTTCTACAATGTCATATACAGTAGGGTGGGTCATACTTTTAAAATTTTGGATATGGGAGCGCGCGCAACATTTTTTTTATGTATTAGGGTATTAGAAGAGACATGAATAATTCTTTTTTTCTTAAAAAGTTCATCTAGTGTGGGCGCAGGGCATTTGAAAAATGTCAGTTTTACAAAAATCTTATTATATTGGCATTTTTCGGCCTTTTTTATATTAGCCAAAGGAAAGGTAATTATTAAAAAACAATAAGACATAATATAGACATAAAAAATTATATATATATTCGGTGCTACTTTTCTTAATGCTATACAAACACGATAGACGTAAGAAAAGTTGGCTACCATTATAGATTTTACAAAAAATATCTACTTATAAATTTTAGAAATGGGAGCGCGCGTAAAAATTTTTTTATGTGTTAGGATATTAGAAAAGACGTGAATAATTTTTTTTTTCCTATAAAGTTCATTTATTGTAGGCGCAGGGCGTTTAAAAAACGACAGTTTTACGAAAAACTTTAAAAAAAATTAGTATACAAAACTTGTTGTTGTTATTTTCAATGTGCGTAATGCTACTAGTATAAAATGAGGTGAATCATGAAACATAGTCATCAAACTTTGTGGGCTTTGGACTTATATCCTCCCTTCCATTATTATTATATAAAACCATTAAAATTATTTAAATACAGGAAATGGTGTAGGATTTTTTATTTTTATAAAGTTCCAATAGCTTATTTGTAGGATAATTACTAAGATAATAGTTTCCTGACGATTTGCGGTTTAAACGAGTTTTATTTATTTATGATCACTTTGGCATCCTAAATATTGTAATAAAAATGTAATTAACAAATTTATAACATATTTATAAAGGTCGTTTTTTTACCTACTACAAAATGTACCAATATTTCTTAACAAACATAACATCAATTTCATTGCTATAAATGGCTAAATCTACTCGAGCTCAATGTTAGAATGCCCTAAATTGCATGAGCTATTGGGTAATGGACTCGAACTTTGTTTATCAGAGTTGCCTACGCTGAGAGATAGTTTATGGTATGGAATTTTGTTGCGTGATAGATCAGTTACACATTTGAATACAAGATGTATGTGTATACAAATATTTATTAAAATAAAAAGTATTTGGATGTCAGCAAATTCTACAATACCGTTGGTCTCAGAAAAATACGCAGTCGATAAACTTGTCCTTGAATGGAAGATTGCAAAAGACATTTGAAAACTGAGAACTACAAAAAAAAGAAATATGTATACGGACAAGCTTGATAAGTTATTTGACTTGACGAAATGTAAGTGCAACATCTTTAGCTGTAATGAAAATGGATTCAATGGTTGTCTTTTTAAAGCTCATGTAACTTGCATATGTCCAAAAGTAGCAAAGATACCTTTGCAACAACTATTTTTCCTACAAGCTCAAAGAAATAAAATTGGTAACAAAAGTTCTTTACAAATAGGATTAGTTGATATACCAGAGACACATCGGTTAACAAGATATTTAGGTAGAAAAGAATCAGACTCTAAAATACCTGGAACACTTAGTGAGGATGCAAGTAAATGCTAAAATACTAAAAATATTTTTGTCAATTTTTGTTTAAACTGTGAATTAAAAAGTTGAGTATAAATTGATTATAAATTTTTTTCATTAAAATTGTTTAACATAATTTATTTTCTCCTTTAGCAGTAGAATTTCAAACAACAGACGATTCGGACATTGGCAACAAAAATGCAGATAATACAGAAAAAGTTGACTTCAGTTTGAAAAAAAATTACTTAGATATTACCAGGGTTTCTCAAGCAGCTATTAGGTATGGGGTATCTAACAGAGCTGCAGCAGCCATAGCTACTGCTACTTTAGCTTCTGCAAAAGATGCAAATTTTTTAAAGAAAAATACTGATATTTTCGTTGATCACAACAAAATAAAACGAAGTAAGACTAAGTTAATGAAAGAAATCCAAGGTAGAGCTGAAAAAGTAGCGATGAATGATAATATTCAATGTATATTTTTTGATGGACGAAAAGATTTGACTAAGTACATGAGAGAAGAAGAAGATGGAAAATTACACACATCGGAAAAAAAAGAAGAACATTATTCAGTTTGTTCTGAACCTGGAGGAAAATACCAATTTCATTTCACTAACAATTCTGAAGAAAGAGTAGAGACTGCAGCTGAGCATATAGCTGATAATATTTACAAATGGATTGTGAATCATGATGTCGGAGACTATTTAGTTGCCATTGGTGCAGACTCAACAAATTTAAACACTGGTTGGAAAGGAGGTGTTATCCATTTCCTTGAACATAAATTGGATAAAAAATTAATGTGGATAATTTGTGCTCTTCGTACAAATGAACTACCTCTCCGACATCTAATGATTCAACTTGATGGAAAAACTACGTCTAAAAATAATTTTTCTGGTTCTATTGGAAAACTTATAGGTAAGGCAACTAGCTTCAAAGTCAAAGATAGCATAGTAAAAATTGAATTTCCTAATGCAATAATAGAACTTGACTCTGAAGTTGTAAAGTCGCTATCAGATGATCAAAAGTATCTTTATAAAATTACCCATGCAATTAACGCTGGGGTTTTTCCGGAAAATCTTAAAAGTAAAGAAATTGGTCCACATTCGCATGCAAGATGGTTGAATTTTGCAAATAGAATATGTTTACTTTGGTGCTCCGAAATCGTATTTTCAGTTGAAGAAACATATAATCTGCAACTTCTGGTGGAGTTTATTGTTGGTGTTTATGCGCCACTTTGGTTTGAAATCAAAGTAAAGTGGAAGTGGACTGAAGGGCCTAATCATATACTCAAGCAGTTAAAACTTCTTTGTCATCAAAGACTTAAAGTTAAAGACATTGTAATGCCCTACGTTTTATCTTCTTCATGGAATGCTCATAGTGAAAATGTTCTTCAAACGTTGTTATGTAGTCTAGAAAAAACAGAAAGACAATTTGCAGTTGAAAAAATTTTAAAATTAAGAGGAGATTTAAAATACGGAAACATAGTGTAAGAAGTAGAAAACATCATATACATAATGAAAATGCTGAATCACTTTTTGATCTAATTGATTGGAGCTTGGATGTACACGAACCTTTACTTACATGTTTATTGTCAAAGGATGAACTTTTAAAATACAATGATATTTCGATGTATGTACCTTGTTTTCCTGTTCATGGGCAAGCTATTGAACGATGTGTCCAAGAAGTCACACGAGCTTCTCAATCGGTATTTGGAAAAGATAGAAGAGATGGGTTCATAAGAGCAACATTAGCACATTGAGAAATCATGCCCGTGAACCAATCAAAAAAAGATCTATTTAAATTAATTTAAGCAATATTAATTTTTTGATGTTTTGCTTTGATTATTTATGATCACAGTAAATAAGTTGAACTTTAAATATATTGTATCTTTTAGATGACATTTTATAAATTTTATTTATGACTTTATGAAGAGTAGCACCCCAAATTATGTTTTATTTTAATGTCTATATTATACCTGGTTGTTTTTTGATGATTGCATCGCCATAGGCTTAAATAAAAGGACAGAAAAGTGCTAATTTGATGCATTTTTAGTAAAACTATCGTTTTTTAAATGCCCTGCGCCCACAATAGATAAACTTTTTAGGAAAAAAAAAATTATTCACGTCTTTTCTAATATCCTAATACATAAAAAAAATATCACGCACGCTCTCATTTTTAAAATTTATAAGTAGAATTTTTTTGTAAAATCCATAATGGTAGCCAACTTTTCTTACGTCTATCGTGTTTGTATAGCATTAAAAAAGTAGCACCGAATATATATATATTTTTTTATGTCTATATTATGTCTGATTGTTTTTTAATAATTGCCTTTCCTTTGGCTAATATAAAAAAGGCCGAAAAATGCCAATATGATAAGATTTTCGTAAAACTGACATTTTTCAAATGCCCTGCGCCCACACTAGATAAACTTTTTAAGAAAAAAAAATTATTCACGTCTCTTCTAATACCCTAATACATAAAAAAAATGTTGCGCGCGCTCCCATATCCAAAATTTTAAAAGTACGACTCACCCTAATATACAGCCCTCAGAATTAGGTTTGGCATTCGACAATGTTGACCTAACTGCTGACCTTGTGTTTGAAAGTGTTTGAAAAAAATTTCTATGTTTTATGGTAACCCTTTTGTGTCAAATTTTTTTGCCGACCTGATGCTGACCTCTAACAGTTTGAGGTCGGCAATTTGTTAGCGACCTCATTTTTCCTTGTTCCAAGGGTTGCATATACTTTTTTTTTTTTTTTTTTAACATCTTCGCTTCCAACAAGGCTGCAAGCAGCCACTAATTAAAGTTGGAAGTTACTGAAAGAGAAAGGGTGAAGATTGTAGAGCATGATAACGATTGACGGACGACTTAAAAGATTGCAAATTATATGAGTCAGGAAAGCAAGATGAAGGAAGCGAATTCCAAAGAGCTGTTGTTCGAGGAAAAAAACTAGACGAATAAGCGTTTTTGGAGCACTTAGGAACAGTCACAGAAAAAGGATGACACTTAATTGAATGACGAGTAACATGAGAATGAATTATAGTAGATGGCACAAAAGACGCTAGCTCTTTAGAGCAGTGCCCATTATTGTATTTGTAGAAAAGAGAAAGAGAAGCAACATTACGACGATGTGATAATGGTTGGAGGTTGGCTGCAAGAGCAGGTCCAACTATGTTTACAACGCGTTTTTGCACCTTGTCTAAAAGAGAAAGGACATCATTAGAAGATCCGCCCCAGATATGGCAACAGTATTCCATACAAGGCCGGATTTGAGATTTATAGAGATAGAGAATAGAATCCAGAGTAAGAAAGTGGCGAGCTCAATAAAGAGATGCAACCTTAGCAGATGCTAATTTTGCAACCGATTTGATATATGGTTTCCAAGAAAGATTGGAAGTAAGAGTTAATCCTAGAAGATGAAGAGTAGGTGACTCATCGAGTACATCACCGTTCATAAATATAGGAAGATCTAAATTATTGCGATAACGATTGGCTGAAAAAAATTGAGTTTTATCTGAATTAAAGTTCACCAGCCACTGTGAGCCCCATGCTGTAGCAGAAGTAAGATCCTTTTCAAGCTCAAATGCCCCCTCCAAGCAATCAGAGGGTGTTGGTTTTTTATCACGACAAGAATAAATGGTAGTGTCATCAGCAAACAATGATGAGAGAATATCTGGAAGATCGTTAATGTAAATTAAAAAGAGTATAGGGCCAAGGATAGAACCTTGAGGAACCCCTGAAGTTACAGAATAAGAAGAAGAGTGTTGTCCATCGAGGACAACTTTTATGCTACGATTGGAAAGGAAGGATTCAATGATCTTAAAGATGTTGCCGGATACACCATAAGAAAAAACTTATGGAGAAGACCAGCATGCCAAACTTTATCAAAAGCTTTTGAAATGTCAAGAGCGATGGCCTTACCCTCTCTACCTTTATCTAATGCACGATAAAACCTGTCAGTTATTACTGTTAACAAATCAGCTGTAGAACGAGAAGATCAAAATCCATATTGATGGTCAGAAAGTAAGTGATTAGATTCAAGATAAGAAATTAAGTCTTTGTTATTTAAAGATTCAAAAACCTTGCTTATGATAGGAAGAAGACTTATGGGACGGTAGTTAGACAAATCAGATCGCTCCCCAGAATTTTTGAAGAATGGGATAACAGATGCGGCTTTCCAGCAGGCTGGAAAACAAGACTCTGATAAGCACTTGTTGAATAGTTTTGAGAGTATAGACGACAGCTCCGGAGAACACTTCTGCAAGACAATAACAGGTATGTTGTCTGGGCCACAAGCTGTAGAAGAGTCTAGGCAGGAAATCACTTTAGATACAGATGCTGGAGTGATATGAATGTCAAGCAATGGATCAACCTGTTTGTTGGCAATATCAGGTAGAACGCAATTAGTGGAATCAAGAGATGATATTGATGAAAAGTTTTTAGCAAACAATTCAGCTTTGTCTTTAGGTGAGGTGACATGGTCTGAACCATTCATGAGAGGTGGAATTATAGATTTTCCCTTATTATTGATATTATTAAAGATTCTCCAGAGGTTACGAGAGCCTAATTTTTGAGATGAGATACGAGATTTCATGACCTGAGAATAGCGGGTTTTGGCGTTAGACAAAACCTTTTTACAATTGTTTCTAGCAGTAATAAACAGACGCCTGTTTTCTGGAGAATTGTTTTGCTGTTAAATATGGAAGTAACGGTTTCGATTGGCAATCGCAGCAGCACAGTGTGAAGAAAACCATGGAGGAGAGTGAGGCTTGACCTGGAATTGTCGAGAGGGAATAAAAGATTCCATGCCAGCCTGAATCCACGAAGTTATGTAAGAAGCACATTTGTCGACAGGAAGACGAAAGATTTCTACCCAAGGGCCATCACGAAGAAAATCACGGAAAGAATCCCAGTCAGCTTTACTGTAGTTGTAAGAGGTTCGATAATAGGGGGATTCAGGTGATGAAGAAGAATGAGATATTAGTTTTAAAGAGATCAAACTGTGATCAGAAGCACCTAAGGGTGAATGTGGAGAAACTGAGCACTGACTAGGATCAGAAACAAGACATAAGTCAAGTAGAGAAGGTAAATGATTCGGGTTGTCTGGAAAGCGAGTTGGAAAGTTGACTATTTGAGTTAGGTATTGAGAAAGGCAAAAGTTGTGAGCTTTAATGCCTGCCGAATCACTGAAACTAGAGCCAAGTCATTCAGAGTGGTGAGCATTAAAGTCACCGACAACAACTATATTAGCTGATGGATAAAGAGAGAGGGCTTGGTCAATATGATCAGAAATAACATCAAAAAAAGTGCAGTCTTGAGATGAAGGAGAGCAATATAGAACAATAAGAAAGGCAATAGAGTGAAGTGGTGCTAAACGAAAGCACATAAAAGAATAGTCTGTGGATTCAAACCTAGTTTCACAACAAATGGGTGAATTCTTACAAATGTAAATGCCCAGGCCAAGCATGTGACTATTGGAGTCTTTACGTATTAGAGGAAGATAACCATCAACACTAAGATCACAAGGTGAGACAGCTGAACTCAAATTAGTCTCACAAAGAGCAAGTAGGTCTGGTGAACTTTGCAAGAGATAAGACTCAACAGAAGAAAAGTTACTTCGAAGACCATGAATATTAGTTAATAATAGGTTTAGAGAACTTGGTGATGATGATAGTTTTTTGTGTTTTATAGTTTTTGGTACTTTATTCATTTTTAAATTAGATTGAAGAACTTGACTAAAAGCATATATATTACTCAGAATACTGTTTAATAGCCCAAGCAATTGTCTCATTACTATTAATAAACCCTAAGCGGTAACAAAGGGCTCCAAATGTGGCCTCCGCAATACACACCAAAAGTACAAACAGGGACACCATCCATGCGCAACATGGCACTGTTAATACTTTGATATTTTTCAGCTGTTGATGGAATCAGCCTCTCTGAGAGCTACCACAGAGTTCGGGAAACCTGACTACCAGCCGCCTCTGAACCATAAAACTGAGTTTTTGAGCTGTACCCTCATTAGGAGATAATAGAATGATTTGCCTAGTCATAAAAACAGAGACACAAGCAAAACCCATGCATTGAGTCAAGAAGATCCAGCATTCAACATCCTAAACTGGAAACAATGTATTAAAAATACATCTGCGCCAGCCTAATAGATGAAGAAGGGGGGCGAGGTCAACAGATAGAATCTGTTTAAGTTCCTTAAGTCTTTTCCCTTAAGTCTTTGCCTAGGAGGCCTTCTACAAGACAGTAGCCGGGTGCATTTAACATCTGCCCAAGATGAGTATTTTTATCGAGACACCATTTCTAGCCTTTACTCAACCAAGAGCCCCAAGGCAGGGGGTGTTTTAAATCGGAGTTGGCATCTCCTAGTCTTTGCCTAAAAAGGCGTATCCTACAAGGCAGCAGGACATGAAGCAGATTGTACTGGGTTACATGTTACCAGTAGCAGGATAACCTGTACTGACCTTAATACTAATAAGAAAATAACATCATGATACCAAAGGTGTAAAATTCAAAAAATATAAAATTTCTTAAATGTAAATTTGAAAATGGTACTCAGTTGTTGTAGCATTTAGGTTCTGCAGATGACTTTATAGGTAACAACTGTGATGTAATGACCTCATTTAATGTTCCAAAGAGCAATTTTAATATCTTAATTACTATAACCTTTTTGACCTGTATAACGTTTTTTTAAGAAGAAACTGTTTAATTACTGCCAATCGATAGTTATCTAGTTATCTAGTTAAGTGCTTAGAATCAGTTGTTTTTTTAAAACTAGCATAGGCCATGTTTTTATAATGCAATCATGTTTTTTATTACTTTTCAAATTTTTTAAATGGTTGGGTAGGATAATATACAACCATTAGTTATTATATCAGTTTCAACTCTACCACCTCAAAAAATTTTTAAGTTTTTTTGACTAAAACAAAAAAACTTAAAAAGTTTTTTTGTTTTAGTCAAAAAAAGAAACAGTAAAAAATTTCTTTTTAATTTATATTTATATAGATATAAAGTTTTTGAACTAAGATTTTTACGGGTTTTTTTTAAAGTAATAAAATATCTTGCTCACAACTAACTAATTCCTAAAATATGATTTTTTTTAATGCAATTAACTCAATATTGCCTTTGGTAAATGTATCTTATACTGACATGTTTAAATATTATATATAGTATAAGTTTCTACAAGTTCATTTTAAATACTATACTATAGTAGAGTATTTAAACTTGTAGGAATTTTTGAAACAGAATTACAAAATATCTTAACAAGCTATTATCAAGCATACATTGCAAAAATCATGCATTCAGTGCCATGGCTTAAGTGGTTTCCAAGCAACACAACATGTTGTTTTCATGTTGGGAAACTGTTGACCCAACATTACCCCAACATGTTGTGTTACTTATGTTTAAAGAGAGAAGATTTTTACGATTACTGTTTGCGGTAAAAAACAGCTTTTAACAATTCTTCATGTTTAAAGATTAAAATTAAGGAACAACTAGTTCCTAAAATACAATTTTTTTTGAAGCAACTAACTCAATATTGCATTAGGTAAATGTATCTTAAACTTTAACAGTGTCTATAACAAGGGCAAATCTGTTATTTCACTTCTCTTGCATGGTTCAGATTTTGTTTCCTCACCCAAAGACAAATCTGATTATTTTTCTAAGAAGTTTTTATCAACCCCATCTCTTTATTTCATTAAACACATCCTATGTGAGATAGCTGACAAACAGGTTAATCCATTGCTTGACATTCGTATCACTCCAGCTTTTGTATTTAAAGTGATTTCCTGCTTAGACTTTTCCATAGCTTGTAGTCTGGACAACTTTGTTATTGTTATTGTTATATTTAAAAGTTTTATCTAATTCTTCCTGAAATTGAGCAGGCTATTTTACTAGTATATATATATAAATATATATACAGTCATAGACAAAAGTTTGCGACCACTGCGATTTTCTCATATTTTTTAATGTATTCTACTCTGAATTGCTTTTGGGCTACTTTAGTGCTACAATTTTGTACCAATTTGTGCTAATTGTCAATTAGAGTCTAAAATTGATGTTTACATGTTTATTTTCAGATATAACTGAAATATTTTGGAACATTTTATATTACGGAGACCTTATTTAAAGCACTACTAGTTAAAATGGTACGCGGTAAAGAACTGACATCTGAAAAGCAAGCTCAGGTCGTTATTTTGTACAAAAAGAACATTTCTATAAGACAGATAGCCAAAAAGCTCAGTATTTCACATTCCACTGTTGTAGCTACTGTAAAGAGAAATCAAGAGCTGAAAAGTTTTAAATCTCGTTCACGCGCTGGGCGCCCGAAAGTTACAAGCAACCATATGGATAATGCTATAATAAAGGCAGCAAAAAAATCACCGAGAGCATCCTCAAGTGCCATTAGAGGCAAACTGCCTGGATCACCATCCAAGAAACCAAACAGTTGGACAATACACAGACGATTATTTGATGCAGGCTTGAAATCTTACCGACCAGCACGGAAGCCGAAGCTTTCACCAAAGAATATTCGCGATCGCATAGCGTTTTGTCAGAAGTACAGGCAGTGGAAAACAAGGAAACAAGTGATGTTTTCAGATGAGACAACATTCACGCAATTCTACTCATTTTGTAGACATGTCAGACGCCCACCAAATCAGAGGCATAATCCAAAGTACGTTCCAAAGTTATACCAACAGTCAAACAGGTTCCAAAAGTTATGGTTTGGGGAGCAGTCTCTGGTAGCGGTCGTGTCTGCATTTAGATAATGCCTAAAAATACAACGATCAATGGTGCTGTTTACTTGAGTATACTGATGGATAAACTGCCACCATTTGTACCAATACATGGCATCACTCATTTCCAGCATGATGGCGCACCTTGTCATGGTACCAAGGCTGTTAAGGACTGGCTGCGTTCTGAAAACATCCCGCTACTGGAACCTTGGCCAGGCAACAGTCCAGTCAAATCTCAATACTATTGAGAATGTTTGGATTGTAATAAAGCAGAAGATTGCTGCACATAGCCCAAGTTCTGAAGATGACCTCATCAACTGGATTAAATGCGTGTGGGTGCAGGAGATTACGCCGGACTATTGCAAGAAACTGTGTGAATCGATGCTAGGACATATTGAAAATATTCTCAAAAATAAAGGATTTCATTGTAAATACTAAAATATGGATAGACATGCTGTTTAACCTGTATAGTGTGAATAAACATTCGAAATATATGTACTGATTTATAATTTACTAATTGTTTTTCTAAATTTTGAGTGTTTTTTGCAAAAAATTGCAGTGGTCGCAAACTTTTGTCCATGACTGTATATATATATATACACACACACACATACATATATACATATATAAGAACAGACTAGAGCTTCTGGAAATACTTCAACTGTTTTAGGTTATGATGCAGAAAAGTAGTATCTTCATCTAAAAGATCTATTTTAAAAAATATTTACTTTAATTCTGTTATTACCTTCTTTTCATATTTTTCTAAAAAATTGCGCCTGGATACAAACTAGAGATGCCACGAATATTCGGCTAAATATTCAGCAACACTTAATTATTTTGAGGGTTTCAACCTGCTTCGTTGTTGTGCATAAGTCAACTACACTGTGAGCATTTCTGAATGGGTTGTGTCACAGCATTATTTGTTGACTGTTACACCAAATATTTTAACTAAAGTTGTGCAAAAATACTCTTCAAACCATTAAGAGAAATTCAAAAATAACCAGCTTAGGTGTATCTTGTACTTCTGAGGTAATTTTAGAAAATGCTATAAATTGATTTAGCACAAAGAACTCTAAACTTATTAAAAATGATATTTTCACCACAGCCTGAACTTTAAGCATGGTTTAACTTTAATGAGAAAAATGATTATACGGTTTCCTTTTTTATTAAGTTGTCGAATATTCGTGACATCTCTAATACAAGCACTTAATGTGCATATGAATTAGGACTTGAACCTGCATGTATTTGTGTATGTGTGTGTTTCTGCTTTTGTCTATGTGCGTGTGAGTTGATATATGCTCATTGTTTTTTGTAGCTACTATGAATTTCACAAACAACAACAAACAATTTGTGAGAGATTTCCAAAGATGTACATGAAGGAGTTAAACAAATATTCTAGTGAAATATGTGCTTATTTTGGTGTTGTTATAAATGAGGTACTTGTGTTGTATTATAATATGTTTTTTTACTTACTAGATATTTTTTTCCCAAGTAAACATTTGAACTAATTGAGATTTATTTTTTAGTTGTTGTTTCTACATTCACTTACTATTTATTTATTAAAAACATTTTATTAAGTTAATGACATTTCTACATTAAAACAGCTACTAAACAGTTTATTTAAAAGGTTTTAATGTCATATTTTTTGTCACAAAATATTAACAATTGATATATCTAATCTTTTGAGAAAATTAATACACCTAATCATTTAAGAAACTAAAAATGTGTTGTGCACCTATGAATAAGCTGACAACTAAATATTTTGCACCTATGAATAAGCTGACAACTAAATATTTTGCATCTATGAATAAGCTGACAACTAAATATTTTGCACCTATGAATAAGCTGACAACTAAATATTTTGCATCTATGATAAGCTGACAACTAAATATTTTGCATCTATGATAAGCTAAGTTTTTAGAAAGATTATATGTTTAATAACATTTTACAATTCTAACAATCATTTACATTTTAATCACGGTGTAATTATTTTTCTGATTTAGGATTCTGATTTTTCTGAAATTTGTCAAAAAATGAATCAAAGTTTTGAAAATTTATCTGGAGTGGTTGAAATCAATTTAAGCCTTGATAATATTTCTTTGGTTTCTATGCAACCAGGTATCAATCAAGGTATTAATATTTGCAGTTACCAGGTAGCTATTTTATATATCCAGGTATCAAACTAGTTGCTATTTTAAACTCTAACCTTTTAAAAAGAAGTTTTATTAAGATAAAGTAATTTTTGTATTTTAAAATATTTTTTTCCTTCAATAAGTTAAATTAAATTTTATAAAATTTGAAATAAATTACATAGATTTAAATCTGGCAGAGCAACAGTGTCATTTAAATGTTCAACAATATATTAAATCTTTTGAAATTCCTACTAAAGTATTTGCTGAACTTAAATCATGGTTAGTTTTTTTATTTTTGGTATTATTATTGTTGTTGTTGTTGTTGTTGTTGTTGTTGTTGTTGTTGTTGTTTTTATTGTTATTATGATATTTGTTGTTTTTTCATAAATAAAGTTAATAAATTTGAAAAGATGATGTGTGAAACCATTTTAAAGAAGATGAAGTATGAAATCATTTTAAAAAGGAGATTTAATGATCTAAATCATTTTAAGAAGAAGTTAAAGCATGGTATTATTTTGAGAAGAAAGTTAAACCAAGAGCAGAAATCAGGTTAGAAAGAAATGTAGAAAACATATAAATGAAAGATTTCTAGAAGTATCTAAACTGTATGCAAAAGAACTAAGAATAATCAGAAACATAAACAATCATAGTAGTGGATTGCTGCAATCCATAAAGATGTAGAAGAAATAAGTAAATTTTATAAAGTTTTAAGTCTCAGTATGAAAGTTAAAAATAAGTATGCTCTATACAAAGCTCAATTGGGTGATAAGCTTAATAAGTGATAAGGTTTATAGAAGGTGATAAGCTTAATAAGTGATAAGGTTTATAGAACAATACAAAGTTAGAGAATTATTAATTATTAAGAGTATTTAGAGTTAAAAGCAAATGGATATGTAAAGTACGAATGTTGTTGGAGAAGTTTGTATTAATTATTACAATAAATTACTAAATAAAAAGTTTAAAATAAAAAGACTTAATTTACAGAGAATAAACAAAATGAAATCAGTGAAATTAAATTAGCAGTTTGTGGGGCTCAGTTAGGCAGCTGGTTTCTCTGGTGTGTTGGCTGAAATGTTGAAGCTCAAGAGGTGTGAGTGTTTTGTGGTTGTCTGGTCTTTGCAATTGCGCATAAAGATGAAATTCCAAATTATTAAAAGAAACTTTAAACTTTAAAATAACCAGTATTTTTATCAACAACATGCGGTTTGGTTTTAAGCAAGTTCAACAATTGTTTTTGGAAAAGAATAAATGTCAATACATTTTTTGACCAAAAAAGTATAGTGGGCTTTGATGTATTTATGTACTAAATTTAGGTGCTGAAAAACAGTTGGTAACAGTTAACATGTCTTGGAATGACATGTTAACTGTTCTCTCACAACAACAATAAAAGCAATAGATTGAGAGTTTTAAATTAAAGGTTGGTGTGCAACAAAGGTTGGTGTTTATGTTTATATAGCACTCAATCTTTTTTTTTTTTAAAGATTTACTTTTAGGGGCTATGTATTGGCATGATGGAATGAAAGCAAAAGGACTCAGTATAAACATGATTAAGACAGACCAACGCTATATTATACCAATCTCCTAACATGTTGGTTAATTTTTTTTTAATCTTAGACATAAAAAAGACATTGTTGTTGGTACAGAAAATGCATTAAGTGCAAGGTTAAGGTGTGCTTAGGCCAAATTTAGAAAACTTCCACTTTTAACAGCAGAAAGTGTATCATTAAAAGGAAGTATGTATATATGATTAAAAGGAAGTATGTTTCATTGGCCCAGAGTGCGTGGCAGTGAAACGTTGGCAATAAAGGTTGATGATGTCCAGTGTCTTGAATGAACAGTGCAGATGACCAGATGAATGCGTGGTTCTAAAAGATAAGAAACAAATCAATAATATTACACAGTGGATGGGAATAGTGGGTGTATCTGATAGAATACCTCAAAGAAGATTTATATGGTTTGGGCATGTAGAGTGTAAAGTTGCAGATGATTGGGTAATCAGCATGTAGAGAGTTGGCATTTACATGAGAAAAATAAGTAGAATTAGGAAATCTTGGAAAAAATGCTTTACAGATGACATAAAAAGCTTCAGTTAAGAAAGTTTGACCATGTTCATCGACATATTTTGGAATTATAGTTTTGAGAGAAGGTTGTAAAAATAGTTTTAGTTCTTGAATGCAGTGAGTTTCTAACTTAGTTAGCCTTCTTGACAGTAGTGAACCTCTAACCTTTCTGGAGGTGAATACTGTATTATATATCAATACTTTAGCAAAATCATATTTTTTTTAAATTTATCATTATATTAATTTAAATAATAAGTAAATAGTTTTAATTTTTTTAATTTAGTTTTGAAGTTTAATTTACTTTTAATTTATATTCAATAATTTTTTTTAAAGGTTTTTTACTAAATTTATGGAAAACCTAAAAAATCTAAAAGAAAATTCAAAAGATCATGCTCTTCTTTATATGAATGAGAAGGTTAATTTTAAAATTTTTAGAATTTAAATTTGAATTTTTGTAGAATTAATATTTGTAAATTATTTTAGATACTTGAAATAGACAATGAACTTCAGTTCAGACTGCAGCTTCATAATCCTAGACAAAACAATTGTAAGAAAGATATACATGATGTTCGTACAGGTAGCTTCAATTTTTGGTAGAAAGCATTACATTTATGGTTTATAAAAATTTATAAGGGCAATGGGTAATCTAAGCTGTATAAATAATGGTTTAAATTTAGTGCAAAAAGAAATCACTTTATTGTTTATTCTTGTTATTATCATTTTAAATAAAAATCATAAAGAAAAACTAATACTAAACTATTAGTTCGAATACAATACACTCATGGGGTTAAAATTCAAATTATTTTAACATAATTATTTTTTCAAAAAACTTGGAAACCCAGAACAATGTAGATGTATATGAAAATTAAAAATATGCTACATTGCATAGGTAAGACACCAATTATCATAAAGCTAATATTTGGCTAACACAACAGAACTATAAATTATTTTATTTATATCTTCCTTACTTTACAACTTTTTAGTTTTTCCTTACAATATCATAATAAATTTGAGTAATCAATTTCAGCAATTTCTGATAGGTTAGTATCAGAATTACTAGTTGTAGAGTTATAAATCATCTTTAATACTATGTTATTTATATTTGATACTATGGATGGTACATTTTTATTTTCTTTAAAAACAATTAGAAGTAAAAACTAAGATTAGAAGAAAGACATTAGTTGCTATTAGTAACTATTTAATAGTTGCTATTAGTAACTATTCATAATTCGTCACTGTTTTTGATCCTGGCGAATAGAATGCTTTTGTTGATTATTGTTGGAAAGACTTTGTTTTTCACTTTTAATTAGAAAAAATTTACTGTAGTTCTATTCACGACTAGATTTGAATATAAAAAAAATTAAAACATTTAAATAGTGATTATTTACTACATATAAATTTAGTCAGGATGAAAAAATCTATTTTACTTATCACTAATAATGGTTTTTTTGAGTCACAAGAAAAGGACTTAACGATAATCATTCACTTAATCTTTAGTTGTTTATTATGTAACTAGTCTTATGAAACTGGTAGGCTGGGTCTTTATAGCCAGAGTTAATCAGCTCAACTTGGTTAAAAACTAAAAACTTTTTCTTTGTAATTTATTATTTTAATAATTTTACTATTTTAAATGATTAAAAATGTTTGTTCATGTTTTTGTTATTTTTTTTCACATTTAGTTTCTTCTTTTTGTTTTTTGTTTGTTTAATTGTGTGTGACTTTTACAGTGCTTTTACATTATTTTGAAATATCTAATTGATATACTAATAATTAATGCTATTTAAATCCAAAAATTTC
Organism: Hydra vulgaris; assembly: GCF_038396675.1. Classification (NCBI taxonomy): domain Eukaryota; kingdom Metazoa; phylum Cnidaria; class Hydrozoa; order Anthoathecata; family Hydridae; genus Hydra; species Hydra vulgaris. The sequence continues at coordinate 50,117,801 of NC_088921.1, forward strand.
TAAAGTTTTGAAAAAAGGTTACTGAGTAATTTATATTCTGTCAATTTTACCTCAAACAGCTTAACCTTTCCACACAGATGATTCATTGCACTAAAATTTAGAATAGGGTAAGCAAAGTTGCACATTGATAAAGATATATTGCAGATGTATTGCCAATGTATTGCAGATGTATTTCAGATGTATTGCAGATGTGTTGCAGGTTGCAGATCTGAATATTTCTATAATAATAATGTTAAGAATGCTATTGACACTAATTTTAGCAACAAAAACTTTTTTCTGCTTTATTATATGTTTGTTAGATTACCCATAAATTCTTATTGTTTAAACATATTTCAGAGCCTAAATTTTGTAAAAACAAATCTTACATTCTTAACTTTGTGAAGAAATCTCAAATTCTTAACTTTGTGAAGAAATCTCAAGTCTTGTTTTATTTTGTTTTGTAAAAACCAAAATGAAACAAGACTTTTCTAGTTTTGTAAAGATATTGTATAAAACAAAATTGATTTATTGTTTTATACAATATCTTTACAAAACTATTGTAAAGATATTGTATTGAAAATACAATATCTTTACAATAGTTTTGCATTGAAAGAATACAAAAAAACCCTAATGCTTAATAGAAAGAGCATAGTGTACTAAATTGCAAAATAGGTTCTTTACCCCAAGATTTCAATTTTTTAATTACTTTTGAATATACTTTTTAGCTGAACTTTATGCACATTCTGCAAGAGTTTCTGAACACAACACAGCAGTGGTTGAATCTATTGCATTAGTGAAGAGAAAAGTTCAGGAGGTTCTTTACAACCCTAAAAAACAGGTAAAGAGTAACTTTTATGCTATAAATATAAATATAAAGACACATTTTGTGCAGTATATATTAAAAAAAAATTATTTATAATTTACTATATTCTTATTTTTGAAATATTTACCAATTAAAAGTATTAAACATTTAAAAATACTTCTGGAATTAAAGTTTGCAACTATTTAGTTTTCTGTTACAAAATTTAAATGCAAGTAAGTCCCTAACAAATTACTACATAGGAAACTGCATATATATATATTTTTTATTTTGTTTTTTTCTATCCTTTATTTTAAAAACTCCTACATACAAAATAAATTAATGCATATGAAATTGCATATTGTTTCATTTAAAATGTATAAATTGAAAGTGTTAGTTTGGTTGATAGTGAAGATATCAATAATTTGTTTGGTTGTTAGTTGATGGTGAAGCTATCAATAATTTGTTTGGATGTTAGTTAATGGTGAAGATATCAATAGTTTGTTTGGATGTTAGTTGATAGTGAAGATATCAATAATTTGTTTGGATGTTACTTGATAGTGAAGATATCAATAGTTTGTTTGGATGTTAGTTGATGGTGAAGATATCAATAATTTGTTTGGATGTTAGTTGATGGTGAAGATATCAATAATTTGTTTGGATGTTAGTTGATGGTGAAGATATCAATAGTTTGTTTGGATGTTAGTTAATGGTGAAGATATCAATAGTTTGTTTGGATGTTAGTTGATGGTGAAGATATCAATAGTTTGTTTGGATGTTAGTTGATGGTGAAGATATCAATAATTTGTTTGGATGTTAGTTGACGGTGAAGATATCAATAACTTGTTTGGATGTTAGTTGATGGTGAAGATATCAATAGTTTGTTTGGTTGTTTGTTGATGGTGAAGATATCAATAGTTTGTTTGGATGTTAGTTGATCGTGAAGATATCAATAGTTTGTTTGGATGTTAGTTGATGGTGAAGATATCAATAATTTGTTTGGATGTTAGTTGATGGTGAAGATATCAATAGTTTGTTTGGATGTTAGTTGATGGTGAAGATATCAATAGTTTGTTTGGATGTTAGTTGATAGTGAAGATATCAATAACTTGTTTGGATGTTAGTTGATGGTGAAGATATCAATAATTTGTTTGGATGTTAGTTGATGGTGAAGATATCAATAATTTGTGTGGATGTTAGTTGATGGTGAAGATATCAATAGTTTGTTTGGATGTTAGTCGATGGTGAAGATATCAATAATTTGTTTGGATGTTAGTTGATGGTGAAGATATCAATAATTTGTTTGGATGTTAGTTGATGGTGAAGATATCAATAGTTTGTTTGGATGTTAGTTAATGGTGAAGATATCAATAGTTTGTTTGGATGTTAGTTGATGGTGAAGATATCAATAATTTGTTTGGATATTATCAATAATTTGTTTGGATGTTAGTTGATGGTGAAGATATCAATAATTTGTTTGGATGTTAGTTGATGGTTAAGATATCAATAATTTGTTTGGATGTTAGTTAATGGTGAAGATATCAATAGTTTGTTTGGATGTTAGTTGATGGTGAAGATATCAATAATTTGTTTGGATGTTAGTTGATGGTGAAGATATCAATAGTTTGTTTGGATGTTAGTTGATGGTGAAGATATCAATAGTTTGTTTGGATGTTAGTTGATAGTGAAGATATCAATAACTTGTTTGGATGTTAGTTGATGGTGAAGATATCAATAATTTGTTTGGATGTTAGTTGATGGTGAAGATATCAATAATTTGTGTGGATGTTAGTTGATGGTGAAGATATCAATAGTTTGTTTGGATGTTAGTCGATGGTGAAGATATCAATAATTTGTTTGGATGTTAGTTGATGGTGAAGATATCAATAATTTGTTTGGATGTTAGTTGATGGTTAAGATATCAATAATTTGTTTGGATGTTAGTTAATGGTGAAGATATCAATAGTTTGTTTGGATGTTAGTTGATGGTGAAGATATCAATAATTTGTTTGGATATTATCAATAATTTGTTTGGATGTTAGTTGATGGTGAAGATATCAATAATTTGTTTGGATGTTAGTTGATGGTTAAGATATCAATAATTTGTTTGGATGTTAGTTAATGGTGAAGATATCAATAGTTTGTTTGGATGTTAGTTGATGGTGAAGATATCAATAATTTGTTTGGATGTTAGTTGATAGTGAAGATATCAATAGTTTGTTTGGATGTTAGTTGATGGTGAAGATATCAATAATTTGTTTGGATGTTAGTTGATGGTGAAGATATCAATAGTTTGTTTGGATGTTAGTTAATGGTGAAGATATCAATAGTTTGTTTGGATGTTAGTTGATGGTGAAGATATCAATAATTTGTTTGGATGTTAGTTGATGGTGAAGATATCAATAATTTGTTTGGATGTTGTTGAGATATCAATAGTTAGCTAAGTCTTAGTAAGCCATGTTATGAAGGAAAAGAGAAGTTTTTTGGTAAATAAATTAGTAGATGACTTCATTGTTCATTGTTTATTGAACATATAGTTGACCTCCATTGTGTTATATTTAACTAAATTACTAAACACTTTCTCAGTGTATTAACTAGTCTTTATTTAGTCCATTGCATGAACAACTCACTATTGTAGTTAACTAGGGGCTTTCCTAATAGTTTCTAAGTTTTACGAAAAGTTATGTAAAATGAAAATTAATTAAAAAAAAGTAAAATCAAAGCAGCAGTGGCGCAGTGGTTAGAGTTCTGACCCAGAGGTCAGAGGTTCGATGCCAGCTCAAGCCCAATAAACGATGAACCTCCTATTGAAATGCTCTGTGATAATACCTTAAGCACCTAGGGTATTATCACAGAGCACTTTAATAACTACAAAATAAAAAGATTAAAAATTAAAATAGTTTAAATAAAAAAGTTATAAAAAAATGATTACTTAAACAAAAATAAAATACTTTTTATAAAACAATTTAAAATTTTGACTAAAACATGTTATTTTGTAGACATCAAGTCTTTTCTTTAAAATAATGTTAAAGCATTTGTTACAGAGTTTGTTTTAAATAAATAATGCTTTAGCTTAAAAAAAAATAAAGAGAATTTTAATGCTATAAATTTCTCTTTTTTTTTTTTTTTTGTAATGGACATTAACTTTTTTAAACTACTACAGTATGATAAATTACATCAAAACAAGTTCAATTTAAGAATTAACTCAATTTAAAAAAAATGTAGAAATGTACATTGTATAATGTATATATGTATATGTAAATATTATACGTATATACATATAATGTAAATACTAGTAAATTTAAGGGTGCCTGTGGTGCTCTTTTTTAGCAACCATCTATATAAACACCCAATATATATAAATCTATATATATACAAACCTATATATGTAAACACCCAAGTCACTGATTCCATAACACTGAAAAGATGGTGCATTATAGTTTATAAAGATATTCTTTAATATAATTTTATAAATTTAAAATTTTTTCACAGTTTTTATTCAAGTCATTAAAATTACTACTGTGAATTATTTATTTCTTAATATAAATATCCATTTAGTATGCATAATATGTATTTTTTTATTTTTTGCTCCACTATTAATTATGCGTATTATATATATTTCTTTTATTTCTTAGCTTCAGTCACTTTTTAAAATAAAGTTTAGATTGTAAATGGTTACTAAAAATAAGCTTACTAGTTGCATATTGTAAGTTATGCACTGCTTAATGCTTTAAAATAAGATAACTTAAAAGAAATTGCAAAAGTACCCTTATGTTCAAAGTTTAGTTACCAAGGTGTTTAAAATAATTTGTCCCTCACTTGTTTAAAGTTTTTATTGTTATTTAAGGTGCAAAAGCTTGTACTCATAACTGTTGAGCAGAATAAAAGTAGATACTTCACAGCTCTTTTTCTTTTTTTTTCTATTTAATTTTATTTTGTTGCAAACCTCTGATGACTACATTTAAATATATATATATATATTATATATATATATATATATATATATATATATATATATATATATATATATATATATATAAAATTATATAAAATATTAATATAAAATTATATAAAATATTAATATAAAATTATATAAAATATTAATATAAAATTATAAACTAAATTAAATATTGAAAAAAAGCCTTTATAATACAAACAATTTAACATCTTTAATTATATAAATAAAAACTTGTAATTTTTTTGCTATAAATATAGATTTAAACGTGGAATTATATAAAATACTCATTTAATTTTTTAATGGTGGAGAATTTTTTGTGGTAAAGATAACTTTGCATGTGACAAACTTTTGCATGTTTGCAGTGATATCAAACAAAGATGTTTAAAATAAATATATTAAATTAGAGGATAAGCCTAAAAATAACTTACAATTTTTATCCAATTGTAAACCCTGTTTGAAAGAAATAACATTAAAGAACTTTTCTGCATCTTAGGTTGAGATAATGTTGCAAAATGTATGTTGTTTTCTACAACTCATTGATTAAAGAAACTGATTTTATATTGGTTAAACACTTTGAGTTTTTTTTAATTTAAATTTTATTAAATTTATTTTAAAACTGTATTAAATAACCCAGCTCAGGCAAAAAATTGATGTTTAATTTTTATTTCATTTTTTCTTTTGTGCTTAATGAAGCCTTTTCATTCCTCATTAAGTTTTTTATTTGATTTATTAATGACCTTTTTTTAAAGTTGCAAAAATGCTATTTCGTATATCTCTAGAATCAATTTTTTGTACAAAATTGTTTTAGCAAATTACCTAATTTGGCACTGAAGTTTTTTTCACTGTCGTTTGCAGAATATTGTTTTTGTTAACAAATTCTGTAAAATCGATTCTGTAAACACTGAGAGGAATAATTTTATGCTAAAATGTGTAGGACAGTCTGATGCTTCTGAATATTATCAAACCTTTTTAAAATCCTAATGTTTCTTTTATAGAGAGATCTTTTTTTATCTGCAATGGATAAACTAGAAGAATCTTTAAGCAAGGTGGCTCATATAAATGAGTAATAGTTTTTCTTTAAAAGTTTTTAAAATTTTATTATTATGTTTGTTGTTTTTATTATTATTATTATTAATAAGCTCTTTATTATTAAGGTATATATATATATATATATATATATATATATATATATATATATATTATATATATATATATATATATATATATATATATATATATATATATATATATAAATGTATTTCTTTTTTCAGATTTAATCAGGTTCAAGTGAAATGCATAGAGTGCTTAAACCAGGTGATTTATTTTTATTATTATAATTGTTGTATTATTATTATTTAGATTTTTTATTGTTCATTATTATTATCATTGTTATTATATATATATATATATATATATATATATATATATATATATATTTATTTATTTATATAAAATGAGTAAAAACAACTTTTGATGGAACTCTGAGTTTCATGCTCTTCGGCAATCATTAGCCATTGTGTATTTCGTCACTTAAAAACCATTTAAAAAATTAAAAATTAAAATTACAGTGGAACGAGTTCTGACGTTACAAAAACAAAACTAAACAAAACAAAAAAACATCAAAGGTATTTATTTCCCGTGTGCAAATAAGGATAGTAAAAAAAAGATTACAAACTTTTGATGCTTGGTTGTAGGGCTTATATTGTGCTATTATTTTCCATGTAACAGCAGGTTTTATATTTTTAAATTTTAGCTTCCATATTTCTTTTTAAAGTTCAGTGTCGTTTTTATATTTGGGTGCATTGAAAGGTTTAAAATGGTTGGCATATCTTAATTTAAAAGTGGTTTCACTTATACCAAAATAAACTTTATCTTTGAATTGAGGATCTCCAGAACTTACAGTGACTTGGTTTACAACATTGCTAGAAAGGCATTGTTTATTTAACGGACAAATTTTTTTATCTATGCAGTTGCATTTTTTTGATGTTTCATTTTTATCGCTTTGTAAAATTTTGATGTTATGTGCATTTGTTAAACTATAGCTAACTTTAATATAGTTTTGATTAAAAATTTTATGAAGTCTGTGTCTTACTGGAAGGTGTTGGTCAATTAAAGCTAAGAAGCGATTTCCAATTTTAGTTTCAACATTTTTGCTAAACGGGAGGTTGTACCATATGATTTTATGTTTGCAATGTTTTTTTGATTTTTGTTTTTTTTGCGGTTGGTAGGTGAGTTTTGAATTGTATCCTGATTTACATAAAGTCTCTTCATACGGAAGAATGGAATTATTGAACACAGCTTCATTTACTGCCACAGTCGATAATCTTAACTCAATAGTGCGAGGGATTTCTTTTATTACATTAGGTGGATGGTTTGAATCAGAATGAACATACATAAGTTGGTTATTTGGTTTATAATATGGTTGATAAAAACTGTCAATCAGGTTCAATGTTACATCAAGATAATTGACAACTTTAATATTACATTGGATGGAGATAAGAAGGTTGTTACTTTTAAAAATATTTATAAAATGCTTTTTGATTTTTTAAATTTGTTGGCCACTTCTGTTTTCAAAAATAGCAAGTCCGTCGTCACGATACAAGCCAAAATTGTTTTTATCATAATGTTGAGAGAGCTGAAACAATATAAAAATACCAACTAATTCGCAAACTTCAGCTCCATCAAATGCTCTCATTGTGACATCAAGTAATCCACCTCTTTTCTTTATCCAAGCTTCATCGTTTCTAAAAATTAAAGATTTTCTTGCATGATATATTAATTTTTCATTGTAATCATTTATAACAACATGTTGTTCGGCGAAACTGATTGCATTGGTAAGAGTTTTTTCACTAATAGATGGGTAAAAATCATTTGTATCAATAATTAGAAGTTTGCAAAGGTGTTTATTTTTGATTTTTTTAAACCAATCTATAACAAATTGGGTGCTTTGCCATTGATTCAACTGTAGTTTATTTTTTAATTCGTGAATAATTGTAGATAAAATAACTAAACTAATTCTTCCTACCTTGTTTTTCGAAGGATTTAAAAGGCGAACTGAAGGGTTGTTAATAAAATTATCCATATGGTCTTTTAAAGTAAAAAAACAGCCAGACGATTCGTTTATCTCAATATTGTTTTACACTTCATGGTGGATTAAAAGGTTTTTTCCTTCCTTATTTATTTGATCTTTTAGTTCTGGCATTGATTTTTTTGTAGGTAGAAGTAATTGTGTTTGTTAACAGTTTGTTGTATTCATCTCTAGATAATTTATACAAATTAGATGTTTGTCTGCCTTTATTAATGTTTTGTTCGACGTATGCATGGATTTTAAGTCTTTTTGCATATTATTTTGAAACTTGCAGTTTACTTTGCTTAAACGCACAAGAGTATTGGTATTATTATTATTATACCATAATAATACATTATCTATTTTGTGTGTGTATATATATATATATATATATATATATATATATATATATATATATATATATATATATATATATATATATAAATATATATATATTTGTAAAAATTTTATATAAAAACCAAATCGAATTACGAATGTCAAGTTTTGTTTTTTATTTTTCAATTTTAATAATCTTTTAGCTGTGTAGCCATTTTATTTTTTTCATTAAAGGTTTCACTAATAATTAGTAAATCTATCTCAGAACTGCGAACTGAATGCATTAATATCTTAAACAAGTCGAGAAGTGCAAACACTGAATTCAGCAGTTCAATGCGGTGAGTATTATTAGGTTTCCTTTAGTCCACTAAACTTTATTCCACTATTTATAAAGTTTTGTTTATTTATCCAAATTTAGTTTTTTTTTTAGTTTTTATTATTATTTATCTTATTTTAGTTCTTCTATTCATCTAAAGTGAGTTCCATTGTTTAATCATTATTTTAAGATATTTAGTCAAGTTTCATATAAATATTTATCTATGTTTAATTTCACTGCTAATCTGAATTTCATTTTACAATTTTCTTTTACAACTAGTTCACCAAACACCATCACAACAAATGCATAGCTAGTATGGAAGTATAGAACCATATATATATTGAAAATATATTTTAAAAATATTGAGTATAAAAAAATCAAAAAAAACTAAAAACAAAACTTTTTTTTGAATGTTATTACTTTTTTTTTTTCCTTCAAGGTTATTTAAAAATGAATATTTATCAAACCAGAAAACTTTTTGTCCAAGTTTAATAACTTAGAAATTCAAATACATTTGAAAAAAGGTTACTATATTTCTTTATCTGTTTTGTTGTAATTATAAATCATTGTAATTATTTTATGCATTAAACTGCCAAAAAGCTGCCATTCACCTTTACAAAACTGAAAAATAAATTAAAAGCTGGTATTCACCTTAACTAAATACTGAAATAAATAGTTGTAGTGGTTTATGTTGTTAAAAATAGTTATGGAATTTTTAGGAATAGTTTCAGAATATTATTCTTAACTTTTAGGCAGATAAGTTGAGCTAAATTCAGGCGAATTTCAAAATGAAAAATAATAACATATATGCATATATGATTACTTGTTTAAAGAAAAAGAGAAAAATAAACATCAGTTTTGTTCATAAAGAAGCAAAGCCAAAACTTTTATATTAGTATTTTGATGTCTTAAGCGCAATCTATATAATTTTAATATATAATTTTATTTGATATCTATATAATTTTAATGAAAAATTTAAGAAAGTCTTTAAAAGAAAAGCAATAAAATAGTCAGGAAAAAAAAGGACATTTAAAAGCATTAAGGCTTTTGTTAAGTACGATATTAAATTTAAGTTTTTTTTTTTTTGAGGAAACTCTAAGAGGACCTAATAGTCTTATCAAAGAGCACTGCTTTATAAGGATTAGTATTTTAATGAGTCCTTAATGAGAACTTAATATAATCAATGATGCTTATGTGCTTCAAGTGGGGTTCAGACTTGTAGCCCTTGGATTACGCTTGGCGTAGTGGTTAGAGTCCAATGCTCTAACCACTAAATCATGGCTGCTTAAAAACTAAACCTCAACATAAAAAACTCTGTAATAAGTTGCACTACCAAAAGCATTTGAAAGTTTTCTTCTAATCTAAGAAAAAAAGATCTTCTAAAATCACTAAAAAATTAGATACCACTGAGAATCTTTATTATTAGTTTAGAATAAGTGCATAATCTTATTTTAATTCACAAGATTTGTTTAGGTAAGGTTGGTGTCTAGACCTTAGCTTTGCAACGTTTTCACTCTCTTCACTTCATTAAGTGATTCTTATCAAGTTTGGATTATTTTATTGTTTCTTTTTTAATGTTCAGGATTGTGGTGAAAAAAAAAATGCTTAAGGGATTTGCTTAACAGAATTTTAAATAAAAATAGTTTTTCACATAAAGTTCTTTTTTTTTGCTCTTCATATTTATTGATATTAATTTTTTTGAACTACCACAACTTATTAAATTATTGCAAAATAGCTCAATTCAACAATCAACTCAAAAGAATGTAGAAATATTATAAGTAATGTTATCAAATGTTTACTTGGCTTCTGACTTTTTTTAATGTAAAAATATTTGTTTATTTTCACAACATTTGAGGCAATCATCTTTTGTCTAAAATTAAATTAATAAAAAAGATTTTGTTTTATTTCTTGGATACGTATTTGCAATTTTGCAAATAACAATTTTTTTTATTTCTGAAATGTCAGTGAGCAATAATGTAAAAAGTATTTCTTTTTATGTAGAATTAAATATTTTTTTTTTACAAAGTGATTCATATTTTTTTTGTTTTTGTTGTTAAAATGTGTTAATAAAATTACTTTAATATACAATTTATATTTTTAAGGTTTATAAGGAATTTCAAACAGGAATTTCAAATAAAAAGGTGGAAAAATGAAAAATTCTTATAAAGTTTAAATAATAGATAATTCTGGCAAAAAAGTAAAATTTGCTAATTGAAAAATAATTTATAATAGTCATACTAATGTTATAAAATGAATCAGGTTAACCATGTAAAACTAAGTATTACATGGTTAACTATGATAAATATAATTTTTATATAGGCTGCCTTATTTTAAGCATACATGCTTTTAATGAATGCTGCATCTTCTTATTCTGTAACTTCAGGGGTTCCTCAAGGTTCTATCCTTGGCCCTATACTCTTTTTAATTTACATTAACGATCTTCCAGATATTCTCACATCTAAGGTGGCATTGTTTGCTGATGATACTACCATTTATTCTTGTCGTGATAAGAAACCAACACCCTCTGATTGCCTGGAGGGGGCATTTGAGCTTGAAAAAGATCTCACTTCTGCTACAGCATGGGGCTCACAGTGGCTGGTGAACTTTAATTCAGATAAAACTCAATTTTTTTTAGCCAATCGTTATCGCAATAATTTAGATCTTCCTATATTTATGAACGGTGATGTACTCGATGAGTCACCTACTCTTCATCTTCTAGGATTAACTCTTACTTCCAATCTTTCTTGGAAACCATATATCAAATCAGTTGCAAAATTAGCATCTGCTAAGGTTGCATCTCTTTATCGAGCTCGCCACTTTCTTACTCTGGATTCTATTCTCTATCTCTATAAATCTCAAATCCGGCTTTATATGGAATACTGTTGCCATATCTGGGGCGGATCTTCTAATGATGTTCTTTCTCTTTTAGACAAGGTGCAAAAATGCATTGTAAACATAGTTGGACCTGCTCTTGCAGCCAACCTCCAACCATTATCACATCGTCGTAATGTTGCTTCTCTTTCTCTTTTCTACAAATACTATAATGGGCACTGCTCTAAAGAGCTAGCGTCTCTTGTGCCATCTACTAAAATTCATTCTCGTGTTACTCGTCATTCAATTAAGTGTCATCCTTTTTCTGTGACTGTTCCTAAGTGCTCCAAAAACGCTTATTTGTCTAGTTTTTTTCCTCGAACATCAGCTCTTTGGAATTTGCTTCCTTCATCTTGCTTTCCTGATTCATATAATTTGCAATCTTTTAAATCGTCCGTCAATCGTTATCTTGCTCTACAACCTTCATCTTTTCTCTTACAGTAACTTCCAACTTTAATTAGTGGCTGCTTGCAGCCTTGTTGGAAGCGAAGATGTTTAAAAAAAAAAAAAAATCTGCCAAGTGATAAAACCAATCATAATATAGAAAACAAAAAAAATTTCATGAGTCAAGTTAAGTTAGTTAAAAGTAAAGATTTTTAAAGTAATATAAGTTCCCATAATTCCATTTTCATAAATAAACTTGGCATGTAAGAGTTAAAGGAGTCTTTTACAAATGAATGTCCTTCCTAGTGTCAAGCTATTTTGCAGATCAAGAATAACTATTATTTATTGTGGTATTATCATTAAAAAGATTACCATCCAAGCTATATGAGCTCCTCCTACTATTACCCAAAATTAATTTTGTGGTTTTATATCCAAGTTTTCTTTCTTCTAGATAATTTTTTTTACCACGGCTAAAAAGCTTATCCTGCTTTAAGTATGTGTAGAATAATTCCTAAAAACAAAATTTATTTTATAATTACTTTCAGTAAACAATCTAATCAGCTGGCTATAGATCTGCAAATCCACACTCTTTATCTCTTTATTTTAAAATGTTTGCTACATATTGCTAGCAAATATTTTAGATATTCCAGAATTTCTCATTCAAACACAGTTGAGAAGGAACAATTAGTTGCATAAGAATTTAGGAAAAATCTAAAAAGTACTTAGACTTTAAGATGTTATTTATGTTCCCAGAAATAATTTCTGGCACATCTAATGCTAAATAAATGCTAAAAATGATAAATAATCCCAGATGTTGTTGATGGTGTGACTAAGGGATACTAAAGAGATCTACTTCAATATGAAAAATTAAAAAATGCAGCCAATTTTATTAGAGTGTTTTAAAAGTATTTTATAAATATTTTTTTTAATATTAAATAGAAATTTGTATCCTAAGAGTACTTTTTAATAAAAGTTAAATATAAAATTATACCAAAAATTTTGTTGAACTTTAAAATATATGAATCATGTGTCATGTGCGCATCTTAAATCTGCTATATTAAACTTGATGTGATGTTCTTAGCTTATTATTATATATGTTGTTGATCAACTATATATATTAGAGATGTCATGTTGAGGCTTTTTATTTTTTTTTTTAAAACATGCTCTTTTTATTTTTTTATGTTTTTGTTGTATTTTTTTATGTTTTTGTTGTGTTAGTCTTGAATCATAAATGTGCAACAAATGCCTTGGTAATATAAATTGAAAGTTCTTTTTAAAAAATGAAGTTGTCCAAATTAGGTTTTTTGAAATAATTCATTGTACAGAGGTATTTTAAAAATAGGTGTGAAAAATATATAATTTTTTATCATTTTATGTATCCTTGGTCTACAACCCTAGATAATGTTTACACCATCCAGTATGGTTGATACTGGTACAATGTCCTAGAAGCAAAGTTTTCTTTAATTAAGAATGCAAGATGTGTTGCATGCTTGACGCTTGTTATTACAGACATTTAATGTGTGCATTATCTTTTGTTTCAAAACTTTTAATAAACATTTATGAGTTTTTTTTTATTTTTATATCTTTCAAAAATAAAAAATTAGTTATGATGCTGTCGTAGATTTTATCTACAGTATAAAAATACACTGACACGTTTACAATAACTTTTAAATAGAAAGTGATTTGATGCATCTAGTTATTTAAACCAACTGAAAAAAGAAATTGGTTGACTTGATCAAAATTATAAACTTATCATTTTAAAAAATTTTCGAATAATATATATGTTGATAAATACTAGTAAACTACTTGGACAAAATAGAAAAGAAATGCATTTGTATATCAAACTCTCAAACATTAGTATCTCAAAAAAAATTTAATACTTTTCAAATGGTTTCATTTATTGCAACAGTTGAAATGGTAAATTTTTCTTTATAAATAAATCCTTCAGGATTTAAATCATTAAGGGATTTAAAAACTTTAGTCATTAGAAACTGCAAGTTTCGGAGATGGATTCTTGGAAACCGCAAGTTTCGGAGATGGATTCTTGGGTTATTGTCTAATTTTAACATTTTATCTAAAGACAAACCTAATCTCTTATGGAATATGTGTAGTGCTATTTTATAAATTTTATTTATGAGGTTGTTATTTTGTTTTGAGCAAAACATCCAAATCAAAGGTATAAAAAGTTAGACAATATATATATACATTAAGTAATTAAGTAGCTTGTTTATAAAATAAATAATTTTTTATATTAGAATTCCAAATACTTACTATTAACTTTTCCACATAGAGCTTTAATGTGATCACCAAATTTTTAATCCTTATTATATGTAACCTCAAGTAGTTTAACTTTATCCAGAGCAAAAATCTTATCCTTGCCAACCATTAAAAATTGGTTGTTTGAATATTTTTAACCAACTATAAATACTTGAAATTTTATGGGACTTATGATCATACAATTAAATTTAAACCAGTCAATGTCATTTAGTGTTTCATTTTGCAATGAAAAAATATCATTTTCAAGGTTCTCACAAGATCTTATCATAAACATAGAAAGTATAATTGTAAGCAAAGTTGTCTTAAAGTCTTTAATAAATCAAAAAAAGTTGGTTTATAACGATATTGTAGAATACTGACTCAAGAATTAATTTTTGAGACACTCTCATTAAAACTCCTAACCATTTAGAAAATGATAAACTCAGTTTAATGTTTGTTTACAATCACTTAGATATGATAGTAAAAGTTCAAGACTTTTAAGAGAAATACCTATATATATATATAAACCTAAAAAGTTTTTAATATAGCTATTTTTAAATTATGAGGAATCAGGTTGTATGCTTTTGAAAGATCCATAACCAATGAACCAATAATATCTCTATTATGCAACTATTCCTACCTTTTTTTCAGTAAAATAAAAAGCTGAGTACCATAACCTGTACAAATAGCATTTGTATGCAAAAAACAAAAATTTCCGTTTGTAAAAATGTTACAGGAAAAGTTAATAACTGATATAAAACATGTTAGTAAATATATTAAATTACTGCATTGGTTAATTAGTAGTTCAGTTAGTAATTCATTCATTGAATGTTGTTTTAAATTAAAGTTGCCTATTATAATAAAATCATTATAAAAGTGCAAATAAAAATTAAGCACTTATTTAAAGTGAATAAAGAAAGAATCATTTTTCTGAGATATAACTTATAAATAGCTAATATTAAAAATTTGCAATTTTTATTTAATTTCTAAAGTGATAATTTCTATATCAGGAGGAATAACTGCTTCATTTAACATTTTTAAAAGTATATTTTTGTTAATAAATGAAAGAAGACCTGTACTTGTGAATAGAAATGTCTAATACATAAGGAGTTTAAAACCTGATAATAAGAACTGATTAAAAGAACCTGATAATAAGAACTGCTTTGGTTTCTCCAATAACAAAAATTTCCAGCAGTTTTATTGATAAAGGAAGTAAAGCCTTTAAATTTATTGCATTTATGTTACTTACATTATTTTGGTATTTTAACCCAACAATCTAAAATAATTTATGACTGTTTTCTTCATTGGGGTTATACAAGAGTGATCATTTAGCTTAGAGGGATTAAGATATGTTAAATAGACTTAAGATAATCAGTATATTTCATTGCTAGCCTGCTTGGTCCAAATGCTACTTATCATTTGCCATTTTTATGCTATGCTTCAAAGGCGGAGTAATTAAAGTTATAAACCAAATTTTACTGCTGAAAATATTCATCTTGCAGTTCAGTGTCAGGAAATATAAAAATTACAAGTGATTTTCATTATAAGAAAGTTTCAATATAATCCATATAAAATCTATATTACTATCGTTACACATTAACTTTTGTTTAGAGCGCTCCTGCATAGGAGTATTCTGAATATGCCACATTTTTGCATAATGAACTACAAATATATTTAGGATATATTATTAGGAACTGCAAATATATTTAATAGAATTAGAGCAAACAAACAAAATATATATATTTAAAGTATCTTTTTAATACATTTTTTATAACATAGTTGTTATTTACATCCTCCAAGGTTCAATAAATAACTTTTTAGTTTAGATTTTAAACATATAAGTTTGGTGATCATATAAAGAGAACGTATTTAGTTAGGTTTGCAAAAAATTCTAATCTTTTAATGCTGAGTTTATAAAGGAACGTTTCCCAATAAGATATTGCATTATACTTTTGGATATTAAACTGACCTTTATTAGAAGTTATTTATTAGATCTCACTACACAGAGTAAACTATATATACATATAAATGCACATACATATATAACTAAATACAAATATACTATATACTTATATATTATATACATATACAAATGTAAATATGATATATATATATATATATATATATATATATATATATATATATATATATATATATATATATATATCCTATATATATATCCTATATAATATCCTATATATATATATATATATATATATATATATATATATATATATATATATATATATATATATTAGGGTGTCTCAAAAAAATTTTTTTTTCGAAAATCAAAATGTAGAAAATTTTAATCATATCATTATGTATTAGTAGCTTATAGTAAAAATTTCAGCCTCCCAAATCAACTCTAAGGTAAAGAAGGCGGTTTTAGACAATTTCTATATAATAGAATTTTTAAAATTCCAAATATAGATAGTTTTAAATTTAAAACACTCACAAAACACTGGTTTCGATTTAAAATATATCTAATAGAATAAGGAAGATACAGATTTTTTGTGACAATTTTATTTCAGATAGTATTTCTAAATTAAGTTGAAAAGCAACAAAAATGTAATGACAGTTGTGATACTTGTTAGATGTTCTGCAGGTACTTCTTTGTAACTTTCTTGGATACTTGCTGTCTTTTTTTTATGGACAACCTAGAAAAAAATAAAAAAAATTAAAAAGGCAGGTTATTTTATAAAATAATTAAATAATCCAAACAATAAAATTCCAAGTATTTAAAATTAATGGAAATACTTTAAAACGTTTTGCAGACATTATTGTATAGCATGCACGTACATTGGTTGGGGTAAGGGATTGTTAGGTGTAAATTGTTAGGTGCAATCGACTTCCTTTTTTTGTTATTAAAAATGTGCATGATATGTATCTATCCTTGTTATGTGTCCTTTTAATAAAGTCTTGGATCAGCTTTATGTGACGTTCTGCCCAATCATTTACCACTGCAAGCTGATGACACACACAGAGAACTTGACAAATGACTTAGGGCTCTCTCACTTTTACAAGCAGCTTTACCTTTCTCCCTCCACAGCAAAAGCTCTTCCTTAGTGATTTCTAAGAGAAAACTCTTTGCTCAGTAGCAAAATCATCAAGAGATGACATTGAAACAACGACTGGCTGCATTCCAGGTTTCTCAAGCACCATATATTCTTTTTCTGGAACAGCAAAATACAGCAATTTGTTAAGGATGTTGTTCTTAACGTGGGCATCAAGAGACAAAGTTACAAGCTGGGGAGCTAGATACCAAGTGTGGTGTAGAAGGCTTTTGTTGAGAACTTTCCCAATCTCTGCATAGGCTTTGTAAGTTGATTTGGAGCAAAGCTTTATAGTGGAAAGTCTAACAAATAAAACTTTCTACGCTTTCTTGCAGCCTTGTGGCATTTTTTTCCTGAAACCATTGTCTAAAAATATAGCTAACAGTACAGTTTATAAATTTATATATATTTATAATTTTATAGTATAAAATATAGTTTACAGTACAGTAGTTTGTTTTGTAACAGCAAATAATACTACTAAAAAATGCATATCATACATAGCATAGAAGTGTTGTTTTTTATTATAATTATCTACACTTAACAAATTATTTGAAAAAAGTCTCTTAGCAATTGAAAAATAAACTTTAATGAAATAAAAACTTATTATGTAAAACTATTATGTCCACACACAAATTTAATGTTAGGAGAATTAGCAAACAAATCTTTTTTTTTTAACGTCTTATTAAAATTATTAATTATATTATTTTTAATTTTTTAATAATTTTTGTTATCTATTATGAATAAAAATATGTAAATAACTAAAAAAAATTTAAAAAGTAGTTTATATATTTGAGAAATAAGGCCTAAGGTACCTAAAAAGTACATATAATTGCGATTGAAACCACAGTTGTTTAAAGAAGTAAAGGGGATTATTACATTAGTTATTAGGGTAATATTATGTTAAAAAGAGGTAAGGTAAAATATAATTTTTAAATTTTAATTTGCCATATGTTAAAAAAGAATATTTAATCATTAATTACTTAGGAAATAAAATCAAAACTGATGAAAAGCTGAGCATGGTCCTAATGGTACATATTATTGAAATGTACAATAGAAAATTAGAAATAAAAAAATTATTAATAATGGTGCTAAAAGTTGTATTTTGGAATCTTTTCATTTTACTAGTATGTTGTGGAAAATAGTATTAAACCTGAAGCTCTCTCCATGTGTTTATAAATTTGTTTTCTCCATATTTACAAAACTGCTTTTTTTTTTTAATTTATATAATATTGTTTTTATTTCAAAAATAGCAATGGAATGCCACCATTTAAATAGGTTTATTGCAGGTTCTTTTAGCATGTATTTTATAAAAACAATGACTGTAATATAATAATTATTACAAGTTTATTTTTCATTATTTATTCATTTTCATTAGCTTATTTTCTGAAGGTGGAAACTTTTCCTATGATGAAACTGTGGCATTAAAAAAGAAATTAGTAAGTCTATTACAACTTTTTTATGATTTTATTGGGGAATATTTAAATAGGAAATTTTATTTTCAGGCGAAAATGGTTCGTAAAATGAATTTATCAGAGAGTAAAGTGATAAAAAAATTGGATTTATTGGAACAAAGGAGAGAAGGGTTTGCCAAAGAATTTGCTCAATGTTTTCAAGAAAGGTTTATAATATTTAAATTTAAAAATGTAGTAAAGCAGAGTAATTTAAACAGGTTACAATTTAAGATTCAAATTGTTACATGTACTATCTCACATTGCTGAATTAATTCTAACATCTTAATTAATATTAACTAAAAATAAAAATAAAAGTTCAAAACTTTAAAAGATGCAAAAATGATTTTTGATTTTTTTCTAGATTTAGCTATCATTTTGCTGATGTTTCTTTTGTGGAGAAGACAAAGTGCAGTTTGAGAGGTATTCAGTTGAAAATAAAAAGTGAGGTAAGATATTTATATTTTTAGTTTATCTCAATATTATCAACTTTATGAAAATTAAATATTGCACGTTTTTTTCAATAATAAAAGTTCAATGCTTTTTATTTGTGTTTTATAAAACATTTGTTTATGCAAGATGGCTAAGTGTAGTTCTCAAGGCATCAATTTAAAGCAGAAGATTTTAGCATTTGGTCAACAAATTGAAAATTTCAATAAGAACCCCACTGTTGAGACAGTAAGTTATATTTATATTTAGTATTATCAAATTATTTAATGTGAAAAAAAGTTTAGGTAAAAGTTTACTTTTTAAACTTTGTATTTTCCTGCTTTAAGTTTTATAAGGTTATATAATATTAAACTTTTATACATGCACATGCACAACACGCACAACATGCACTTGCAGCAAAATGTACTTTGAACTCTGTTATCTAGAAAAAAAATTCTTCCTTGAATTTATTTTGAATCTAGAAGAAAAATTGTTTTTGAAAAAATAGCTTTCATAAAAATTTAAGCTTAAAATTAAAGCCTTTATTGTAAGTTCAATTCCATTATTTGGCATTATGTCACTTGACTTGTTTTTCTCCACAGCAGCAACAAAATTTGTTTTTTGGAGTTGAATCAATGAAAAGCAACTGGGTTGTGTTTTTAGGTGATGTTTTCTTAACTGGGTTTGTTTTTTGGAGTTAAAAGTGTTGAAAAGCAGTTGAAACCTTGTCATATAAAATAAAAATGAACTTAAAAAATAAAAATTCTTAACTGCAATTGCCTCTCATTTTTAAAATGATAACTAAATATTAGATTTTTTTGTGGAAGTTTGTTCTGATGAATTAAAAAACTTCCATCAATAAACAGCATCAGGTTACTCGGTGGCATCAGTTAAGAAAAATCCTATAAAAGACCAAAAATTACTATTCTAAAATCCAGCAACATGTAGCAATAAGTCGTGTTTTCAGACAAAGTGCTAGTAAAATAATTAGTAGCACACAATTTCAATATTCACTAGCCACTTACTTCACGCTTCAATTCCAAACATGTTGCTTTTTTTTTTAAGCAATCTTTAGAAGTTATAATTTGAAGCAACTGCTGACGGTTGTGTTCGTTTACACAAGCTGAGACTGTCAAATACAGAAATTTGGAATTTCTGTATTTGACAGTCTCTAATTTTTAAAATTGAAAACTTTAAAGATTAATGTGTCTAATTGGTTATGGTTTTTAAAATACCGAGGTTGATATTTTCATGCTCAACAGGACAATATGCTATCAGGCAAATAAATTATGAAGACGTGGCTTCAAAAAAATGTGGAGAAAGAAAGTTTTTTTTGCTATAAATATTGAGTGGTCAAATGCTTTTGACTATAACTGTGTTTTGTAAAACATTTGTTTGCATAATATCAATTACTATCAAACTTTCATAGTTTTCTATCAAAATGTAGAATGTAAAACATTTAAGGAGAAAAATGTAAAATATAGCCATTAGACATTTCATTTCAGAAAATGCAAGTGTTCTAATTATTGGCAACTCTTTTTTTAACACTATTAGTTACAGTTTTATTTTTCATTCACTTAAAATATTAGTTTTAAATAAATAAATTTATTTTTACCCTTACATTCATTAAGATTTAAATATTGACAATAGTTTACTGCAGTTATTTTGTGTTGGTAACATTAAAAAAATTTGTAACAGTGTTTCTTAACATTGATAAGCTGGATTATGTAAAAATGTATGAGTTGTCACAGAAAATAGTAAAGTTATAAAACTGTATAACAAATAGTTTTTGTTAGCTGTTTTTCTGTGAACTTGATTTTTGAATTTATATTAAGTTGTGATTTTTAATAGAAATATTTTAACTTAGATGCATAAAAACTGGATAAACTAAAGATGTTGCTGAAATAAAAAATTTCAGACATTTATGTTTCATTAAACATTCAAATAACTCTCAAGAAAAAACTTAAAATTTAACAATAGTTCATAGTAATAATGTAAAAAACTGAGTTTATAATGACATGCAAATCAACTTAAAAACAATTCTCTTTCAAAAAAGTTTAATAAAATGAATTGCTAATGTTTAAAGGATACTGGTTATATAACATGTTATAAGGTTTAGAATGGTTTTTTTTTATATTTGATACTTATATTTGCCTTTTTATTGAAATGTATATACATATTTATTATCTTAAAAAAAAAACCATTCTAAACCTTATAACATGTTACATAACCAGTATCCTTTAAACATTAGCAATTCATTTTATTAAACTTTTTTGAAAGAGAATTGTTTACAGTTATAGTAGATAAAGATAATAAATATGTATATACTGCTTGCTCAAACCTTAACTCTTGGTTGGGTTATGTACTGAAACTCTATTCTTATTCAGTATGAGATCACTGTTTTATGGGTTTTAATTACAGTTATAGTAGATAAAGATAATAAATATGTATATATTGCTTGCTCAAACCTTAACTCTTGGTTGGGTTATGTACTGAAACTCTATTCTTATTCAGTATGAGATCACTGTTTTATGCAGATATATATATATATATATATATATATATATATATATATATATATATATATATATATATATATAATATCTTTAAAAGTCGTATTTTTTTATACAATATGTTTATAATATGTATGTTGATTTCAATAAAAAGGCAGCGTATAAATAATTTTTAAATATAATTTTTGATATAATAATATATTAACGATATTTTGCTAACCTATTGTGATCAGCATCACCAGGTAATAATAAAACGTTAGAAAATAAAATAAAACAAACGTTTAAAAAGAAGACATTAAAAAGTATCAAATATAAAAACCAATTAAATACTATAATAGTCAGTTAAATTTTTTGTCAAAATGGGTCCCCAAGTTTTTTTTTAACCTTATCCTCCTCATCTCAATTTAGAGTACCTTGCCCAATACTTATCTCATATCAAACTCTTGTTATGTTAATCTCCAGGGATTCTCTAATTTTTCTTATCCTGTATTTTAGAACGACTGCCAAAGTCTTAGGATTTAGCCAATCAAAGTTACAACGGCATGTTCTTGAATGTTCCATGGACTTGAGCATTTTTGATTCCTGAACTTGAGCATTTTTGATTTTTACAAGCACTTTGGTGTTCTGCACTTCTTGAAATGATTTTCTTTTTGGTCTTGAAAAAATCTGAAAAAAAGATCTGGAAAAAAAATATATATATATATATATATATATATATATATATATATATATATATATATATATATATATATATATATATATATATAATGAAAGAATACAGAAAAAAATTATTAGTTCATGCTCCAAATGAAGCAAACAAAAAATTATATTCAAGTAAGAAGTTAATTAATGAATTAAATTTATATCTCTAATATCAAATAAGATCTAATGATTATGAGATAATTAATAATACAACAAACAAATCTAAGAATTATCATTATTTAAAAAAAAAATGAAATGAAAGAAAAATTCTATAAATGACAAAATGACATCAGTTACAAAATCAATTTTTGAAAAAAAATCGTCTCAACCGAGTTTTAAAACCTGCTATACTAAATTTGGCAATTATTAATCTGGATAAAGCAACTACTGAACTACTTAATCTTGGTCCAAAATTTGTCCCATTACAAAAGAACATTCCTTATATGGACATATTTACTAATATTAAAACTTGTACGTTAGAACTAGAACAACAAAATAAACAAAAGGCTGAGATTCTTCAACAAAACTGTTCAAAAATTCTAACCAGTTTTTTAAAATATAAAATAAAAGATAATTTAACAAAACAGCAACGTTTTTCTTTACAAAACCTAAAAAAGCATTAGCATCTATATGCTAATGCTAAAAAAGCATTAGCATCTAAACGGATATTTTTTTTTTTTTTTTTTTTTAAACATCTTCGCTTCCAACAAGGCTGCAAGCAGCCACTAATTAAAGTTGGAAGTTACTGTAAGAGAAAAGATGAAGATTGTAGAGCAAGATAACGATTGACGGACGACTTAAAAGATTGCAAATTATATGAATCAGGAAAGCAAGATGAAGGAAGCGAATTCCAAAGAACTGATGTTCGAGGAAAAAAACTAGACGAATAAGCGCTTTTGGAGCACTTAGGAACAGTCACAGAAAAAGGATGACACTTAATTGAATGACGAGTAACACGAGAATGAATTTTAGTAGATGGCACAAGAGACGCTAGCTCTTTAGAGCAGTGCCCATTATAGTATTTGTAGAAAAGAGAAAGAGAAGCAACATTACGACGATGTGATAATGGTTGGAGGTTGGCTGCAAGAGCAGGTCCAACTATGTTTACAATGCGTTTTTGCACCTTGTCTAAAAGAGAAAGAACATCATTAGAAGATCCGCCCCAGATATGGCAACAGTATTCCATACAAGGCCGGAATTGAGATTTATAGAGATAGAGAATAGAATCCGAAGTAAGAAAGTGACGAGCTCGATAAAGAGATGCAACCTTAGCAGATGCTAATTTTGCAACTGTTTTGATATATGGTTTCCAAGAAAGATTGGAAGTAAGAGTTAATCCTAGAAGATGAAGAGTAGGTGACTCATCGAGTACATCACCGTTCATAAATATAGGAAGATCTAAATTATTGCGATAACGATTGGCTGAAAAAAATTGAGTTTTATCTGAATTAAAGTTCACCAGCCACTGTGAGCCCCATGCTGTAGCAGAAGTGAGATCCTTTTCAAGTTCAACTGCCCCCTCCAAGCAATCAGAGGGTGATGGTTTCTTATCACGACAAGAATAAATGGTAGTATCATCAGCAAACAATGCCACCTTAGATGAGAGAATATCTGGAAGATCGTTAATGTAAATTAAAAAGAGTATAGGGCCAAGGATAGAACCTTGAGGAACCCCTGAAGTTACAGAATAAGAAGAAGAGTGTTGTCCATCGAGGACAACTTTTATGCTACGATTGGAAAGGAAGGATTCAATGATCTTAAAGATGTTGCCGGATACACCATAAGAAGAAAGCTTATGGAGAAGACCAGCATGCCAAACTTTATCAAAAGCTTTTGAAATGTCAAGAGCGATGGCCTTAACCTCTCCACCTTCATCTAATGCACGATAAAACCTGTCAGTTATTACTGTTAGCAAATCAGCTGTAGAACGAGAAGATCGAAATCCATATTGATGGTCAGAAAGTAAGTTATTAGATTCAAGATGAGAAATTAAGTGTTTGTTAATTAAAGATTCAAAAACCTTGCTTATGATAGGAAGAAGACTTATGGGACGGTAGTTAGACGAATCAGATCGCTCCCCAGAATTTTTGAAGATAGGGATAACAGATGCGGCTTTCCAGCAGGCTGGAAAACAAGACTCTGATAAGCACTTGTTGAATAGTTTTGAGAGTATAGACGAGTATAGAGAGTATATATCATCAAAATATATCCATTTGACAAAGGAACAGGTTTTGCTTTATTATACGAAAATGAAGCAAAAGATAAATTAGAAGAACAAATAAAAAATAGTAAAGTTATTGATTACAACTCAACACCGACTTTCACTACTAAATTTTAAAAAACTGTTATGTAAATTAAGAAAACAGAATAAGTTAGACAATGCTACTTATTTTAAAATGTATCCATCAGATTGCATTCCACATAGAACCTATGGAATGGTTAAAGCTCACAAACTAGAAAAAAACTACTCAATGGGTCCTGTTTTTTCCACTACTAACACACCTCCTTATGGAGCATCTAAGTATCTGGTTAAAATTATCCAACCAACGTTAAACAAAAATATAACTCGACTAATAATTTCAAGAAACTTTGTCAATGATCCTAAAGAATGGAAGGTAGGCCCTAATGAAATTCAAGTTTCATTCAATGTAGTTAATTTATATTCATCCATACCAATTGATGAAGCAATTCTTGTTATTGTTAACATATTGAATGATGATCTTGACAATTTAAAAACTAGGACTAAATTAACTCTAAATAGATATGCACCAGTTAATTGAACTTTCATTAAGCAACTGTTATTTTGTATACAAAAATAAAATCCGAATTTTACCTAATTCAGGTCCAATTGGTTTATCATTGATGGTAGTTAAAGCTAAAGCATTTTTGCAAAGTATAGAAAAAAGAGCCCTTAATATAGCCTTTGTTAATTCATTCCAACCAATAACTTTTAAAAGATATGTGGATGATAGCCATGTTTGCTTTGATTCAAAAGAAAAGCAAGAATTGTTTCTTGAAACTTTAAATGAACAAAACCCCTCCATAAAATATACTGTTGAACTTGAAAACGAAAGAAAACAACTTAATTTTTTAAATATTTGTATTACAAATTCAATACAATGAATGGATTTTATGAGTTTCAAGTACATCGTAAGGATGCGATAACAAATGTTCAAATAAAACCAAACTCCAACATCAACCCAAGCATAACCACTGGCGTCTTTAAAGATTTTTTATGTAGAGCAAAACAAATCTGCTCTCAAAAATATCTCTCATAAGAAATTAATTTTCTCATAAATACATTTTTTGAAAGCGGTTATAACAAAAGTAATATAAAAATAAACAAAAACTATTTAGACCGCGTTTAAAAAAATACTGCATCTAACCAATTAGATAATCAGTTTTTAAAACTACCTTGGATACCTATCATTGGTCCAAAACTCTGAAGAGAGTTTAGAAAACAAAACATCAGAGTTGTATTTACTTCAGCTCTCAATTTAAAAAACATATTATGCAACAGCAAAACAAAACTACCTCTGAACTCAAATCCGGGAGTTTATTAACTTAAATGCTCATATGGAAATATATATATATATATATATATATATATATATATATATATATATATATATATATATATATATATATATATATATATATATTCTATGCTTCATGTCCTGCTGCCTTGTAGGATACGCCTTTTTAGGCAAAGACTAGGAGATGCCAACTCCGATTTAAAACACCCCCTGCCTTGGGGCTCTTGGTTGAGTAAAGGCTAGAGATGGTGTCTCGATAAAAATACTCATCTTGGGCAGATGTTAAATGCGCCCGGCTACTGTCTTGTAGAAGGCCTCCTAGGCAAAGACTTAAGGGGTAAACAGATTCTATCTGTTGACCAGTCTCGCACCCCTTCTTCATCTATTAGGCTGGCGCAGATGTATTTTTAATACATTGTTTCCAGTTAAGGATGTTGAATGCTGGATCTTCTTGACTCAATGCATGGGTTTTGCTTGTGTCTCTGTTTTTATGACTAGGCAACTCATTCTATTATCTCCTTATGAGGGTACAGCTCAAAAACTCAGTTTTATGGTTCTGAGGCCGGCTGGTAGTCAGGTTTCCCGAACTCTGTGGTAGCTCTCAGAGAGGCTCATTCCATCAACAGCTGAAAAATATCAAAGTATTAACAGTGCCATGTTGTGCATGGATGGTGTCCCTGTTTGTACTTTTGGTGTGCATTGCGGAGGCCACATTTGGAGCCCTTTGTTACGGCTTAGGGTTTATTAGTAGTAATGAGGCAATTGCTTGGGCTATTAAACGGTGTTCTGAGTACTATCTATGCTTTGAGTCAAGTTCTTCAATCTAATTTAAAAATGAATAAAGTACCAAAAACTATAAAACACAAAAAACCATCATCATCACCAAGTTCTCAAAACCTATCATTCACTAATATTCGTGGTCTTCAAAGTAACTTTTCTTCTGTTGAGTCTTACCTCTTGCAAAGTTCACCAGTGTTGATGGTTATCTTCCTCTAATTCGTAAAGACTCCAATAGTCACATGCTTGGCCTGGGCATTTACATTCGTAAGAATTCACCTGTTTGTCGTGAAACTAGGTTTGAATCCACAGACTATTCTTTCATGTGCTTTCGTTTAGCACCACTTCACTCTAATGCCTTTCTCTTTGTTCTATATCGCTCTCCTTCATCTCAAGACTGCACTCTTTTTGATGTTATTTCTGATCATATTGACCAAGCCCTCTCTCTTTATCCATCAGCTAATATAGTTGTTGTCGGTGACTTTAATGCTCACCACTCTGAATGGCTTGGCTCTAGTGTCAGTGACTCTGCAGGCATTAAAGCCCACAACTTTTGCCTTTCTCAATACCTAACTCAAATAGTCAACTTTCCAACTCGCTTTCCTGACAACCCTAATCATTTACCTTCTCTACTTGACTTATGTCTTGTTTCTGATCCTAGTCAGTGCTCAGTTTCTCCACATTCACCCTTCTGATCACAGTTTGATCTCTCTAAAACTATTATCTCATTCTTCTTCATCACCTGAATCCCCCTATTATCGAACCTCTTACAACTACAGTAAAGCTGACTGGGATTCTTTCCGTGATTTTCTTCGTGATGGCACTTGGGTAGAAATCTTTCGTCTTCCTGTCGACAAATGTGCTTCTTACATAACTTCGTGGATTCAGGCTGGCATGGAATCTTTTATTCCCTCTCGACGATTCCAGGTCAAGCCTCACTCTCCTCCATGGTTTTCCTCACACTGTGCTGCTGCAATTGCCAATCGAAACCGATACTTCCATATTTATCAGCAAAACAATTCTCCAGAAAACAGACGTCTGTTTATTACTGCTAGAAACAACTGTAAAAAGGTTTTATCTAACGCCAAAACCCGCTATTCTCAGGTCATGAAATCTCGTACCTCATCTCAAAAATTAGGCTCTCGTGACTTCTGGAGAATCTTTAATAATATCAATAATAAGGGCAAATCTATAATTCCACCTCTCTTGTATGGTTCAGACTTTGTCACCTCACCTAAAGACAAAGCTGAACTGTTTGCTAAAAACTTTTCATCAATATCATCTCTTGATTCCACTAATTGCGTTCTACCTGATATTGCCAACAAACAGGTTGATCCATTGCTTGACATTCATATCACTCCAGCATCTGTATCTAAAGTGATCTCCTGCCTAGACTCTTCTACAGCTTGTGGCCCAGACAACATACCTGTTATTGTCTTGCAGAAGTGTTCTCCGGAGCTGTCGTCTATACTCTCAAAACTATTCAACAAGTGCTTATCAGAGTCTTGTTTTCCAGCCTGCTGGAAAGCCGCATCTATTATCCCTATCTTCAAAAATTCTGGGGAGCGATCTGATTCGTCTAACTACCGTCCCATAAGTCTTCTTCCTATCATAAGCAAGGTTTTTGAATCTTTAATTAACAAACACTTAATTTCTCATCTTGAATCTAACAACTTACTTTCTGACCATCAATATGGATTTCGATCTTCTCGTTCTACAGCTGATTTGCTAACAGTAATAACCGACAGGTTTTATTGTGCATTAGATGAAGGTGGAGAGGTTAAGGCCATTGCTCTTGACATTTCAAAAGCTTTAGATAAAGTTTGGCATGCTGGTCTTCTCCATAAGCTTTCTTCTTATGGTGTATCCGGCAACATCTTTAAGATCATTGAATCCTTCCTTTCCAATCGTAGCATAAAAGTTGTCCTCGATGGACAACACTCTTCTTCTTATTCTGTAACTTCAGGGGTTCCTCAAGGTTCTATCCTTGGCTCTATACTCTTTTTAATTTACATTAACGATCTTCCAGATATTCTCTCATCTAAGGTGGCATTGTTTGCTGATGATACTACCATTTATTCTTGTCTTGATAAGAAACCAACACCCTCTGATTGCTTGGAGGGGCATTTGAGCTTGAAAAGGATCTCACTTCTGCTACCGCATGGGGCTCACAGTGGCTGGTGATTTTTAATTCAGATAAAACTCAATTTCTTTCAGCCAATCGTTGTCGCAATAATTTAGATCTTCCTATATTTATGAACGGTGATGTACTCGATGAGTCACCTACTCTTCATCTTCTAGGAATAACTCTTACTTCCAATCTTTCTTGGAATCCATATATCAAAACAGTTGCAAAATTAGCATCTGCCAAGGTTGCATCTCTTTATCGAGCTCGCCACATCTTACTCTGGATTCTATTCTCTATCTCTATATTGGAATCCATATATCAAAACAGTTGCAAAGTTAGCATCTGCTAAGGTTGCATCTCTTTATCGAGCTCACAACATCTTACTCTGGATTCTATTCTCTATCTCTATAAATCTCAAATCCGGCCTTGTATGGAATACTGTTGCCATATCTGGGGCGGATCTTCTAATGATGCCCTTTCTCTTTTAGACAAGGTGCAAAAACGCATTGTAAACATAGTTGGACCTGCTCTTGCAGCCAACCTTCAACCATTATCACATCGGTTTGTTGCTTCTCTTTCTCTTTTCTACAAATACAATAATGGGCACTGCTCTAAAGAGCTAGCGTCTCTTGTGCCATCTACTAAAATTCATTCTTGTGTTACTTGTCATTCAATTAAGTGTCATCCTTTTTCTGTGACTGTTCCAAATGCCCCAAAAACGCTTATTCGTCTAGTTTTTTTCCTCGAACATTAGTTCTTTGGAATTCGCTTCCTTCATCTTGCTTTTCTGATTCATATAATTTGCAATCTTTTAAATCGTCCGTCAATCGTTATCTTGCTCTACAATCTTCATCTTTTCTCTTTCAGTAACTTCCAACTTTAATTAGTGGCTGCTTGCAGCCTTGTTGGAAGCGAAGATGATTAAAAAAAAATATATATATATATATATATTGGTGAGACCAAAAAGAAAATCATTTCAAGAAGTGCAGAACACCAAAGAGTTTGTAAAAATCAAAAATGGTCGAATTCAGGAGCCACGAAACATTCTAGAACATGCCATGGTAACTTTGATTGCTAAATTCTAAGACCTTAGCAGTTGTTCCAGAATACAGGATAAGAAAACTTAGAGAACCCCTGGAGATTAACAAAGCAAGATTTTGATATGAGATAGGCATTGGGCAAGGTGTTCTAAATCGAGATAACGGGAATAAGGTTAAAACAATGGGACCTATTTTGACAATAATTTAACTGACGTCATTATTGTATTATTCAATTGGTTTTTATATTTGACGCTTTTTAATGTCATCTTTTTAAACGGTTTGTTTTATGTTATTTTGTAACGTTTTATTATTTACTGATGACGCTGATGACAATAGGTCAGCGAAATATTGTTAATATATTATTATATCAAAAATTATATTTAAAAATTAGTTAAATGCTGCCTTTTTATTGAAATCAACTTACATATTATATATATATATATATATATATATATATATATATATATATATATATATATATACATATATATATATATATATATATATATATATATATATATATATATATATATATATATATATATATATATATATACATATATATATATACATATATATATATATATATATGTATATATGTATATATATATATATATATATATATATATATATATATATATATATAAATTAATGTTCATTTTTTTAAGGATTTGTTAAAAGTAGAAATTCACAAGGTTCTTCCTTCTTTGTTTTTATCAATTCAAGAGAGAATTGATTATTTGGACTATTTCAATAAAACAAAAGAGACTAATAATAACATATCTATGGTGAGGTAATAATAATTCGGTAATATAGTTACAATGTTTATTATATTTATTTTTTGTAGTTTTTATTCAATACATCATGTTGTGAAATAAATATATAGTTATATTTATTAATGGAAAATCAAATTAAATAATAACTAAATTTTAATTGAATTAAATAAATAAAGTTTTTTAAGTTGCTAGGATAATTATGGTAACTTTAATAAAACCAAAAACTAAATATAGAAAAATTTAAAGTTTAAACAATATTTTAACACAGTAATTACAAATTTTATGCTTCATTACTACTGCCAGTAACATGTCTTTGTTACTTCACCACTGTCTTTGATACTTATATAAAGTACCACAGATAGTAAATATTACTAACAGATCAAAACATTTTAGATCTATAAGTAATGTTGTTTTTAAGTATTAGATTTATGAATTAAACTTTTCTGTATTATTTACTTTGAATCAAGTTCTCAAGAAGCCAAGCAATTGTCTTCAGATTATAATTATTCAAGTTTATGTAAGTCATTTATTAATATTTTTATTTTAATTTAAAATTTTAAAAAATAGTTTCTTATATCATTTAAATTACTCTAAAATGTTTTGCTTTTTACGTTTTTTGAGCTTTTTATATTTTTTAAAGAAAACTTCATTTTTTTCTTGATAGCTCAATCTATTGCTTTGGAGGTTTAGTAGTTTATATATTGCTTTTTTTTTTTAATTTAATTCTAAACTTTAAAATGTGTGTATTTTTTTAAATATTTTACAAACTGTTTTTATATTTTTTAAGAAAACTACAAACAACCGTGATTTTAAACTAATACCATATACCCCTAGGTATGAAAAAAAATTTTTTGTTGTTGAAGCTTTTTTTTGTATGTTTATATTATTTTTTATATGTAATTATATATTATGTTATGTTTCTTTAATTTAATAGTGAAACTGAAGTAATAATAACTGAATGTAAAAAGATATTTTTGACAATCAAAGATTCACAAGAAAAAAAGTAAAAAAAAAATGTTCTTCATTTAAAGCAAAGCAAGTATGATATCATTTATTAGTATTATATTTTCTTTTTTAACTTTTTTTTAGAATTCAATTTGATTCAGAAGTGGCTTATTTGCTGCAAACTGGCTTAGATGAACTCTTATTATCAGCAGAAGTATGTTCTAAACAGCAAATCTGGATTTCTTACATTTTAATAAAATTTTAATATTTTTAACCTTTTAGTTATACTATCGACAGAGGGCACAGCGTCCTTCAACAAGACAAAAAGATATCAAAGAAACCTTTGAAGAGTGTGTAACTTTATTTATACAGAGGTTAAAAAACTTCAGAGAACAGGCTGATAAATTTGCTTTAAGTTGTGTTCAAGGTTTCATTACTTTGTTCAAGTTTTTTTATTTTTAGATTTCCTTTTTTTAACTTTTAAAATTTTTATTAAATTTTTTATGTTCTTAAAAACTTTTTAGAGTTTCAATCACAAGTTTGTTCTTTTATGATATATGCTTGCATGTTACCAGAACTATTTGTGCAGAGTTTATACTCAACCCAAAAAGTTGAATTTATAAAAGGAGAGGAGTTAATCAAAAATTCTTTTTTTAAAAAGCAAGATATTAATACAAATTTACGGGTAAATATGCAAATTTTAAAATATAAGTTTTAATGTGATAAATTTTAATAATGCAGTTTATTTAACACATTCTTAATGTAGGCTCGTTGTTATTTTTTATTATTAAAACAACCCCCACTCCAGCCTTAACAAAAATTATTCGATCTACTTCTGACGTTCACAAAGTAATTAAAGTATACCTTGATTATGTAGATCAAAGTTTTCTTAAAATCTACCAGATAACATTTAAAAACATTTAGTCATTTATGAAACCCAACTAATCAACATAATTTAAATAGCTTTATAAAAAAGTGCGCAATAAAACAACAGCAAAAATTTTCAATAAAAAATGAGTATCATTAAAGAAATACTAATGATAATTAAAAATCAAAAATCATGTTTTTGTGTTACGTCATAATTTTTTTAAGATCTTTTTTTTTTTCTTAAACTTTTATGAAAAATTTTAAGTTGTTCAATCTTAAAAATTCTGAAAGTTTCAAAATGTAAATTCTAATTCTTTAACAAGTCATTCTAAGAATTATTCAAACGTAAGTATAATAATTCTAAGAATTTTTATGCTTTTTTATTTTGTTGACAATAATGCTTTTTAAAATTTTACCTGGTCAAATATTTTTGTTTATGTTCTATGAACAACCTTCAAGTGTGACTTCACCCCCTTTCATTTACCTTATTTTTACCTAAATTTTTGTTTTAAAGTATTTTTCAATCTAATTTTTAATCTAAGCCTTTTAATAGGTATTTATTTTACAACAACCTTTTTTTTCCCCAACCAAAGTTACCATGCCATGTTCTAGAATCTTTCGTGGCTCCTGAACTTGACCATTTTTGATTTTTACAAACTTTTTGGTGTTCTGCACTTCTTGAAATGATTTTCTTTTTGGTCTCACCAATATATATATATATATATATATTTCCCCAATATGTACACTGGATTTATTTTATCTTCTAAATCTATCATCTTACATAATAACATCTGCTTATCTGATTTAGCTTTGTGCCCAGCTTGTTTTATCCTGCACATAGCCAAGCAAATTTAATTTTTCACTTAGCCAAGCAATATGTCTTCTTCAGCCTTTTTTTTCCTTTTATAAAATTCTCTTTTATGTGTCCTCTTTTCCTCTACATTTTTACTTACTTGTATATTCTACCAACATGATTTGTTGTGACTCTGAGTATGTACCTAGCTTTATAATAATCTCTGTCATACAGGTAATCTCTCTTTTTTTTCTAGCATAAAATCAACAGTTCGTTGACTCATCATTTGTCTTGTATCATTTGTCACATTGACACTTCCTCGTTCGGTGATTAAATGAACAATAAATTGTATTAGGACAGCAACTATTTAGTTTGAATGGCAAAGGTTGTTAGCATCCAGCAGATGCATTTGGCTATTTGTGTAAATATTTTATCAAAACAAGATCAAAAAGGATTCTATTGAGGTTGTAAAAAGTTGTAAAATCTGTAAAGCCTACGTGGCATACTTGGGCATGCTTGTTAGGATCAGGACAACATCTGGGCTTCATATTTCACAACCTGCTTCAAGAGAACTCTTAAAGTAAGTTGAATAATTGCTTCTTGCTAAGATGTATTTTGTAGAGTTTAAATTATTTAAACATATTTAGCTTACTTAAGAAGTTGCATACATGTCGGTTTACTGTAGGAAAATATGTTATATGTTAATATTATACCTTTCCTGCTTTCAAATTTGTATAATTAGTTATGTGCTATAGATTGGTACAAATTATTTTAATTTTCTTGGCTCTTTTTTCTTAACTATGTACAATACAGCAGTTGAGCAAGTTTGAAATATGCCATTTTGTAAGATGTCTGGAGGGGTAAAAAGACAGTTTGAGAAAACTTGAGGAAACAAAGTATAAACATCCAACTACATCTGTTAAAACAAATATTTACTACAAAATTAATCATGGAGTATGATATGATTTCAAAGACCAAAGTTGAAGATTTAAAAAACTATCTGAAGATAAATGAGTTAATTTTAAACAGTATAACAAAAAAGCTTTTGTGGCTTGTGTATTTGCTTGAATAGAAAACAATGCTTTCTTCTTATAAAAACAGCAGTAGAGTTCGGGTCAGATATAAAAAGGAATATCACTTGAAACTTAAATTAGATGGTATACAGATACCTGATCCGTTGAAAAATTCTTGAAGGCTGGACTGATTAACAAGAGGGTATACTATTTTGGCTAGTGTTGTTATATCCAGATGCATTTAACTACTTAACATTGAACTCATCAAAACTTGGAAGTAAAGACTTAAGTGATTCTAAACATTCAAAAGCATACAGCTACTATTAATCTTTCTGGCTTCAGCCAATTAAGTATCATAATTTAACATGTAATAATTAATGTATATCAAAGTCAGAATGTCAGAAATCACAATCTATCATTGATACATATCATAAATTGTGGTTAGTATTAGAAAAAAGTGTTAAAACAAAAGCTTTTCATTGACTTGCATAATGTTGCAGCAATGTATAGAGTGGAAGCAACTCTATGAAATGATTTAACAAACCCTGTGTGTTTAAGTATTTTAAATAAATGGTCGCCATTTTGAAAAGAAGTAGCACCTTTTAAGATCAAACCTTGACTTTAGTCAAGAAGATCATGACCAATGAGGTAAAAAAAACAAAAATCAGTAGCAACGTCAAAAAAGTATATAATCCTGTATCAAATAATAAAGTACAAAATACCAGTCCTGTTGCTTCTGCTCTTGAGAAAACTGTGCCAATAAACTTTCTGTTTACTGCAGTTCCAATGCTAAAAAAAAACTTTATTTGTGAAGTTTTGACAAAAGTTAATGTCACCAATTAAATTGCCAAGCATTGACAATATTTTTACCTCTTCATCATGTGCTGAAGTTTTTAAAAGTTTAAAAGTAAACATGCCAGCTGAGAATATAAAATGAATAGAAGTAAGCAAGGTCAAAATAAAAATGAATGTTGGTATAACTATAAAAAGGTGTTGTAAATGCTTCTAAAGCTCACAGTTTATCAACATGTATAGAGAAACTTAATAAAGGTGGTTATCATAATTTTTCAGTCACCTAAACAAAAATTATGAGGATTAACATTTATTAACCCCAATATCCCAGCCCTGAAATATGGTTATGCCATGAATGTGGAAGCAGTGAATGTGTTTTATGCAAAATGAAAGGACAGCATAAAAATTTTATCATATTATCAAACATTAATAAAATTTAAAAAACATTAAAATCAGGAACAGGATCTTTTCTAAGATCTTTTCTTTTTCTAATCTTTCTCCTGTTTAATTTTGATGTCTAAAGCTGCAGTATTTTTATTTAGTATTTCATATTTTCTTTTTCTCATTTCTTTTTACCTACTCTTATTTCAACCTTTCTAGTACTTTGTCAGTTGTAAGAACTTCTCCACCACTTCTTTATACTCTAATCTCTTTGTCTTAAAATTTTTCAAAGCTGTAACTTTAGGTTTCAAAGCTGTATCTTTTCAGGATATTTTTGTGTTTAAATGCTGAGCTGGACTGAAACAGTTTTGCTTTCCAGAATGGTTGGATCACTGGGTAAATACAAGATCCACTGGGTAAATAACAGATCTTTTAAAACTGCCTTTTATGTGATTAGATTTAAATGAGATTGCTACAAGTGTCTTTAAAAGAATTGGAAAAATAGCTTTATTTACATTTTCAAGACAAGTCTCACTGAATCTTTTTTTAATCTATTTTTCAAGTCATTTTTCATAGGATAAAATACACCAACATCTAATGGTTGAAGAGAATGTAATGTATGAGGCGGTTAACATAAAATTATAATGCCAATATCCTTAGCTGTATGGTTACATTATGTCTATCAAATAATACTAAAACAGGCTTTTCAAGGTGTTTTATTAGCTTGACAAATGAGTTTAACCAATTTTTTCGTAATATAATCCTGCATCCAACCAGATTTGTAACCCCATACAGCGTATCTGATGGTCCTCTCTTTACCCAAGTAGGTTGTCGAACTTTATTTGTTTCATAAATAACACAAGGTGGGTAGCATTCACTGTTAGTACTTTCTACAAAAAGAACACTGTACTGTACTGGATTAATGGACTTTACCCTTAGTAGGGTCAGTACCTAGGCCAGTTTTGTCTAAATCAAATGTTCTTTCTGGGGTGGTAATTTAAATTGTTTTCATTCAAAATGTTTTAATAAATTTTAAAAAATTCATCCACCACATACTTAAATAGCCTTTTTTCCCTTGCTACAATTAGTAATTCAGATTTTTGCTTTGTTTCTTCTTTTTTCTTTCCATCTTCTTTTAAAGTTTTTTTCAATAGTTAAAAAGTTCTTCTTTCCATCTTTTTAAAATCTATAATAAAGTCGTAATTGGTTATGTCATTTTTAAATAGTGTCTTTCTACCCACTGACTGTACATAACTGTGCACCATATATTGCAAATCTTATTTGTCTAGTGGATATCCACAATTTGCTATAAAATTGAGGCATCTACTATATATTTCTCATTGTCTCTTGTCAACACTGGGAGAGGAACATCCCATCAACTGGGAGAGGAACATCCCAGTGCCTTGATAGGTTGGATACACATCTTTCTCTCAAAGTTTCATACAGAATAATGTATTTTTTTGCAGCTGCATACATCAATTTTCAGTTCTTAACATTTTCTTTAGCTCTTATAGATTATTACTTTCATATTTTACATATGTGCGTGGAAGTTCACGGTAATTATACCCATATTACCTCCAACTATTAAATAATCAATTTTAAAACAAATAATATTTTTAAGAAGCTCAAATTATTAAAAAATTAAAGTATTAATATGTAATGTTTACATACCTTAATTAGATAAAAATATCTCAATGGAATAACAAATGCTTTTGACAATGCTTTGATGTTTTGTTTTTATTTCACTGATATTTGTACATAACCTATACAATTTGTAGAAGAATTGTGGTCAGTGTTGCTAATATAACTTTAATGTTTTTTTTAATATGTTTTGGTTTTTTATGTCTTTTATATGAACACGAGCAACACATTTATTATATTTTTAATTTTTGTATATAATTACTAATTTTTATATAAAAAATAAAATTTCACTCAAATCACCCCATAATACCCAAACTACCCCAACAGACTCTACTTTAAATGAATGTTGACTTTACCTGGATTATGAACATCCTTAGATTAGAGAAAGTCTAAACCAAATATTATCATTTGATTGCTTTCCTAAAGCTTGTATAGAGGTGAAATGCTGCTACAAAATTAATTTTACTGCATTTGATTTTAACCTGTATGTACAACCTATAATGCCGCAGTTAACTTATGTTATCATTATATACAATTTGTGTTTTTAGGTTGTTTTTTTTTAATTGATTGAATTTTTATTTAAGTTTTTAGTTGCTGATAAAATGTTTATACTTCGTTTTTTTAAGTTCAAATTGGTGATCTAAAAAAACTGTTTCTATTCCTACCCCTCCAGTGGGGTCTGCGTTTTCCAAACCTTGAAGTTTCATAAGTATATATCAGTCAGAATTTACTTATTTTAAATTACTGAATTATTTATTTTGAATTACTTAATGAAGCAAATGTAATAGGGCAGCATAAATGTATAAACGATAGCACTAAAAACTTTTTTTGATTTATTTTGAATCAAGTCTTTGATTAGAAAAACGTTTTTCATTGTCTGCAGTCAAAGCATTTTTCAACATCTTCAGTTATAAAAATGTTCTGAGCCTCTGTTACAATGTGGTCTGAGGCTCCGACTATATGTCATCGGAGACTTGAAAATGGTATCATTCTTTGTTGTCTTTTAAAATGGTTTCACAAAATTTCCTTGATTTATTTAAATCTGGAACAACTCTGACATCTCTGACAACTCTCACTCTAGAGTGCAGTATCGCAAAAAGGACTACCCACTAATATACATTATGTTAAGCTTTATCAAGCAATTTGTTACTTGCTGTTAACAGGAATTGGCACCTTTTAAGTACTCCAAGTTCTTTTTCCAAAGCTGTTTAATGCTAATATCAGAAATAGTTGGTTCATAGATAAAGAAAATTACAGAATACAATGAGTTTGCCAAGCTTCTGAATAGAATGGAGAGGGGTTTAAAACATTTTTGTTGCAATTGTTTGGCTTTGAGGTAATAACAAGGCATTATGTTAAGTCGGTACAGATGTTACAGATTGCAATACAGATTCGTAATGATGTTAATTTTCCAGCATTTGAGTCTAAAAGGATTTAAAAATTTGATTTTGATATAATCTCCTACAAAGATATTTTTAACAGATTAAAATGTTTAAATACCAAGAAGTCTGGTGGAGCAGATCTTGTAAAAGCTTTTTTCTTCAAAAATTGCGCATGTGTAACAACTTTACTTCTTGCATATATATTTACAGCTTTTTTTGAGCTTAATGAATTACCAACTCAGTAGAAATCAGCCAGTGTTAGTCCTCAAAAAAGAGAGTAAATTATCATCATTAAATTATTGGATAATTTCACTCACTCTAATATTCTAGAAAAAGTTGTGCAAGATTTAGTTATGAGTTTCCTAAATGTAAATAATCTTCTTTCAACACACTAACACGGCTTTGTTATGAAAAGATCTTGTACAACTAATCTCATTGATACAGAAGACACCATTTTGAATTATTTTTCTCACGACATACCTCTAAGCGTAATTTACTTGGACTTTGCTAAGGCATTTGATTCTGTACCCCATAAAAGATTACTGATCAAACTTAAATGTTATGGAATTTTTAGTACATTGTTAAAATGGATTAAAATATTTTTTAAAAATAGAAGATAAAGAGTTATTTTAGAAGAAAATGTCTCATCTTGGAAGGATGTATTTAGTGGTGTACTGCAGGGCTCTGTTATTGGTCCTGTACTATTTGCTATTTACATTAATGATTTGCCTGATAACTTTGTAAATATTTCAAATGATGTATGACAATTACGTAAAAGTTTTATCAAGGGTCTGTAAAAAAGATTCTGTAACAAGTTTTAACATTCTGCAAAGTGGCGGAAAGAAAGCTGTCAACTTTTCCAATTAATGACTGTTTAAGTTAAATTTTGAGAACCGTTTTGTTATGCACTTTGCCAAAAACAAATTATTTTAAAAGATATATCTTTATCTTTATGTGTCACTGTTGCTGAAAATGATTTTGGTGTAAAATTTAGCTCTGACTTAAAATAGAAAAATCAATTAACTATCAAGTAAAGCAAATAAAGTTTTGGGTATATTAAAAACACATTTCTAGGTGTCCACAGGGAAATAATAAAAATTATATACAAAACTTTTGTTAGACCATTAATTGAATACATTGTATCTGTGTGGTCTCCATATCTAAAGAACTAAATATTTTTTATAAAAGGGTCATCATTGTGCTACTAGATTAATATCGCTACTAAATAAGGTATTTTAGAAGAAAAGAAAGGATAATTGGACCTCGCTACTTTAGTTGTAAGACAAATTTGGAGCGATTTAATTCCAATCTATAAGATATTCAATGGAATTGAAAAAGTAACTTTAACCAAGGAAGTCTTGACGTGAAGTTATTAGCAAGAGGTCATAAAATGAAATATAATTGTGCAATAAACTTTAATAAACACATCTTTTTATTGAAATCAACTACCTAAGGGAGCGTTGCTTTAATTGGAACACTTTAGGAACAAATATTTATTAACCAAAGATGGCTAAACTATGAAAACATTTATGATTTGATTAATACGAACAAACAGCCCTACTATACTTTTAACCATAGTTTGACTTAATTGATTGCACTGTTATTGGAAATAAATTTGTTTTTACAAAGATACCATTTTGTTCCAATCAAGACAACTGGTTCCCTAAATTAGAACACTTTGATTCCTTAATCAGAACAAGTTATTTTATTTTTTTAAAAAAACACCAGTAAAATAAACAAAAATTGATTAAAAATGATTTTTACCGTTACAGTGAAATTTTAAAAAGTTCATTCAAGACTTATAATAGGCTTAATGTTACCCTAACAAACTGAAAGTCTACAAACAAAAAATTGTATAAAAGCTTCAACAGTTATGATGTTTTCTTAATTTATTGATTAAAAATCACTAAATAAAGTATTATTTTAAAAATTTATGGTTGTTACTAAGTATTTTTAAATTGCGCCTGAACTACTTCTATAACCTTATAAATTTATTAATGATTAAGTAAGGAAAACTTTATTGTTCTAATCACGGAAATTTTGGTCTATTTTATTATATCACTGCAACATTATGATTGCAGCAACTTATAAGATAAGTTTTATTGTATTTTGCATTTTAAGTTCCATCGAGTTAAACACAAAATACCTTATAACCTATAGCAGTATAGTTTACCCAGCGCAATCAATATAGTATGAACACAAAATTAGATCACTGAAAAGAAAATAATGCAGAAAATTTAAAATTAAACTCGACAAATGGATTTTAAATAATGTAATTATTTTGAATAATGATATTGCTTTCTAAATGTACTTTGTACTATCTGAAATATCTGTTGCAGCTTAAATATAATACTACACTTGAAGTATAACACTTTAAATCCAAAGACAAAAACTGTATTACATTATATTATTTGTAGCTTTATATATTATTGTTGCTATATTTGATAAGAATTTTTCTAATTACGATTGATATTATTTTAAGTATTTATCGTATATATCAAAAAATCGCTACAAAAAATTACAAAGAACTACTATGCGTAATAATCTATAAATAAGATACAGAACATACCTACAAAACAACACAAATGTTTTTGTATCTGTTAAACCAAACCCCTCCCCCACCTTCCCTTAAACCACGGGAAATGAATTATGTAATTATTAGGGGATAACTTAACTATATAATTTTTTGGGTATTTAATTTTTTGTATATATTTGTATAATTATATTTGAATTTAAATAAATTGTAATCTAATTCAGCGAGAGCATCAAACACTGCTTCGTCCTACCCTCGGTCATCCAAACAATGAAACTGAAATGAGAAAGCTTTGTGATTCGGAATTAAAGAGACAAAATGAGAATTTGAAAGCCATAGATAACTATCACCATAGCATAGAAGGTTCCATTAAATTACATGTGAAATCTTTTGTTAGCCGTTTTCAAGATATCATTGTTATCTTACTGAAACAATTTGATGAAGCAGTGAATTTTGAAATTATTACAGCAGCTGGTAAAAACTATTTATGTTATTTACGAGTATCATTTATTTATATTTTTTCAGCAATGTTATTTTAATGTACTTATATATTGTACGTGTGAATTTATTTTTTTAGTTAAGACAAAAACTGAAAAAGAACTTTTGAAAGAAAATTTGATAAAAAGTAAACATAAGCAATCCAATAAAGGTATATTGTGCGCGTTTCTATTTGTGGCATTTTCTCTATGTGTCTCTGTGTGCATGGATTGTGGAATAGTTATAATTATATAAGCATCATAGTGTGTTACATTTACATTTTTTTAAATGTAGATTTAGATGTGGAGATAATGAAATATTTTTATTGCGATAATAACGATAAAAAATTAGCGATACCACAGACAACTTCAGTTCATGAATTAGTAACAAAATCACGCGACAAGATATTCAAAGTGAGCAACCTGCATTTTTTCTTAATATATTTATACATTTATATATATATATATATATATATATATATATATATATATATATATATATATATATATATATATATATATATATATATATATATATATATATATATGTACGTGTATATATATATATATATATATATATATATGTATATAAATGTATATATATATATATATATATA
Organism: Hydra vulgaris; assembly: GCF_038396675.1. Taxonomy (NCBI): domain Eukaryota; kingdom Metazoa; phylum Cnidaria; class Hydrozoa; order Anthoathecata; family Hydridae; genus Hydra; species Hydra vulgaris. The sequence goes on from NC_088921.1 coordinate 50,159,609, forward strand.
TATATATATATATATATATATATATATATATATATATATATATTTATATATATATATATATATTCGGGTTTTTGTTTATGATAAAGGATTTGTATCATAAACTACTTTTTCCTAAAATGTACAACTTTAAGACTTTTCATGTTTATATTTTTAAGAATATACTAGAGTTTATTCATAAAAACTTAACATTTTCAGGGTTCGTTTAAATAATATTTTTATTTAGAAAATTTACGAAGAACTTACAATAAAACAGCACGAAGTTGATGAGATGTGCTGTAGACTACGTTCTGATGAAGAAATGTGGATCAAAAATTGGAATTCATCTGTAAAAAAGATTAATGATCTTTATTAAGATCATTTAAATAAGGATATGAATCGCATATTGAAAATATTGTATCTTCGTTATACTTTTTTTTTCCAATAAATTACACAACATTTTTTTGCAAACAGGGAGGGTGGGGGGTCGCGGGAGAGGTGGTTTTACAAATTAGAATTTTAATAATTGTAAAATCAACATCTTCTATTATTCTATCACTTTTTTATTTTAAAAGAATTATTTAAAAAATAATAAATAGCTAGTGATGTTCTAATTATACAAATAAATATATAAAATCTTTCATAAAAAATACGCAGTTGATATAATAAACTATTATAATTAAATTTGGGATGATCTTATCTATGCTCATTTGATAAATTTTGTTTACCATCTTGTCAATAAGAAAGATTTTGAGTACTTTGATAACTGGCTAAAAACATAGTACATGCTTTTTAAAATATAAATGTACTCGTTGTTGTTAGCAACGTGTTTCTCCAAGTCTGGATTTGCTAATGTTATATATAGAAAAAGATTTGACTTTTAACAAGAGAGTAGTTATTAATCTCTAATGATATGAAAGCAGAGTATATCAGTTCTTTTGTGCGTGCCTTTCTCTTTCCACTTTGTCCACATTGTTTTAGTTTACTGGATTTATAATCAGTCTTTAGATGTTTAAAAAAACTTGTCTAAAAAACTTTTTGTTTCTACACAAATTTTCAAATGAACGAGTCCTTCGTAGCAACAATAATAACGAGTCCTTCGTAGAAATAAAAACTACAAATTAGTTGTTTAATACTCTAAATATATTTTGTTATATAGTTAAATATATAGTATATAGCGTAATTTTGAGTTTTCCGTTAACACAAATAATAGATAAAGTTTAAGTTTTCTTAACGTAGTTCGGTGGATTATTGGTTATTTTGTATGATATTATAATGACAAACCTAAAATATAAGAAATTAGGTTTTAAAATAAAGAAGAGTTACCATTTCAATGAGTTTGTTTTGCAAATAAGAGATTTAAATTTAAAGATAACATTTAAATTTCAACAAAAAAATTTGGAATTTATAAATAGCAATATATTATAGCATTAGGAGCACTACGGTTTGTTCTATTTATTTATGTATATCAAAAATAACATGCAATCATAATAATTATTATAATAACCAACTTTATTTTTAGGTTGTTAAAATGCTCCACGATGACTATCCGGTGTTATCACAAAGCACCGAAAAGTTATTATGTAGTAAGTTAATCTAGTGCCCCAGCATTTAATCAAAATACGTTTGTATTTAATCGTTTTTAAAACACGATAACGTTTTTAAGAGATTTTATAACTGCGCCAAAGTTTTTTTTAATTTTTTTTTTTTTTTTTGGGTTGACCTCATACAGTTAAGGAGTTGTTTTTTAGGGGTAAGCGGTGTAAATTTATGAAAATCAAACACATTTAAGTAAGTAAATTTATAAGTTATTTAATTGTATTTTTTCCCACTTTTTCAGTGTTCTTACGTTTCAATAAATTTAAAAAATCTTAAAATTAAAAGATGTAAAAAGTTTAAAATTAAGCTCAAATGGGTCAAACCTAAAGAAACAATTATTTTCTCCTTTAAGCCCAATTGAAGAAAAAGTTTTTTTTTTTTGATGAATTATTATTCCTTAATTAGCTTTATTTTTCTACTTTCTCTTACTTAAACTTAAGAATTTTTTCCACTTAACTAATTTATTATCAAGTTAATTCACGATATTTCCGTTTAATGTAATTTTCTTAATCACTTAGAATTTCTCTCAAGTTTTGTTTAGAAATGATTTGTTTAATTGCAAAGTATTATGATGCTTCTTGGTAAAGCGCATTTTTTTCTTTTATCTTATATTCAATTTTAAAACACAATTTATTTATTTCTTAAAATACAGGTCTTTACGATAAGTGCAAGGTGCTCAAATAAGCCTCTTAATCTGAAAACATTTTTATTGATGTAATTCAGATATACAACGCAGTGAAATAAGAGAAGGTATAAAAAAAAAGATTGTGCCCTAAACACTTATTAAAGAGATTTTTAAACGTAATTGCTCGAAATCATTCTAAAAATCCAAAAAATATTTTACAGTTGTTTCTACGTGTTTTAAATTTGATAGAGGTAAAGAGTTTTGGGCGGATAGGTATAACTTGAATTAGTTTAAAAGTGGTGTTAACAATAGTATTCCCTAATAATAAGTATTGTTTAATTAATACGTCTTTTTGAAGAGTTCATCAAGAGTTTTTATTTTGTTTAGTAATATATATTGAACTCTCCTGATAATTGTAAATTTATTTATGTAAAATTGTAATGTATAGTTGTGGGTATAATATTTGGATACTTTTTAGTTTGTTAGATCGTTTCCATAACTTGCTGTCGTTTTTTAATAAATAAATAAAAACTCAATAATAGTGTCTTTAATTAGTTACGCATTTAAAATTTATGTTTAATGGTTTTGTATTTCAGTTGATGGGTAAAAGGTAATTATCTTTCAAGAATAGCTATTTAGACACGAAGAAGAATATGAAATAAAGCTTCAAACACTTTTAACAAATGCAACGTAGCAATTTAATAAGCACCCTAAAGTAAACGATGTCACATGCCCCAGCAAAAAATACGTCATTGGATGCTTTAAGTTTCTTAAATCCAGTGCCACAGAGACTGAGAAAGTGCACCTGTCTATTTGCTGATGACTTTAAAGACCTATGGAGCAAATATTGAATACTCAGGATTTGTGTGATCATGCCATTTATAACAATATTGGCAGTGCAACCTTTTTTTTTTAATTAAATTACTTGTTTGTTTGCTTTTTTCTATAAATACAAGTTTCATATACATACATATACAATAAAATAAATAGCTGGAGCAAGTAGGAGACATAAAGTCTTATCACCGAGCCCCATTTTTATAAAATCATGTAAAATCAAATATCTTATTATGAAGTCGTAAATAGATAAACTAGAACATATAGTATTGTTTTATATAAGTTTTAATACATAAAAAAGCAAACAGTAATTGCTAAACTGCTTTTTCTACAGTAGCGAAAAGCAAATACACATACCGTTCTGAGAGAAAGGGAATATCATTAACAAACTTTGTTATATGGATTGTGATAATAACATTTTTTTTAGCACCCAATTTGATTGTTATGAAACCCGGGGCCGTATTCTCATCTCTCCGTAAGTAAAGAAATGACGAAAATTTATATAAATTTGTTAAAATAAAACTTATACCAAAATAAAACATTTACGTTTAAAAAATTATAATTTTAAATAAATTTTTTATTAATGTAATTTAAAAGAAATTTTTGACTAACGCTTAACGGAGAGATGAGAATACGGCCCCTAAACAGGTATTTCCGACGGCAACAAAGACACTCTTTTGAACGATGAGAAAAGTCATCTCAAACATCAGTTCATTAGGCTAAGCAAAAATCCAAAAAACTAAGCCATAAAATAGTTCCTTAGGTAGAAACGCACTTAAAGAGCATGTTTAATCTGGAAGAGTGGAGCATGCAATTTGACGGTAAACATGTTATAAGCTTTAAATATCAGGCAGTGGTCCTCAAAAATGAAAAAAAGTTTAATTAAATACACTTAAACTTAATGATGAGAAGGTTCAAACAATTGTGAAAGGGCTTGGAGATGTGTTAGAAAAGTTCAACCTGTTAAAATCAGTTTTGATGATTGTTAGCGACACAACATCCATATGAATACTTGCAAAAAGATAAAAGTTGTTGTTTGGCTGCACCAAATATTCAAAAAAGAAGTTACCTCAACCTATGTTTATTAGTTACCAGCACCATATGCTGGCTTGCATTCTTCACCTTTCCGTGGGTAATGGCCAAATGTTTCAGTCATATCTCTAAATATTGAACACTTCTTTGTGCAGTATTTAAAATTTAAAAGCAGTCTTTGACAACAGTATATCTAATATTAAGAAAACACGTGGTAGGAAAAACGAAATTTTTAATTTCACGGCAATTCTTCTACTACCTCAATTATTTCTTCCGTTACTAAACTAAAAATAATGAGATCGTCTTTGTTTTAACAGATTTCAAACTTCAGTAATGAACGCTGAAACTTTTTTATCACTTGAGCCAATGTTGCGTTTATCATGATGCCTGAAACCAGAACAGACCCTTATATTTTTGTATAAACGTTACTTAATACGTTAAGTTTTATTCGCCTACAATATACTTTTTTAATTTGTTGATAATGTTCTCAAAAAATATTTAAACTAATTTTTTCCATGATATTTTTTTATTAGGTCACAGTAAGGTCTTATACGATCCTAAGAGAAATCTCACTAAACTATGATACAAGAAAACTGGATTGTGCTAATTAATCAACCTAATGTTTAATTAGCCAAACTTTAAAAAATATATATGATGCTTTTTTGCTATTTATATGTAATACATATTTGCAACTTTAAAAATATTTTACAACCCAATTTTTATAAAGAAACCCATATAGTTATTTTTTTTGAAAAAGGTTTTGAATAATTTCTGTAATTAAATTGAAAAGTAAATTTATTTAGGTTAATTAAATTAATGGAATCTATGTATTTTATAGGCATGCAAATACTAAAAAATTAAAATTTTCAGTTTTAATAACTACGATGCTAGTTTTCATGCCTTACAAACGAAGCAGGACTGACTAAATCGAATTTAGTTACTATATTTGATAGGAGACTTATCTGTGCTCTTAGAAGAGATATAATAGACTATGTTGTATAGAAATTCTACAAAAATGTACTGATTATAAGTTTCTACATTAAAACTGTCTGTTAATTAGTGTTAAGTTGTTCAATTAGATGTAACTTTGTAAAATAACATTAATACACTTTTATTTTGTTTCTTACTGATTAACTTTATTAAATTTTTAAACAAATCCCCTTTTTTTTTACTTTATATAACTCGTTTGTTTGCTATAAAATCTAGTTGTGTTGGCAAAAAATAGATGGGCGGAAATCGATTATCTAATTTTTGGCATCGCCCCTTAATTAATTAATTATTAGTTCTTAATTAATTAATTATTAGTTCTTAATTAATTAATTATTAGTTCTTAAATAATTAATTATTAGTTCTTAATTAATTAATTATTAGTTCTTAATTAATTAATTATTAGTTCTTAATTAATTAATTATTAGTTCTTAATTAATTAATTATTAGTTCTTAAATAATTAATTATTAGTTCTTAATTAATTAATTATTAGTTCTTAATTAATTAATTATTAGTTCTTAATTAATTATTAGTTCTTAATTAATTATTAGTTCTTAATTAACTATTAGCTCTTAATTAATTAATTATTAGTTCTTAATTAGAATTCTTAATTAATTATTGTAGTTTTGTTAACTTTTACTACCTTTATTATTAAAGGTTTTGTTATATCAAAGTATACTTTGATATAACATTTATACTTTTACAAGTTTTGTAAAAGTATAAATGTTTAACACATATACTTTTACAAGTTTTTTCTAAATCCATGCAGTACTATAGTACTGCATGGATTTAGAAAAAACTTGTAAAAGTAATTATTTGTCGATGGAAGTTGAACTTTTATCAACAAGTAATTTGGATATTTTGGCAAAAATTACGATAAGTTTAAATTAATCTTAATTTTTGAATGTTTGAAGCAAAACAGTGTATTATTAAGTATTTTATCAACAGGATTTTAAAATGAAAGTTCTTGCTTTGGAGATACAGTGTAATTCTTTCTTCAGAACTATTATTTTTTTAAGAATTATTCCTCAACAGTTTAAAAATAATATTCCTCAACAAGAATAATAAGTTATAACACATAAGTGTTATATTTATTATTATATTTATACTTATTATTCTCATTTTTGTTTATTCATTTAAAAAAACATAATTTATGAAAATATTATAGAACATATGTTCTATAATATTTTCATATATTATGCTATATTAAATGAATAAATAAAAATGAAACGAGCAAAACATATACTATTTAGAAAAATATATTTAGAAAATTTTTGTACTTTCAAAAAATATTTGTACTTTTTGTAAAATGTATTATCTTTCTTCTTTTATTTTTTGATGTTTGGACTAAACTGCTAGTTTAAAATGAAATAAATATTTTAAACTTGTTTTAAAGCTTTTGAAGTTAGTCTATCCGTTGAAGTCCTTAAGCATCAGAAATGGCAATTCAAGACCCTTACAGCAGCTGATAAATGCTTTTGGATTACATTATCAAATAAAACTACACCGGAAAAATATAAAAATCTTCCTTGATGTGACAAAAGTATTTTATTGAAACCTTGCAAATATGAATACATTTGTTAACTATAAAACCACCTTTCTAAAAAAAGTTGCACAATAACAAAGTTGAGGAAAATTTTACCGATTTAGTTTTGCACAATAGGAAAGTGATGTAAACATGCTGGTAAATTTTGAAAGGTTTAATTTTAAAAAGGTAGATTTTCAATTTTTATGAAACTCTGTATTCAATTAATCAATTAAAATACTATGATGATAACCGTTGAATACAATTTCAAATTTACTGGCCAGTAATTGTTCATAATTAACCGGTAAAATTACCAATAAATTTTCCGGTATATTTTACTATCGTACCAAATAAATTTATCAAATTTATATTTACAAAGATTTTTCCGTAATAGACAAGTAGATTTTTTCCGCAATACTCAAACACCCGCCGTACTACACTTCATATGTACTAGCGCTTAAATTAACGAACAGGCTTAATGAGAAACAAAATGTTTATCTTTAAACAAATAGCAAGATCCTAAAATTTAATACTGATTTAATCTATCGCTATTGTTATGGATAATTGCGGAAAACTTAGTTAATAAACAGAATTTTTTTGTTCTTTTATATGATGATCGTTATTTATCAACAAATTTACAAAACGGAAAAAGTTTAATCTGTTCAAAAATTGTGTTAAAGTTTGAACTAAAATCAAGATCCTATTATACAATATGCTCAAATTATGCATCAAAATCCTTTTCTATACCTGTTAGTGGTTGTTGGAGTAAAATGCTTTGTGGAAACAAAAGGAGTGGGACACGATGGTATAAGAATTAATAAAAATAATTATTTACTTTACATTTAAAGAAATCAAGTTTGATATTGTTTAATAAACTTTATTTTTTAATAAACGTAATTAAGTATTCTACTTTTAGTGAAATATTTAAAATGTGAAATATAGTAAACCAGTTGATTTATGAACTTTTTAAAAATTATTGTTTATCTATTTAACGGTTAACATTTTACGGTATTTTTTCTTAATTAAAAACAAAACTCTTCAGCTAGAATCTTTGAATAAATATCAGGAGTTTAAAAGGCAAATTATACACATTTTTGATGTTTTATTTTATCTATTTAAAACCAATTAACTCTTCATTTCAATTTTTTGTTAATAAAATAAATGTAGAATTGGGATTACAGTTGAAGATGTCTTAGCAGTTGAGACAAACCAGTTATTTTTATAAACAGAATTGTTTTTAGTTAAATCTTTAAGAAAATTTTCCATTTTTAAAATTTTTTATCGATGACGACTATAACTATATGAGCCTTTGATGGTCATGTGCACGCAATGCTTTTGAAAATGTTAAAGCACTAAAACAACTATTTTAATGCTTTTAAATCATAATTACTAGTGTTAAACAAATTCAATTGATTTTTTTTATATTCTACTTAGGGGCGCCGCCAGCATTTTTTGGTCTTTGAGATATCTAACTTCCAGACATGGAGCAAACTCTAAACATTTATATGTTTATATTTATGTCAAAAAAGGATGCTTTGCAAAAAAGTGCGATGATTGGAACTTCGGAACAAAACAGCAATGTTTTGTTCCGAAAGAAATGAAATTTTTTTTGTATTATTTTGAACTAGACTTATATTCATCGATAAATTTTAAATTTCATAGTAAAATATTTTAGCCTTCAAAAATTATGACCATATAAAGTTTAAACCCCTCAATTTGAGGGGGTTGCAAATTTTACATTGTCATAATTTTTGAACGCTGAGAGATAATACTATGAAACTTATCGATGTATTTAAGTCTAGTTGAAAATAGTATAAAAAATATTTTAACAACTTGTTGTTCTCACGTTTGGGGCAGGAAAGGACATAATTTCGGGGCTTTTTGTTCTGAAGCTCCTATCATCGCAATTTTTTGAAAAGCATCATTATTTGACATAAGTATAAACATATAAATGCTTGAAGTTTGCTCCATGTCTGGAAGTTAGCTATCTCAAAGACCAAGAAATGCTGGCGTCCCCCCTGATTCTACTCTTATAAATTTATAACAATATTTTATACATTTTGTACGACTTTTTATATATTATACTCTGATAAATTTATAACAACATAATAATAAAATAAGGAGGGTGGAGGCGAGCTTTAATTCAAATTAACAAATCAATATTAACTTTAATAAAATTCGAACTTTAATAAAATTCGAACTTATTTAACAAACAAACGGGAAAAAACACAAAAGACTAACAGTTCTATTTGTGTTAATAAGTTCTTATAAATAATATTTTATAACTAATATAATATGGTAAAAGAATTCAAAGACACTCTGGATGCACTGGAGAGTAAACTGAGAATTGAATATGAATCAAAAATTAATTATGCAGTAGCAGATTTGAATAAAAAGATTCAATCTTTAATAACAGTTGAATAAAAAGATTCAATCATAATAATAGTTGCTGATTTAACTAAAAAAAATGAAGATTTAAACAATAAAGTTGTAAATGTTATTGCCCTGCTCCGAATGAAGCTTGGAATATTGTAACTGGTAGAAAGTTGAATAAAAATCAATCTCAGATTGATATTATTAATACGGTTTCAAATGAAAATAAAGAAATTGAAAAATGAGAGAAGAAATTTTTGGTTTAAAAGAATCAACTTTAACTGATGGCGCAGATATAAAGAAAGATGACGAAAGTTTCAGATTTATTTGATCAAGTATCGATAGAAAGACATTGTTTGATTTGTGTGTTCAGATTAAAATCTAAAAAGGGTATTGCACCAGTAATTGTCGAGTTATAAAAAAATCTCACCGTAAGTTTAAGGATATTTATGTAAATCCTGATTTAACCGATGCCCTGAGAAACTTGGATAAACAACTCAGAGATAAATGTAAAGAATTAAATAAACAGCTAAACCTGAAAGTCGATTGGGATAAAGTTAAAAGCTATCACGTAATTAGAAGTAAACAAGTGGTGTTAATAAACAAATAGCAATTGTTGTTCAAGTCTTCACAGAGTAACACTAACACAAATAATTATAGACATTCTATATATATTCTTTTAAAGTGCTAATACACTGCTGGTAAACGAAATGAATCAAGAACTTAAAAAAGGTTTAAAAACAAAAAAATTGATTATTTAACAGGTTGCAAATACAAATGCAACCTCTTTAAATAATAAATTTGACGAATTCATTGATAATATATCCAGATCTAAGGCTCAAGTTATATTTGTGTGCGAGACTTGGTGGTCAGTAATGTCTACTACTAATATTCTGGGTTCTAATCTGTTTTGAAAGGATCGTCAATTTAGTCGTGGTGGTGGAGTATGTATTTATATACAAGAGAATATTAAATCTTATGAAATCAATGAACAATCTCTAATAAATGAAAATATTGAGCAAGTATGGTGTTTGATTGAACTTGGCGAAAAGAAAATTTTATGTGGTTGTATTTACCGGACAGGTCTATTATTGTATTTACCGGACAGTAATAATGAAAAGTGTGTCGACATGATAAAATCATTAAAGCAGGCATATGTACTCAAACAAAATAACAAATGATCTGGTATTTTAATATATGATGATTTTAACTATGAAAGCATCAAGTGGAACAACGGAAACTTTAGTGAAATTATAAGAGTGACACAACAGCAAGTATGTTAATTGAGTCGTTACATGACTGTTACCTGTACCAAAATGTTATCCATCCTAGTTTTCAAGTAAAGTTTGGTATAGATACTAACATTTTAGACCTCATTTTAACTGATAATAGCAACAAAGTTTATATTCTGGATCATTTCCCAACGTTAGGTGGCATCGATCATGGTCATCATATTTTGAAATTTACATTTGGATATGAAAATAGGTCTAATTTAATAATATCACAACAAACAATAAGGAAGGAAAAATTTTTATGGAAAAAAGGAAACTATAAAGCGCTAAATTTGTATTTTAATAACATAAACTGGGTACGAGAATTTGAAGGGCTTGGTGTTACTGAATGTTACAAAAAATGGATTAGAAAATATAAAATAGGGTGTGAAAAATATATTCCAACACTGAATTTAGATAAAAACTCTTCTCAACACAAAAACAACTCATTGAGGATGACAAGTGAACTTAAAAGTATGTGTAAAGAAAAACAAAAAGTTGGTTTAGAAACAGAAATTAGGTTTTAAAAGTCTTTTAGAAGTCAATAAGTATAAAAAATTAAATAAAGATATAAAAAAACTTGTCAAAATAAGTATTCGTAATTTTGAAAGAAACTTGGCACTTAATTCAAAAAACAATTCTAAAAGTGTCTATGCATATATAAATAACAAAACAAGATTTAAAGACTATATCAAAGCGATAAAGCTACATAATGGCATTATAACTACTGATAATCAAGAGATAGTAAACACTCTTAATGAATTTTTTGCATCTGTTTTTATACAAGATGATTCATCAGAAGAAGTTTTAGGCAACAAACTTTTCAAAAAATGTCCTGATCCATATTTTAGTATTCCTATTATTTAGAAACATTTGAGTAATTTAAACATGTACAAATCAGTAGGTCCTGATAATGTTCACCCAAAAGTTTAAAGGGAATGTTCAGAATCTTTGTCGAGTTGTTTAGCATTAATTTTTCATAAACCTTTTAGTACAGGAACTATTTTAAAGTTATGGTCATGTGCAAACGTTGTTCCGTTATTCAAAAATGGTAATAAACTAGATCTAACAAGACTGGTTTTATTAACATCAATCGTTGGTAAAATTATGGAGCAAATTATTAGAGATTGTATGATAGTGTTTCTCATTGAAAACAATATAGTTTCTAAAGAGCAACATGGTTTTGTTAACAATAAAAGTTGTTTAACAAACCTGTTGGAAACATTCGAATTAATCACGCAAGCGTATGAAAAGGACGTTTCAGTTGATGTTTTATTTTTGAATTTCAAAGAAGCATTTGATTTAGTCTCACAGGAAATTACTGAAAAAATTATGGAGACTTGGATTTGGGTCATCTTTGTTAAATTGGTGTAAATCATTTTTGTCAGATCGAACTCAGAAGGTAGTGATAGGATAATATATTTCAAGTTGGAAGATGGTTACTAGTGGAGTACCGCAAGGTTCAGTACTCGGACCTCTTTTATTTGTTATCTTCATTAATGACCTATGTAGATGGATTATTAAAGTCACTAATTTATATGCAGACGATACAAAGTTATTTCAATCAATCATTCATATGATGATAATAAATTATTACAAGAGGACGATACAAAGTTAAATTAAATTTAATGAATCAAAATGTTAAGTCATGTACATCGGTAAAAAGAATCCTAGATATGAATATAAGTTGAACAACTCTGTTTTAACAGAAACAACAATATAAAAAGATCTTGGGATTTTTATTTCAAATAATCTAGAGTGGAAATATCATATTAATTCAGCTAAAGGCAAACCAAACAGAAAATTAGGCATGATCAAAAACTCTTTTAAGTATTTAGATGAATTTTCATTAAAGTTACTATACAAATTGTTAGTACGTTCTCATTTGGAATACGGAGCAGCAGTTTGGAGTCCATTTTGGAAGAAGGGTATTGACAATCTTGAACTCGTGCAACACAGGGCTACTAGAATCAAATCTTTAAGGGGGAAATCATATGAAGAAAGGTTAAAGATACTTGAACTGCCAACTTTGCATGATAGAAGAAGAAAAGGTGATCTGATTCAAATGTATAAGATCTCAAAAGGAAAAGATATTGTTAATTTTCACCACCCTCCATTAAATTTTTAGCTGGAACGATCAAGTAGAAGTAGCAATTGTAGAATACGCAGACAATTTACCGATAATTTATTTCTTCACAAACAGAGTTACAAAGGATTAAAATTCTCTTCCTCGATGAATAATAGATAAAGATAGCTTAAACCTTTTTACAAACAGCATTGATAAATTTTTTGGTTTCTGAACACTATATTTTGTAATCGGCTGTCATATTCTTAATTCTACGTAATTAAGACTCAACACACCTCAAATACGTACAGCATCTTTTCCATTCTATTCTATTCTATTTTAAATGCATTGAACCCATGAATGCGAGTTAAAGTAAACAATTTTACAGAGCGTTTATACATGTTCATAACAACAGTCTTACATTGCATCTAATTTTAATATATTTCATTCATATCCAGACTATAAAAATATGATATGTACAGGACCGTCCCGAAGAGGTCTCTACACCCCCGTTTGGGACGACCCTGGCTATGTATCCAAACGAGCCATTTTTTAGATAAAAGAATTTGTTCATTCTTTTATACAAAACATAAATGTGAACCTCATATGCAAAGCCTACCTAAAACCTTGAATATTTATGTTAATTACTTTTAATTGAATCTAGAAGCAAATACAAAAAATATTTTTTGACTGTGTTGACTGGATATTTTTTAGAGAAGTGTAGAACGGATATTTTTTGCAACAATTCATAAAAAACTTAGAGCAGCCGTAGCGCAGTGGTTAGCGCGCTTGCCTCAGAAGCTTCTGACGTCAGAAGCTAAAGATCGTCAGAAGCTTCTGACGTCAGAAGCTTGAGATCCGTGGATCAACGCTACCTCTAGGCAAGCTTTATAAAATTGCAAAGGAAGGAGGCGTGAACTTCCTTTCTAATGTTCTTCCGCGGTGCTCTGTGATAAGACTGTAAGGAATTCTTGGGGCACTTAAAGTAATATTAAAAAAGATAAAAATAGTAATAAAAATTTGTGATAGCATAAGTGATACTATTTATCGTTTAACTTATACTAACTTTCAGTTATTAACATTATTTTAGGCTGTTTAAAATGTTTAAAAAACACTAACTTTTACTAAATTCCATTTTCTGACAATACTACCTGTACAATTATTTTATTACTTTTGCATTAATAGAAAAAAAATTTACAGAGACTGCAATTAAAAAGTTATTTTAGTAAAATATTTGCTATTTTAAAGACTGTATTCACAAACAGAATATCTAGACATGAACGAGCATTTATTTAAGCCAGTTTAGTGTGCGTGGATGTTCAGAAATCAAGAAATTATTTGGTTTTAATTTTCCAATCAGTATTGTTACTGAGATGTAAAAATGAGCTACATTAGATATATTAGCCCATTATTATATTTCAAAACTAACTAATAACTTTCAAAACTCTTTTATGGAGAGAGTTGATATTTATTTAAAGAAACGCTTTATCAATCAGTACAATTATGCAACAAAAATACTTAGTTTTAATATACAACTGAATGATCAGGACAAAAGATTGTATACAAATAAAAAATACTTGCTTGTACACGTAATTTATTTGTGTGTAGAAGCTGCTACCGGTTTTTGCATTTAATCTGGCGGTTTTTTGCATTCAATCTGGCGGTTTTTCTTTATCATGATAAATAGTTTTGCTTTTATTGCTTCATTTAATTCAACTTCTTTATATACAATTTAAGACCGTTTTCTCTTTAACTTTTTAAAACTCTAAAATAAATAACGCACGAAGCCAACGCTCAGAAATTAATGTTGAAGTAAGAAATTTGATCAATAATCTTGTAATTAACGAAGGGAAAAGTGTAAAAGAAGTATCGGAACTTAGGCATAAAAGTGAGACTTCACTACGACGCCTAGTTCATCGATATATATCAACAGTTAATATCAATCCTGGTATTAGAGGTGGTTTTCGACTGTCAGGTTGTACTGAGGAAATAAGAAATAAGCTACACGAGTTAATTGGAGATAACAGAAACTATAATCTAAAGGAGATAAAGGTAGAATTGGGAATTGATTATAGCGATGGTTAAAAAAATTGAATTATACATAAAAAATTTTAAGAACATATGTTTTAAAATTTTGTCACAGAATTTTAAAAACATATGATTCATGGTATTTAAACTTGACATTCCAACAACGTTACAGAAATATCATTTATACTGATCAAAGTCTGTTCAATCTTAAGTAAAGAGACATTCTCGAAAATTAAGAATACTACAAGAGGACAAATAGCTCCGATCGGAAATAACAATTTATTAGAACGAATTAGGAACGGTTGTGAGCACATTACTGAACATAATCTTTCAAACTTTGTGAGACACTGCGTATCTTTTCTTACGCAATGTGTTTATGGAGACGACATTAATAGAGAATAAAAGTCGTAATTTTTTTCGAACTTGTTATGTTTTGATATATATATATATATATATATATATATATATATATATATATATATAAATTATTTCTGAAAATATAATTTCTTTCTCATAAGCCATTATTGATTAAACACAGTGTAAAATGGTTTAAGTTTGATAAGTGATTTTTTACTAATTTATTATTATTATTATTGCTATTATTATCATTATTAATATTATTACTCAATGCTATTTGATTATACTATTTGTTACACATCTATATTTATTTTTAACTGGAATATGTGGAATATTTTTTATTACTAATCATTTAAGCAATTCATAACATGCATTATAAAATTGATATAAATTTTAAATCCGCCAGATTGAATGCAAAACACCCCCAGATTAATTGCAAAATACCGCCAGGTTAAATGCAAAAAAACGCCAGATTAAATGCAAAAGACCGCCAGGTTAAACGCAAAAAACCGCCAGATTAAAGAAAAGACCACCAGATTCGTGAAAAAAACCACCAGGATAATGGCAAAAACCGGTATTCCTTTTTCTTTATATAAGCAAATGGAAAGATTAAAAAGATACATGGACACGGGGTGTATAGCAAAACCACCATTCAGATGCTTCTTTGGAAAGACGATAGATAAATCGATAGCTAGATATTTAAAAATAATCTACCGTAACTAAATTAATTTCCAAATGATAGCTGCTCCGGCCATATATGCAACATTAGGCCGGGTGAATAAAAGAAAGCAATTGCTTTCACTCAGTAATCGGTCAGCTTCACGTAAATAAAAATTTTAGAAATTTTTCTTATTTTTTTACTCACGTAAAGCTGACCAATTACTAAGCAAATTGTTAAACTCTACGTGAATAAAAATTTGTGGTAAACTCCTTAAGTTTTTATTCACGTAAAACTGACCAGTTAATGAGTAAAAGCAATTGCTTTTTTTTATTCACCCGGCCTTTTAGTGAGAAAGTAGCGTAAACTTGTTTTTGAATGCTCTTCCACGGTGCTCTTCAAAAAAAACCTTAGAGCAATTTAATAACAAAAAAAATGTTGTATTGTAATTAATTTAATTTCAATTTATCACCAAAAAATATTTATATGAACCTTTTTTGGCGATATTTTTTTTTTTTGTCTTTTCTGTGTATATATATATATACATTCCGTAAGTTACTAACAAGATATATAGGTAGCAGGGGCGAGAAGAATACAAATATGTCTAATGTGTAATATGATTAATTTAATTTTTGATGGATTTCCATGATAACGCAGAAAATCCTCTGTTTACAAGTCCGTAATAAGGAATTTAAATCTTCAAAATATAATTGATTTAAAAATTATTTCTGAGATAATGTTAAGTACAAAAGTTAAATAATAGTTATTTTTTTAAAAACTGCCCTCTAAAAACAACTTGGATTTGAGTTTAATACAAGGTGGCCCATAAGTCACTTTACATTTTAGAAATTAAATTTTTTTTAAATGACTGTATTTAATTAATTATTTTTTTATTGCAAAGTTTAGAGTCTGTAAGTTAGTTCTGATTTGGTTACGAAAAATAATGTCTCTTAAATAGCCTCCATTCTCGGCTTCACAAAGTCAAGCTCTTTCTAAGCTATTCTCCATGACACTTCTTAACATCTGAGGTTGTAGGAGGATTTTCCGGCCGTATGTTTGCCTTAAGTTTTTGAATAGTTCGGGGCTTATTTGCATACACTTTGTTTTTAAGATATCCCCAAAGCGAAAAGTCTGGTGCCGTCAAATCAGGCGAACGTGTAGGCCATTCAAAATCGGAATTACGAGAGATAAAACAATCCTGAAACATTTTAGTTAACAACTGCATTGTGGCTCTAGCGGTATGTGCAGCTGCTCCATCTTATTGCCACCAATACCCTGCCATGTTTGCTAACTGAGGTTGAACAAAATTCGTTAGCATGTTTCGATATATCTCAGCGGTTACAGTCACAGCATTTTCATTGCATCTTCAAAGAAGAAGGGCCCAATAACCCTATCTGATGTTATTCCACACCATGCTGTGACTTTAACCGGGTGCAATGGACTTGCATGAACTTGGCGTAAATTTTCTGTGATATGAATCTGATAATTTGCTTATTCACATGTCAATTCAAATGGAAATGAGCTTCATCTCTTATGATGAACTTGTGAATAAACTCATTGACTATTCTTGCAATTCTCTGAAATCTGATAGCATAATTTAGTTATTTTTAAAAGTCTGGTGGTTGTAAAGATTGCACTAATAGAATCTTGTAAGGGTACATGTGCAGGTCTCTTTGGATGCGCTGCAGAGAACTCCGTGAGGTGTCAAGTTCTTGAGAACGCCTTCGAGTGGATGTGGTTGGGTTCTCTTCAATGCTATAGCTCGCAGTTTCAGTATTTTCACGTTTACGTACTGAACAACCTCGTCCACTTCTAGACCTGTCACTTACAGAGCCATGGTCTTGAAAACACATTACTAGGTTCAATATTGTAGGCCTACTAGGGGGATGTCGAACTTGGAAATGGCGCATATACGATCTTTGTGTTGCAACAATTGACCGTCTATTTTCAAAGTAAAATTCAATTATCTTCACTCGTTGTTCTATTGTCAACTTATCCATACCTAAAATCTCCAAAGATTATATTTTTTAATAAAAAAGAAATAGAAATATATTAATAGAAAAAAGTTACTTAACTTTTAAAATGTAAAATGACTTACGGCCCACCTTGTATAAAAAAAGTTCATGCAGTATTAAAGCAGTCAATATATTTAAAAATAGTTATACGCTGCCTTTTTATTAAAATCATTTTATATATCCTATAACAATAATATGACTTTCAAAGAATATATACAGTAGGGGAGACCTAGGCTAGTTGGCTCGGTTTTTACTCTATGAGCTCTGCAGCCCTAACAGTACATTTTTTTGAAAATATTAAAGCGTAGTCTTAAAGAGTATGAGTTAGGGTAACTTATAAAAGTTGAATTCATTTACAAAAAAAATTTCTTGAGGCCTCTCCGGGCCCTCAAAAAAAAAAAAAATTTGCGCCAACTTATCCCACCACGGGGTAAGTTGGCGCAAACTATAAAAATGATTATTAATGCACTATTAAGTGCAAAATTAATAGAAATTTTTTTATTAATAATTTTTGCAATAGTTTTATCCCAAAATTTAATATTACTTTTAGCTGGTACCAAATATTAGTCCGTATAAAAGCCAAAACAGTAGCTCATTTTTTATCTGTAAAAAAAAAAATTAAAAAAAATTTTTTTTAATTTTTTTGTAAGAATAAATTTTTTCAATATTGTTAAAAATTAAAAAAAAATAATAATAATAATTTTATAAAAATATAGATTTTTTTTTCCATAGTAAATGCTATGAGCCAACTTACCACATGAAAATTTTGCCAACTTACCCCGAAAGCTTTTTTTCAACCAACAGTCTATAGATCCTGAAAAACGGCAACTTTTAAAAAAAGTCTGACTGGAAATAGTAAACTAGTTGTGACTTGAACTTTTACAATAACGTTTTTTTCATACGACTAACTATTTTCTTTGTAAAGTAAAAAGGAAGCGATTTTTAAAAGTTACGTTTTTGTCCAAAAAACGCATAAATCTCAATATCTCCCATGCGCATGCGCGAATCCTGACAATACTACAGTGAATGATGAAATGGTCAATAAGGAAGTTTCTATGTAATTTTTGTCACTTTCTGATGAAAGTCTCAGAAGATAAACGCAGTTCGTCAACTTACCCCTGCGGTCAACTAGCCCTGGTCTTCCCTACTGTGAATAAGTTTTAGACCACTTACATTTTTTCAAAAAATTCCGGAGAATTCTTCTCTAATATTTAGGTTTGTAGTTCTAAATTATAAACTTATTAAAACACATGTATTTCACACAAAATATGGAACAATTACAAACTTTTTAATGTCAAACTTCATAAAAAACTCTGTTTAAACACTCGGGCTGAAAGGTTTCTTCAATTCTTCTTCAAACATATTGGCGTCCTTTCATTCCAAAAACTTCGAATTTGGACTCATCGGTGTACAGAACCCGATTAAACATTTCCTGGGCCCAATCTTTGTGTTGTTTTGCTTATTTAATTCGTTTTTCTTTATTTTCACACCCTAATAATGGTTTTCGAATTGCAACACACCCTCTTAATCCCGATTTAAGTAGGTACCGTCGAATAAAAGAAGAACTGACATTTTTCCCAGTTGCTGTGTTAATGTCTTTTGCCAGCTCGGTTGATGCTTTTTTTGTATTTCTTAAAGATAGGGTTTTTAAATATTTATTGTCATCTTTTGTTAGCTTAGGAGGTCTACCGCTTTTTTTCTATCTTTAAGGGAGCCAGTTTCTCCGATTTCTGTAACAGCATTCTTCAAATATCCTGTTTTGGATGTAGTTGTTATGACACATTAATAAATAAACAAACAAATCCCTCATGTTTACTCTTCAATTTTGTTTATTTATTCAAAATAATATATTCTTTCAACTTTTCTTAAATATTATTAAACTTAAGTACTCTTTGAAAAAATTACATAGGAAAAAAATTGTAAATACGTCTAATTATACAAGTGGTCTAAAACTTATTCACAGTACTATATATATATGTATATATATATATATATATATATATATATATATATATATATATATATATATATATATATATATATATATATATATATATATATATATATATCTGTGTGTGTGAGTGTGTTAAAGATTAAGATTAAAGAACAAAGTTGCTAGTTAGCATAGTTCACTAAAACTTATTCACATAAAAAGAAAGCACCCTTTTGTAACGGTGCAACGATTCAAAAAACTTCTGATATGATACATTTTTTATACTTGGGTTAACAAAAAAACTCTAAAAAAAATAAACTCTTGTTGTCTTTAACAAAAGTCAAATAGTAGCAAAAACAAAATAACTTTTGTAAAGGTTTTGATACCATTTAACTTATTTTATTAAAAAAAATTAAACTGTGTTAGTGTTGGAACTGCAAACTATTTATAAAAATATATACTTTTTTAATTATTTATATAATAAACAACGATAACATTGTTTTTTAAAGAAACATTAGGTTCTCAAATAAATTTTCATCTTGTTTAAAAAATTACAAAAAATATTTTAAAATAACAATTTCCAAAATTTTTTGACACGTAATGGTATTTTTGTTCCCAACCTCTAATTTACGCAATCCATCGTGCATTAGAAACAACAAACAAAAAATTTTTAAAAACATTCTTTTTACAGGTAAGTACTGAGCATACAAGAATTTGAAGTTTAAAATATACCTGAAAGTTACTAAACTCAAATACCAAAAAACCCTGGATCCTTGTTATACTTTTCGGGTTCGGCATGTTAAAAAGGACTATTATGCTAAACTTCTTGCTGTGTTTATTGTCATTTTAATTTGACTTGGCGCTTTTCTTACGAAAGTAAAAAGTAACTCTGGTCAAATTAGGTGTTCTAAAAAATAGATATGTTACCCGACACTTTTTTGCTTTTTTTTACTCAAAATTTATCGAATTTACGAAAAAGTAGTTAAGAGTATAATTAGAAGTTAAAAAAAGTACAAATGGTTAGGAAGCGAGTGATAAATAAAACTAGAAAGCTTAGTTAAAGGTTTGTAAGGCGTAACTTTACTGATTTGCATTATAAAAACTTTTATTAAATAAAAAAAGTACGTTCGGAAAACATTAAACTAAAAATTTTACACCTCTTTCCTTACAAGTGTTGTAAATATGGCCAAAGCTGGCATCGAACCGAAAAACCACTGAGATACACCCGCTCAAATTTTTTATAATAACACATAAGTAATACAAGTTCTAAAATCTAATGCACTATTGTTATACCAATTAACATTTTTTTCCAGGTCCAATAGTTATAACTGACGAAATGAGACTTCATAATGATTTGTTTTTAAATCGAACAAGAACCGTTTTTCCCCTAACAAGTGGTACGCTTAAAGTTAGCTTTGGTCTCTCCTTGGTTTCTGTTGTTGACATTGATATTGGAAATGAGATAGTTATAACAAACATAAATGTTCGACAAGTAATTAGTTAAATGTGTTACTTATTTTTGAGAACTTGGGCCTAAAACATCCTAATTTTATCAGGATTATTTTAATTTTTAGAAGTCCTGATTTTAAAATTAAGTTTTTGTTCGAAATAAAAACATTTTGAAAAAGTAGCATTTTTAAGATCAGAAAAAGCTTCTTAAAATATGGGTAATACTGATAACATCAGGACATCTAATCACCCTAAATATGTAGACATGCTTTAATATAAAAAGTTAATTTTAGAAATGGATCAATCCTTTATTAACATGGAAGAAGGAAGATTACAACAATATTTCACTTATCAATGTCAGATCGGAACTGGTTTGGACACCTGATATTTTTGTTTTTTATAAGTATGTTTTTTTCTTTATAACATTTTTTTCCCAGTGTAAATAAATGTATAATACTCCAATTTTAAAAAACGTAAAATACGCGGAGCATAATCCTTTACAATATTCAAATAATAGTTTAATTGCAACTAAGATCTAATAGCATTTTTTCTGGAATATATTTATTTAATACTAAATTTTCAACTCGCTTAAACAAACTTGTTTGTTTTCAGAATACTTTCAACATATTTTTTGCCAAATAGTCGGTTAAAGATTTTTGGCCTAATTTTATCATCATCAAGCTTTTTAAGAAGAGCTCTTAACAATAGTTTATTGTAATGCGGTATAAGGTTTGTTTTATTGTGCAATAAAGCTTGTTTTAACAATAATTTGTTTTAATGTGCAATATAACAATTTGGTGAATTTTAAAAAAATAACAGTAAGGTGTAGTTTTCTTTTAAAAAACTATTCTAGTTTTACCGCTTAGTCTCTTTTTGGTCCAGAAGCAGTATTATTAAGAAGAACAGCCTGTATTCTTTTCACGCTGTAATGTAATGTTTTTATAAAACACTGATTTCGGCTGTAACAATAAAGGCGTAGTTTTTTAATGGAATGGTTTTGAATTTACATTTTAAAATTACTATAGATCTTGAATCGTCTCCTGATTTTTACCAGTTATCAATAAGCTGATAAATTTTAAAATGAGTTAAATTTGCAGTTGCTTATTTGTGATTTGAAAAGTTTTATAGAACCAAGATTGCTTTTCAAATTAAATGTTGAAACAAGTTTATTTATTTACAAAAGCATGGGCCGAAACTTTTAAATCTCCCTGAAACAAACCTTTTCAGTCCACCTCTGGCAACAGCTTTGGTTACTACTGGCAACAACTTTTTTTCAATAGGAAAAAAGAGTAATACGATAAAACTTAACTTTCTGCATTTTGTAAATTTTAACTACTAATGTATACACAATGTGTAAGAATATAATATATCATCTTCTTATAAATTGTGTATACTTATGTATTATATAAAATATATAAGTATAAAACTTATATATTTTATATAATATATAAGTTTTATACAGTATATTATATTTTTAATTATAAACTATTTTAATTTATTTAAGAAATTACAAAAGTAAACTCGTTTAAAATTAACCTTGTAAAAATATTACTCGTAAAAGCGGCGATCGTTGATAAAAACTTTTTTTATAACTTCTTAAAATGAAAGAAAAAGGGCGGATGCAGCATTTTTTTTCTTCATGTTTTCTTCTTCATGCTAATTTTCAAATAAAAAGCAAACTCCAATCTTTTTATTTAAACTGTTAAATACATGTTTATACTATTGTCAAATATGAAAGCATTACAAATAACTGCGATGGTTGGAGCCTGGGAACAAAAAAGGCCTCAATTTCTAGCTACATCTGTCCCTAACGTAAGAGGAACAAGTTGATAAAATATTTACTCAACTGTTCTCGACTAAACTTATCTTCAATTTAGATAAATTTTAAATTTCATATAATAATCTCTTAGTGTTCAAAAATTATGACCACAGAGAGTTTGAACCACCCCATTTGAAGGGGTTACAAATTTTGTAAGGTTATGATTGAGGTCAGAGATTATTGTATGAAAATTAAAATTTATCAATATAGATAAATTTAGTTGAGAATAGTAAAAAAAAATGTTTTATCAACATGTGCTCTCACGTTTGGGGCAGGTGTGGTTAGAGTTAGGGCTTTTTTGTTCCCAGTCTCCAATTACCGCAATTTTTTTGCAAAGCATCCTTATTTGACATAAATACAAATGTATAAATTTTTGGAATTTGTTTTATGGTTGGAAATTAGCTCTCTAACATCAAAAAGTGCTGCATCTCTAACGTCAAAAAGTGCTGCATCTCTAACGTCAAAAAGTGCTGCATCTCTAACATCAAAAGCTTAAAGTACATTTAACTAACTTAATTAATTCAAGTGTAAGTCAAGGCAAAAATATTGCGAAAAACTTAGCCGCTAATTCGACTTTTGAATCTAATGACCGAGGTCTTCCTGATTTTTTATGCCATTCCACTTAAACAGGTCAATCCATCGTTAGGCATCTAAATCTTCCCGACTTCCAATTAAACTCTTCTGTGGCTTGTAGTCCAGACAGCGTTTCTTTAATAGCCCTACAAAAGGGTTGTCCAGAACTCTCTTTTTTTAACTACTTAATAAATGATTGACTGAATCTTGTTTTCATTCCTGCTGGAAAATGACATCTGTGGTTTGAATTTATATCGACTCTGGAGAACATTCTGACCTTTATAACTCTCGTCCGATCATTTTTCTCTCTATTGGTCTTTGAGTCTTAATGCAAAAAATTTCTACCCTCTCATCTTGAGTTTAATAATTTACTCTCTAACAATCAATATGTTTTCAATCTTCATGTTCTACGGCTGACTTTCTAACTGCTTTAACTGAAAGATTTTAGTGTGTATTAGATGGGGACAGCAAGGCAAAGGCCATAATTAAGTTTTTGACGCTAAATAAAGTTTTTGATGCTGTTCTTCTTCATAACCTTGCTTCATGAGATGTATCTGTGAAAATCTTTAAGATTATCAAATGATTTCTTTCTAACCGCAGTATTAAAGTCACCCTTATAGGCCAATACTCTTATTCATTTACAGTAACTTTGAAGTTACCTTAAGATTCTATCCTTGTTTCTATATAATTTCTTATATACATTAATGATATAGTTGACAATCTAACAATTAAAGTGGCTCTATTTGGAGACGACTCAGCTTTATACTCCTGCCTTGACAAAATGTTTGCTCTTTTTTATCGCTTAAAACAAGCAGCCGATCTCAAATCTGATCACTCTTTTGCAACTACTTAAAGCTTGCTGTGGCTTGTGAATTTTAACTCTTGCAATAACTCAGTTATTTAATGCAAAAATATATAGCAATATTGTTGACATTTCTATATTAATGAACAGCAGCACTCTCGCTGAGTCCTCTTCTTTACGTTTTATTGGATTTTCACACTCTAATAACCTAAATATAGAAAAATATAAAAAAAAGAAACTAAATATACAATGGATTGCAAAGTTAGCGTTTAACAATATCAATTTAAAGATATCATAGTTGCTGCTCGAAGGAGCTATCATCTTTAGTTCCATAAATCAAAACTTATTCCCGCTTGACTGACATTCAGCAAAGTTAAATCCTTTTACAGTAACTGTCCCATCAAGCTCTAAAAACTTATATTCATCTAAATTTTCCCCTGCACTTCAATGCTTTGAAAGTCTTTTCATATTTTCCTGACTCATACAAATCTCAACAGTTGAAGTCTTTTGTCAACCGTTTTCTTGTTCTTTAATTTTATACTTTGTTTTCTAGTAACTGCCAACTTAGCTTTGTTGGGAGTAAAATAGAATTAAAAAAAAAAAAACTAATTTAATTTTTAAATTTAAAACATTTAACTTTTATTTAACTTAAATTTAAATATTCAAAATTTCAATTTTAAATACTTGTAAATGGTTTAGAGAAATCGTGTTTGCTTTTTAAAAAAGTTGCGCTAAATTTGATTTACTTTTTATTATTTGAGTTATTTTTAAACAAAAAATTTATTGGTTATTATTTGGTATAAGCTTAAAAGGTTATTTTAGGTTGTTTTTTTTTAAGTGTGTGTGTGTGTATAGGTGCACGTTTGGGTGTGTGCGTGTGTGTGTGTGTGTGTGTGTGAGTGTATGTATATTCTGCTTTTATAACATATCTAATTTAGCAATTAATTTTAAAACATTTTACAGTATTACTTAACACAAATTTAGTGTAGAAGAAGACAAGAAATATAATGGTCTATTGGACACTTTTAAAACTTTTATCATTGTATCAAGTGATGGTTTGCATGAATGGAATGCACCAGTGATGTTTCACATGAGCTGTACAATGAATGTTAAAGATTTTCCATTTGAAACACAAACTTGTCCGATGCAGTTTAGTAGTTTAACTTATACATCGGAAAGAGTAGATCTAGTCCCCGATAATGTTGATATGAAACTATACTCTCGTAAGATTTATTATTATTTTTGAAAATAAAATGTGTAACTACAATCTATAACTACATTAGATAAAATTAAATTCTCTACATTCGATAATATTAAACTCTCAACATTCGATAATATTAAACTCTCAACATTCAATAATATTAAACTCTCTTCATTCGATGATATTAAACTTTCTACACTCGATAATATTAAACTCTCTACATTCGATAATATTACACTCTCTACATTCGGTAATATTAAATTCTCTACATTCGATAATATTAAACTCTCTACATTAGGTAATATTAACTTATGTTCTCGTAAAATATATTTTAAAAATAAAATGTGTAGTTTTTTTTTTCATATAATTAAACAAAACTCTAAACGTAAAAGTAATCTTTATAATTTAGCTAGCGCCGAATGGTTATATATCTCCATGGAGAAAGTAAGCGAGCCAAAAATGTA
The DNA here is from genome assembly GCF_038396675.1 of Hydra vulgaris. NCBI lineage: Eukaryota > Metazoa > Cnidaria > Hydrozoa > Anthoathecata > Hydridae > Hydra > Hydra vulgaris. Next base: position 50,185,196 of record NC_088921.1, read on the forward strand.
TCCTCACTCGACTACACCACACGTGGATGTTACGTACACCTTAATAATGAAGCGAAAACCACTATATCTTCTTTTGAATCTAGTAATACCAAATGCCATATTTGTATTTTTAACTGTCCTCGTTTTTGTTTTGCCAGTATATAAAGGTAACCCAAAAGTTATTTTACTACTATTACAGGATAGTTGTTACATTACATTATGATACTACCATTACATTATGATACTACCATTACATTATGATACTACCATTACATTATGATACTACCATTGCATTATGATACTACCATTACATTATAAAACTACCATTACATTATGATACTACCATTACATTATGATACTACCATTGCATTATGATACTACCATTACATTATAAAACTACCATTACATTATGATACTACCATTACATTATGATACTACCATTGCATTATGATACTACCATTACATTATAAAACTACCATTACAGTATGATCTTCATTACATTATGATACTACCATTACATTATGATACTACCATTACATTATGATACTACCATTACATTATGATCTTCATTACATTAAACTTCATTAACTTTTATTAATAAGTTAGATTTTGTAACTATTATTATAAATACTAACGATTTTTAGCGAGTAGTTTTAGTAATTATCTGATCAAAATTTTTTAATAGTTGTTTTTTTTGTTGTTGTTGTTGTTGATACTTTTTATTTTTATACTTAGGTCAACGAACGCCTTACGTTGTTACAATTGTTCTTGCTATTGTTTGGTTTCTCGTGTCTTCGATAAACACGATGACGAGTGGTTCTGAAGGAGTTCCGTTATTTTCATGGTTTGTGAGCCTTAGCTTGATTGTTGTGGTATTTTTAATGTTTTGCTTATGTTACTCTTCCACTTGCTACTATGCGAATGCAAGTTTATCAGAGCTTCCGCTGTGGATTCGATATTATGTCCTAGGCATTTTAGCAAGATATTACGGTATCAAGTCAGAAAGGGTGCTCCCTCAATGGCGTAAAAAATTAGAAATTCTCAAGAAGCATGAAAATTTAAAAGAAAACACATCTTTAAAAAAATTGTTTGTAAAAGAATCGGACAAAAAACCAGGACTCTTGTGGTCAGCAAGTCATTTAACAAACCTTGATGAGTTATTCCAAGGTAAACCAAACGTTAAAGAAATCCACAAAAAAATTGACTACATACTCTGTCATATGGTTGAAAATGATGATGCTGAATGGCTTCAGACTGAATGGAGAATTGTTTCGTTGGTATTAGATCGACTTTTTTTAAGTTTATTTTTAGGAACACTTACCATGATTGTGTTTGGATGTTGTATTAGAATTGTATATATTCCGTAACTTTATTTAAAATATTGTTTATAATATTTGTTTAGGATCTAAATTTTTAAAATATAAATCGAATTTTTTTTATTTGTATATTTTTAATATGTTCAAAGTTCTATAATAAGTTGATATGTACCTGGTTGATTATGTGAGAAAGATCTAAAGCTTTTGCGTATACGTAAGACAGGATAAGTTAGCCATTTTCTGACTTTATAAAGCAATAAATAAGATCGTTTTTTAAACAAATGATTGAGGCATTTATAAAATGCACACCTTTTTCTATGAAAAAAGTTTTATATTATTTAATATGAATTTAGGCAAGATAAGTTTATAAAGTTTGTAAAAAAAAATTGCTTAAAAATAAACTAAAAAACTTATTAGTTGTTTATGTCAGTTTAACGACGAACTTTTAGCGACGAACTCTGTCCGAAATTAAAATGTTATAGTATTTTTCAAATACAGCTCAAAGGTTTTATTTCTATTACTATAATCTATATTTTTATATTATGGTTTTCATTAAAAACGTCAATATATTTGTCTTTATCTGATTTGTTGTTATCGTTTTCATCATTGCATGTATTTTTTTACTGTATTAAAAAGTTATAATTAAATGTTTTGACAAAGAAATAATTGAATTATATATAGTTCGTGTATTTACTGATGTAATTCTTGTCAATAAACTTGCCTAAGTTTTGCATGTACTACATTATAATGATAATATCTTGGTACCTGTTTCAAATCATAGCAAATTATATAAACTACAAAGTGAAAGAAATAAAAAGTGAAACCAGTAGTTAATCTCCTGGAAAAAGAGTTTTTGTTGTGTCTGAAATTTTTGATTCTATTTAAAAGAAGCTAGCCGGCAATTTCTTTGTCAAAAAATTTTTTTTCTTAAAAAGAAAAATACGTAAAATAAAGATAACATTAAATTGATACTCTTGTTGATTGCTTAAATAATGTTGGTGCAATGCAGTGGATTTTTTGTTTTTATAATATCCGATGGAAAATTTCAACATAATCATAATATACATAGTCTGGCCAGTTGAAGAGCGCTTTTGTTTATCTTATTGTTAGCGTTTTTTTACAACCCAGTCTACTAACTAGTGCACACTGTTTGTAAACAAAGACTCATTAAGAATAATATTTACAAAAAGGTTGTTGATTTATCCTTAGTATTTGCAAATGCCTGGTGCTAATTGTTCCATTTTTGGTTGTGGTACTTCTCGAAGAAATAAAGGTGTTTCACTTTTTAAGATACCATCCACCGATGATGATTTCAACAAAGAATGGAGGAAAAAACTTATACACATTATAACTAAAGATAGAGTAATTGACGAAAGCCTAAAGACCCAAATAAAATAAAAAAATTGTTTATTTGCGAAAAACATTACGAGGCTAACATGTTAATTGTCAATCCAATTAAAAAAGTTACTCTCAAGCCTGTTTCACTAAGTTGGCAGTTACTCTCAAGCCTGTTTCACTAACTACATTAAATCTTCCAGTTAAAAGCTTTTCATCGCAATGCTCTTCTTCGTGTTTGCTTATTCCCAAAGCACGAGGATCAGCTTCTTCTATATCCCTAAAGAGATCAGCTTTTCCTTCAATATCAGATGAAGCAGTTAATAGTAAGTCATATTAAGTCTTTTAAGGAATTGATTAAACGTATTAGTTTTCAAAAACTTGACTGGGATATAAATGCTAGTGAAACTTTTTTTAAATTGAGTAAGATGGATGATGTTCACACTGTTCCGAAGTACGAAATTTACATTGATAATAGTCTCTCATTTACTATTCGTATATTTTTATGGCTTCTACCAGATAATCATGAAATATACTTGCATTTAAAAAGACCAATGTTTAATACAACTATTTCTAACCTTAATTCAATTTTGTTATCATATAGGGGAACCTGTTGTACCTTTGACCACGTTGTACCTTTGGTCACTCTACTCTGTTGGCTTACTATTATTATTTAAAAAAAACGGAAAGTGTCATTTGAAATAGTAGTCCATGACAACTCTTCTTATCGTAAAACATTATACTTGGGATAGATGGTATTGATCCACAAGCAATTATAAGTTTTGACTCTCAAAAAGTAAATATTTGTGTTAATCTTATTCTGATTTTAAAACTGTGATAAATTGTTGTTTGATTCATCTACGACATTATAAACATTACCCAACATCTTTTTTTTGTTATGGAAAATTTTGGATGATTATGTCTGACCGTAAATGGGGATTAAGACAATAACTGTTAAAGAAACCCATCTCGTGTACCTTTGACCAGTCAAGGACGTTGTACCTTTGACCAATAAAAACTGCTTCCTCGGTAATTTGCGGACTTTAAGAGGGCAAGATTATAAAATTTATAATCTACCTTATTAGGCGTCGTCTGTGCTTTATTGCTTTTTAATGCAAAATTGTTTCTAGTATTATGATGATGAAATAATTCCATTGAATTTTAATGCAATTCACTATTTATTCTTGAACCACTACTACACTTAGAATAATCAATTTTGTTAATTTAGTTAGTTGGACAGCTGAAGCAATATTATTGTCAAGTTCATTTTATTACCTAGTTTCTGCTCAGCTATAGGGAATTAAATGTATCGAAATAGTTAATTAATTTTGTTAATATATTTTAGTTTTAAAATGCCAAGGAGCAAGATTGGTGTTTTTCGCAAAAAGATTTCCGAAATGGATATGCTAAATGCAGTGAATTTTGTGCTTCAACAAAAAATGAGTTTAAGTGAAGCTGCAAGACATTGCAACATTAAAAAGTCAACTTTAATATATCAGTTGAAGCAGTTTAAAAAATCTGGTAGTTGCGAATATTTATATTCACATACCAAACCAAAAAAAGTATTCTCAACTGAAGAAGAATTAATTTTGGTAAACTACTTGGCAGATGCTGCAAATATGCATTATGGACTTACATTAAAGCAGATAAGATCCTTTGCATATGAGTATGCTTTAGCAAATCATAAAAAAATTGAAACTTCATGGATGAAAAATAAATGTGCAGGTGAACAATGGCTGCGAGATTTTCGCAAAAGATATAATAACAAGCTATCTCTACGTAAACCACAACCTACAAGTCTTGGTAGATCTTCTGCATTCAATAGAGAAACTGTAAGAATTGTATATAAAAATTACAAAAATGTTTTAGAACGTTATCATTTTGACCCATCAAATATTTGGAACTGTGATGAAACAGGAATTACCACAGTCCACGTACCACCAAAAATTCTAGCTCCAAAAGGTAAAAAACAAATAGGGAGCATAACTAGTGCTGAACGAGGCAACAATGTAACAATGATTGCAGCCATTAATGCTACTGGAAATAGCATCCCACCATTACTTGTATTTCCACGTGCTAAATTCAAAGACTACATGTTAAATAATTGTCCTCCTGGAAGTGTAGGAGCAGCTAATAAGTCTGGATGGTCAAATGAAGTCATTTTTGTGCAATTTCTTGAACATTTTATTAGTAATGTGCGACCGTCAATTAAAAAACCTGTTCTTTTATTAATGGATAATCATGAGAGTCATGTAAACATTTCTGTTATTGAGTTAGCAAAAAAATCAGGCATAGTTTTAATGACATTTCATCCTCACACAACCCATAAAATGCAACCTCTTGATCATGGTGTTTTTGGACCATTTAAAACTTTTTATAACAATGCCATGAATAACTGGATGATATCACCAGGCAATGCTGGTAAACCAGTCACAATTTATGATATATCTTACCTTGTTGGTCAAGCTTATCCTCATGCTTTTGTATCAAATAATATTATAAACAGTTTTAAATGTACTGGATTTTATCCATTTAATGAAAATATTTTTACTGATATTGACTTTTTAGCTGCAAATGTTACTGATAGGCCAATAGTGAATACTGAAGCTTGCCTTTCTAATGAGATTATTGATGTTAAAACTGCTCCATCCAGTGTACCATCAACGTCATCTATTGTTTTAGGGGAAATCCCTACTGTGAGTTTACCATCAAGATCAATTGTTTCACCTGAGATAATACGACCTCATCCTAAAGCCAAATTAAGAAAAACAAATACTTCAAAAAGACGTAATAGAAAATCATGTATTTTAACTGATACCCCTGAAATTAAAGTTATTCTAGATTCAAAATCTAATAACCAACAATTTAAAAAGACCTCTTCAAGCAAAAGAAAAAAAATGGCAAAGCTGATTATTTTTAGTCAGTCTGACATATGTTTAAATGATGAAAGCTCTAATGAAATTGATTTTGGAGTAAATATACTTGATAATGAAAGTGAAATTGTTTCTGGAGATTTTTTAATTGTCAAGTTGGCTGAAAAGAAATGCTCTAGATCATTTTATGTAGCAGAAGTTTTAGAAGTTGTTGGTATAGTTTACAAAATTAAGTATCTTAAGAAATCAGGAGACTTTTGTAACAAGTTTATAAGAGAAAATGACAATCTTTATGATTTGGAACTTAAGTATATTATTATGAAACTTCCACCACCAAGTATTGGTCATGGTTCATCTAAGCGTCAGTATCTTATGTTTGATGTTGATCTGACTATTTGCAATAGTTAATATATTTTACTCTTTTATCATTGTATTTTTTGTTGTCATCATTAAGATATTTTCTATAAAAAGCATTATGATCATATGTAAATGAATATAGACCGCCAGCTAACATAAGTTATAAAAATATATTTTTGCTCTTTTCTTATCTAAAATAATAAAAATAACTGTATATATTAGAAAATATGTTTTGTACAATTAAATCGCGTTTAAAGTTTTGGACCTTAATCCTAATTATTTCATGTAAGTAGCATCTAACTAAAGAAAATATGTGACTTTATCTAAATAGTTATAATAACTGATTTTATTGAAAAAAATTAGTAATACTGAGTATCGTAACTTTAATACACAAGTCTTTGCAAGATTGTAAGGATTGATTTTTCTAGTTTTTTTTTAGACAATTAGGATTGATTACAAAATAATTAGATTTTTTTTATTGATATAAGATGGACCAAAAGTTTCTATATAATATATAACAAGCTAAAATATTAAAAAGGGTTCAAACATTGCATGATTTTTTAATAATAACATTTTGGTCAAAGGAACAACGCGCATCGGTCAAAGGTACAACGTACGTGTTGTACCTTTGACCAATAGACTTCTTTTTTTAAAACGCGGGAAAAAGATACTTCTTGGTCAAATGAAAAAAAAGTTCTAAGTATAATTTTTGGGCAAAATATAAGAGAATATTATAAAGTTTGAATGGTTTGGATTTACTCAATAGGCTACGCAAAAAACGCCTTAAAGCAAAAAGTGGTCAAAGGTACAACAGGTTCCCCTATGGTATGCCCTGGTATTACAAATAAATCAGTTAGTTCTTATGGATATCTTATTCATGTTATACCTAAAAAGTTCGAATTATTTAATAGTTATTCTTTACCTTTAAATCAAACAGAACATATCCGATCTCTTTCATGCAATGTTATTATTACTAAAGATGACATTTGTAAGGCATGCCAATGTCTTCAGTCTCAAAAAAAGTATCTTTTTAAAAAAATAGTGATAAATTACTTATTCCAGCTAAACTTAGAGCTCCAATTTCTAAAACTGCACCAGAACGTGTTAAATTAACCCTACAAAATTATCGTTTAGAAAATAAATTGCTAAGAGAGAACATAAAAGAAATGCAAAAGGAATTAAGTAAATCCTCTCATCTTGTTAGTGATGACCTACACAAAGACTTGGTTTCTTAGCATTTTTTAGCATGCATTTTCATATGACAGAAGAACAAGATATTTATACAAATGTTAAATTTATCTATCGCATCAAAAATAAATTTGCTGATGATGATCATTTTATATATTTTATAGCTGATCCTCCACATTTGATAAAGACTGCTCGAAATTGCCTTTTTCATTCTGCATCAGGTAAAGGAAGATATATGTGGAATACTGATAATCACATTTTGTGGAACCACATATCTGAATTATTTTATGAAGATCTAAACTGTGGCCTTCACACTTGCCCAAATCTCTCCTTAGAACACATTAGGTTAAGCCCATTTTCCAAAATGAATGTAAGATTAGCAGCTCAAGTACTTAGTTCATCTGTTAGCACTGCTTTAAAGACATTTGGTCCTGCTGAAGCCTCTAGAACTGCTGAGTATTGTCAGATGTTAAATGATTTTTTTGATTGTGTAAATGTGAAAAATATTACAGATTGCACTAGGAATCAAGATTTTCCAAGCCATTTTATTTGATGAATGATGAAAGGCTAATATGGTTGACTGAAGTCTTTTTAAAATACTTTGAAGATTGGAAATTGTCTATAGATCAAAGACCTGGAAATTTCACTAAGGCTGATCGGGGGAATATGTTTTTATCTTAGCAAACATACGAAGGGATCAATATTACTGTTCACTTAGTTATTGATTTAATTAAATACCTTTTAAATATGGGTGTCCAATATGTTTTAACTGAATGGCTATGTCAAGATTCATTAGAAAATTATTTTGGCCAACAACAAGCCATTGGAAGAAGAAAGGATAACCCATCTTTACATGATATTGGGTATAATAACAATACGATAAGAAACCAATGCACTTTCAAACCAATTATAGGAACTAATAGTCTTGATAATAATCCTGAACCAAAGACCTTTACCAAAGAGAAATTACCACGCCGAAATTGGAACAAAAAATAAATTCATCAAAAGAAGGAAATTAAAAACGGCTATTTTCATAGCCACAAACCTTATAAAAGCATTATTTGTATAAAATAATTGTGTGTGTGTGTGTGTGTGTGTGTGTGTGTGTGTGTGTGTGTGTGTGTGTGTGTGTGTGTGTGTGTGTGTGTGTGTGTGTGTGTGTGTGTGTGTGTGTGTGTATATATATATATATATATATATATATATATATATATATATATATATATATATATATATATATATATATATATATATATATATAAGAAAGGTTCCTAAGTCTTGAATACTATTTTTTAGTATTCAAGACTTTGCATAATAAGTGGTAATTGTGGCACCAAAAGGTACATTGTTAACCTTTAAAATTCTCTAAGAGGCTGAAAAGTGATTCTTAAGTTGAAGTTGTGTTACAAAGAAAGAAAAGGCTAAAATAAAATTCTTAACATTATTTATTTCAAAATTATTTTAATAAAATAGTAAAAATAAATAACTATTAAACTAGTTTTAATTGTATAACATTTGATACTTAAAATAAAAACTTACTTAATTTCATTTGGTTTTCACTTTATTAATCATTGCATTCCTCCATCATGCTGCAATATAGCTCTTATGCAAGAATATGTTTTTAATGACATTTGTGGCTATGAAAATAACCTTTTTTAATGTCTATTTTTTATCTAAACTATTCAGTGGAGTTCAAAGTTCCTTTCTTGATTTCTTTTCTTAATGATTTTGTTCTTTTAATCTTAGACTTGATTTTATGCAAGTTTACAAGGTCCTTTGAATAGGAAAATGAGCAAACATGAATATAAAGAGTTAAAAGATGGTCTAGAAGATTGAGAGACATTTCTTTAGATACTTTGGTAGAAGAAACATTGCAAATTTTTGAGAAGTGAGATAAAACCCCAACATCTTGAAGTAACTCTGCAGTCAATAGTTTTAGTTAAAATTTTTGTTGATTTTCTGAATGCTATTTCTGCTATTTTAAATAGTGACAAAGCATCAGAAGATATAGACCAAAGACCGCCTCGATTTTTTAAGCTAGTAAATTTTTTATGAGTATCATGATTATACTCATCAAAATAATTAGAATCATTTTTTACAATTTTTCCAGCCAACTGAATTGAGAGTGTTTCTTGATAAAATCTGGTTTGCCAACTTTTTGAATAACGTATCCTTCGATAAAAAGTACTAAATACATACCCATCAAAATGCTCAATTAAACTTTTTTCTTTATCTGTAAACTTAATTTCATCATCAATAACTAAAACTGAGGTGGCATTATTAGACTTAGTCAAGTGAGCCAAAATGTGATTTGCAAGGTCATATCCTACAAGAGTTGAAGTTTTATCTGTAAGATTTTTCATAAAACTTTTCTGACCAGCAACTTTGTAAAATTGTGGATAAAAAACTTCCGCATCACCATTAAAATTTTCAATAAATTCCTTTATTAGATCAAATGAATGTTTTGCATCATCTTTAGAGAAACTGTACCTTGAAAGCTCATCTCTGATATATGGAGGGTAGCAAAGATTGTTTTGCACAAATTTAATGCTTTTTTTAATGAAAGTTATGAACTCGTCTGCAGTACACGCACGCCTAATATCTGTTGTTGCATTTGTTTGCAGTGTTGAAGAGTCAATCTTAGAGTGATGTGTTGTTATGTGGCGTTTGAGTCCTTTCTCTGATTTGCATTTTTTCACACACTGCTGGCAGTTAAAGTTGTTTGAAACGCTTCCATTCTAAATTTCTGTAAGAAAAACATCGACGTCATTAAGAAACTTACTTTTTTCAAAAAAAACGTCTGATTCTAGATCTAATATAAGAGAATCAATGGACTGTTCCTCTCCAAAGTTTGCCATTTTTTAGATTTTTGTGCACTTATTAGTAGTCTGGGCACGATAAATAAACTATTTTCAACATCAATTCAAATTTTAATTTTTTATTGTTAAAAAACAAAAGAATCTTGCGAAAACGGCCCAACTGGCCAGACTATGTGTTATTATGATTATGATTTCAAGTTAAATAGATAATTAAAAACGGCAGGAGAGAGATTTGTATATTTTTACATAAATACACAAAGCATAAAATATTAAAAATAATGAGTTTGTAAACATTAAGTATTCTCATTTCAGAAAAAAACTTGTTTAAAGTGAGAATCAGCATCAGCCAAATTACACGTATTGCATGTTTCTGATGGCGAGTGTATTGTAGAGTGATTGTCACTTACTTTTTTCAGTGCTTGCCCAAGCAATATTTACATAATTCATATAGCTATGAATGAATACATAATAAATTGGGATAAAACTTTTTTATTTATATAGATTTTGGTCATATAAAGATTTCCAACAGTTTTGGAAACATAATCAATATGTTGCTTCCATTCAATGCTCTCATCATACACATAAAAAAAGACGCAATCTCTTTTTATTTCAATTTGGTCCATAATAATATCAGGTAGAACTGTGGGGAAGTAGCATTTTTTTGGTTATTAAATAAAAAATAATTCATTTTGTTTTGTTAATATTTAGGGTAAGTTTATTAGATTTGAACCAGCTAGAAATATTTTTGAGATCTTCATTTATAGTAGTAAAGTTTATTAATATTGTTATTAGATAAAAAATAAACTAGTACCATCCGCTAACATATAATACTTAAAAGATTAAAAGTTTTATGCAAATCATTGATGTAGATTAAAAAAAGTAGTGGCCCCAAAATTGATCCTTGCGGAACACCACATGAAATATCGAAAACATTTTTTTAATAAAGATCGTTAAAAGAAACAAATCGTTTTCGGTTTGTTAAATAACTTTAAAACCATTTTAAATTTACGCCATTGACTCCACAATATTTAAGTTTATGAATCAAAATGCCATGATTTACTGTATCAAATGCTTTTGATAAATATAAAAAAATACCTAATGTGAGTTGTGAATTTTTAAAAGAGTTAGAAATTTCACGGACGAATTGGATGATTGCATGACACTTGTCAAATGTAGTACGTCTAGGCTAAAAATTTGATTACTTTAAAAATCTTAATTGCATGATATTAACGAATAATAAACAGACTTACTTACGAAGAGAACAAATCGTTTGGTGTACATCCTGGCGAGAAAATCAACTTTTTAGGAAAGGGACAAATGTGTCCCCCTTCCCTAAATTTTTTTAAATATTTTATGAGAATATTGTAATATTATAATATTACTTCAAATAACATTTTGGTGTTTATACATTAACTTATAAAGTGTTTTACAAACAAGCTTTAATGATTTATAGAGTATTAAATGTAACAAATATGCATTACATAATACACAAAATATAATGTACAAGGCATAATATAATATAACTAGAATAAGTTAAAATATGAAAATTTATATAAACTTATATATATTAAGCCTTCACAAATTTTTAGGTTTTTTAATTAATATCATCTAAACTCTATTGCTTGATTATTCTGATACTGCTCTTATAAGAAGATCTCTATAATTTGATTTAGATTCAGAAGTTGAGAATCTACTCAGAGTTTTTAACATATTGTGATAAACAGATTTAGAATACTATTCCGCATACGCTTCTAATGGCATTTTAATTTTGTTTAAGAAATCAATAAGGTGGTGTTCAATAATGTGACCCTTCCACCCCCATTGAAAGGTTTTGATTGAAGTTAATTTTTACATAAATCTCAGAATCCTAAATCATATTTAAAACTAAATCAATAGTTGGTCTATTACGTAAAATGTTTATAAATAAGAATTAGTTGCATATTTAATTTAATCTTTTATTAAATAATTTCTTTCCTATAAATTCTTAAATTCAAATTTACCTTCAACTTCTTAACATACTTTGCAATAGCACCTTTATAACCTTCAACAGGTTTCATCCCAAACCACATATCAACTACTAAAGGTTAATCATAAAGTTTACATTATACACTAAATTTGTAATAGAAAAATTAATACATAAATGTAAGTATTTATGTGAGTGTATATAAATATTTAATTTACCTGTAGAAAGGTACAGGTATATTAAATATAAATATTTAATTTACCTGTAGAAAACAATTTTAACAGTTCAACAACTGGATGATATAAGGGAAAATGGTCAAAAAAATGTTCTTCTGAAGCTTTCAAATTTTATTAGCTTATATTTCTACCATCCAAGCCACCTCAATTATATCCATGCCAAATTATCCCATAATTACTTAGCCAGACAGCAATATCAGGCTCTTTACATAACACTTTCGAGATCACTGTCACAATCTTCTTTATCAAATAAAGTTCTCTTGGAGGAAGTAGATCAAGCAAGCTTATCTCCAGCTACATCAGGTAGACATTGATGTGTAACATTTTTGTAAATCTGCATGGAACATTTTTTTAGATCCATTTTTAGCAAAGCTTCCATACTGCAACTTTAACTTATGTATAGCAGTTTAAGATTTGTTACTAGGTAGAACTTTAAATTGTTGAGGATTATTTTCTCAATAAGAATTTGAAGGTTTGCATGATTTTCGGTAATATTTTTGACAAAAATGATTAACGAGTGATCTTTCACATATGATTTTTAATAATAGTACGCAGAATTTTATTATTTACAACTTTTTTCTTTGTTGTAAACTGGACTTTTTCTACTATGTAGAAATCATCAAGAGTATATGATTATAACTTTATTTTCTTTGAAGTACTTCCACTCCTAATCTACCTAAATCTTTTCTGCATTCAGTGCTATTGAGTTTATTGTATAATCTGACAGATCATTTTATAATATAAAAAGTTTAGCTTGAAATTTTATTCAAGATGTGCTTTTTTCCATCTGCAGACTCAATGGAGTCCCACCTGTCAACAATTTCATAGTTTCGTCTTAATGAATATTTTACACAAAAACACACACACACACACACAAAGCAGAGCCGTAACCACCGTGGGGCCAGGGGGGCTTAGCCCACCCCAACTCTCCTAAAGTTTTTTAAAATTATAATCATTAAGGAAAAACATATGTAAAAAATTTTTCACACAGATATATTTATATATATGCAAAATTATGTTTCAAGACATTCCATATCTTTCATTTTTTTAGAATTTTCTTTGTCTACCGAACCAATCAACTTTCATGTCTTCGCTTTAAAGTGATAGTGGTTATTGAATGGTGGCAACATTCTGTCACATTACTTTAATACTGAATTTTATTGCAAAAAATGTTCGAAACGTGCCGAACCTAATGATATTCTGTAACAGCCAGACTAGTACTACTAGCTTACGTTGTTAAGAAATAATTCATTTTCACACGATCTTCAAAAATAACTATTCATCAAGAACAATGAGTTTGTAATGCGTGCGGATTTTTTTTTTTTTTTGTAAAGTTAATATTTGAAATCCCAAAAGTGGTTAATAAAATAAAAGCTAATGTAAAAGTTGCTTTTTAACTAATCGTGGTGTGGTTTTAGTCAAAGAATTTTTATATTAATACTTTTAAAAATCTCAAAGCAGCAAAATTTACGAACTGTTTTGGAAACGTGCTATGAAATGGAAAACCCAGCTTGGTGTCGATGATTTCTTATAATTTAGAAAAAACTTTGAGTTAAAAAGTTATTTAAATTCCTTGTAGACATGTTATAACGCTGCATCAAAAAATGGTTTATAAAGCGTGCGTTTAACTTTTTTGTCGTAACTCATGGAATTGACGATCAATTATTTATTTCAACGGTCCAAATTTTTTTTTTCTGTTTAAATTTTTATCAGAGTAATAGTTCTTCATGATTGAAACTACACTCCATAATTTACAAAATAACATTATCAACAATTGTATTTTGAAGCTTTCGATCTTATTATCAGTTTTATAAAACATATATACTGATCTTCAGGAAGTTATTCTCTAGTCAATAAAAATGGAAAGTTGGGAAAATCCTCTGCGATCAGTTTGTCACTTTTACTGTCAAGACATTAACCAATCTTTAGCTAAAATACAAATTGCCTTTCTCCCAAGCATTGCAACATCATTAAGTTACGACATCAAAAAATTCGCTATCAAAGATCTTATCTTGTTTTTCAAGAGTTTGGATCCCTCTAAAAGAACTTAACTTATCCAAATTGTAAAGATTGCCAAGCTAATTCTTGTCATGCCAGCTACTAATGCTCTTAAAAGATCTTTCTCCGCTTTAAAAAGAGTTAAAACCAACCTTCGATTGACAACAACAGTCTCCCGCCTAAAGAACTTGCTAGTTCTTCATACTCACGAGTAAGCAGTGGACGAAATTGATTTGGTTGAGATCGCAAATGAGTTTATTAATAAATGCCAAACACGAATAAACATTTTCGGAAATTTCAGTTAGCATTTTTGTAGAAATAAACTATGTTTGATGCAAGCATTACATTTTTTATTTTGTTTTATGGATGTAAAATTTGATGTTCATTAACTATACATTATAAATGAAAATCAAAACTTTTCGTTACCCCTCCCTCCTTTAAAAGAACCATAGGCCCCCCTAATATTAAAAATGTATTTACGGCTCTGTAAAGTTTGTGAATATACAAGTACAAAATAAATTTTGATAAAAAATTTTTATAATTTTTTATATTCATTTAAACCTTATTAAAAACTTTTGTTTCATGAACACTGAAATATTATTTAAAAAAATTACTTTATAAATTTACTTCTTGTTTAGGATAGTTAAAAAAAATTAAGCACAAGTAAACATTGAAAATCACAAATTAAGCACAAAACATTGTAGATCACAAATTTACAGTGGAGGGGAGCTCATTTGCTCTTTCCCTAATAAGTTGGTTTTCTCGTCAGGATGTACACTAAAGAATTTATTCTCTTCTTAGATAACTCTGTTTATTAGTGCTTGATATCATGCAATTAAAATTTTTTAAGTGTAAACTAGTGTAAACTATTTCTTTTAAAACCAAAGATTTTTATATAAAAAATTCTTGTCCTTAAAATAAGTATATAATCTATTGTAAATAATTTTGTTTTTTATTTTTTAAAAATGTCGATATAATAGGTCGGTAGTTACATATATTAGTTCTATCTCTTTCTTTGTATATTGGGATTATATTGGCTATTTTTAACTGATCAGGAAAAACTCCTTGTTGTATTGACACTTTGAAAATTTTAAAGAGAATATCTTTTAATTGTTTAAAGCATTATAGAACTATGTTTCCTTTTATTTTATCCGCTCAAGAGGCTTTTTTTTTTTAAATAGATTTAAATAACGCTTGAAACTTCTCATATGATAGCTCAGAAGATTCTGAGCAATCATATGAGAAGTTTCATTGAAGCAATTAAAAAAAAAAAATTCATTGAAGCAAGGGTATCGGTGTTAAAAACCCATCGGTATTAAAAAGTTATTGAACACAACTTGGATATTAAAAATTTTATTTGCCAGTTTGGAACCGATGTCAATTAAGAATTTGTTGAACTCATGAGCTAATTATCTAGGTTTAAAAACACCTTTGTTATCCACTCTAATCATCTGCGGTAGAGAACCTGAGCAAGTTTTTGTTTTCCACCATTTTCTCTTAATATTTTCCAAATGCGTTTAGAATCGTTCTTAACATTTTCAATTAGTTTTAAGTAGTGATACTTTTTTAAGTTTTTACGATTTTTTTCAAATAAATAATCTTTGTATAATTTTTCATTTAAAGGTGTTTTTGTTTTTAAGTAATTTATATATAACTTTTGTTTGATCTTGAATTATTTTTTTTAGGCCTTAGTTATCCAAAGAGCATTTAAACTTTTTTGATTTATTGTTTTTTTACAAATAGGAAAATTTGCATCATAGACAGAAGAAAATGTTTAAAAAAAACTTTCATAAATTTTTATTTGCGTCGTCATTAAAGTTTATATGCTTACAATGAAGTGATGTTTTTTAAACTGTTCATTATTGTGTATATTATATATGCGTTTATTTATTTTATTATTAGAAAATATTTTTCCTAAAACATCAAACCAATACAATACTTTGTTGATTTGTAAAACCTTTCCGTATATCAAAACTTACAAGATTCTCCATTTCTTATTGTGGCCCAATGCTATGGAACCATTTTACAACCCTGAGTCGTAAACTTAGAGAAGCCAATACCGCTCAAAAATTCAAAAAGCACATTATTGAACTTATTGCCAATCAAAATTCTTTGCTTGATCTTTTCTAACAATACACTTTTATCCTCTTTTTAATTATTAAAAGTTACTGATGATAAGATTTTTTCTTCTTCAGGTTCTACGGTCTTGTAACTACTATATATGATAAAGTTTATTTGTGTTTGATACATTTAAATATTTTACATGATGGAAATCACCTTGAATTATAAGTGGTTGCTGACAAAAATTAATAAATAAAAAATATTGTATTTGCGTTGTTACTTTTTGTATTTGCGTTATTACCTTATTATATATTTCTGAAAACAATAAACCGTTAAACTTGATCTCACTATTCCCTAAATGTGAGCAAAATGATTTTATATATAACAAAACTGACTTTCCTGCACTAAATCGTCTAAACTGCACTAAACTGCACTAAACTGACTTTCCTACACTAAATCGTAAACTCATCAATAGGTTTTGAATTTTAATCATTTTTCTTCCTTATATAAATTAATAATTTAGACAAAACTTAGTTACAGTAATACTTGTTAATAACAAATTTTTTTATTTAAAAACAACGTCTTAACACGTCACGATAAGTATTAGCCCCATTTTGACCCTCACGAACAAATTTTAATTCATGGAGAGTCTCAAAATGTTCCCAAGATATTATTTTTTCTTAATTATATTGATTTATTTTTTATTTTCGATGATTTAAAAATATGTGTATAATCTCCTAATAAATATTTGTATAATCTCCTAATAATAAATTTTTTATACGAGATCTAGTTTTTCACCAAGTGCCATTCAGTTTTTTTTTTCTGTAGAGTTTTACATTATATTTTATTAGTTTTACTGATATATAAAAAAAATAACATTTGTTGTTAAAATTATTTGATTTAGTCACCTATTTTTAAAATTTGATGCTATTTACATAAAATATTTGAAAATATTTGCGCAACATACGGTGACTAATATAGTTATTATTATTATTATTATTTAGATGATTTATGAGAAAAGATTTAGTTCTAAATTTCTACAATACCTAGATAATAAATTTAAAGCACCAACGGCATAGACGGATCCAGCATTTTTTGGTGTTTGAAACTTCCAGAAGTGAAAAAAACTCCAAACATTTGTATGTTTATACTTATGTCAAATATTAATACTTTCCAAAAAAATGCAATGATTGGAGGCTGGAAACAAAAAATCCCTAAAATTTTATCCCCCCATCCCCCATACCAAAAAGTAGGGCAACAAGTTGATAAAATATTTTTTGTACTATTCAAAACTAGACTTTTGTTCATCGATAAATTTTAAGTTTCATAGTATTGCCTCTCAGCGTTCAAAAACTATGAACATATAAAGTTTAACCCCCCCCCCCCCCCCTTCTTAGCTATCCACATAGGCATGAAATTACCAATAAGGTGAAAAAAAAATTTTTCAAAAAGTTTTTGTACAAGGTCTTAGGTATATGCATGGACATGGTTTTCAAAAATTTATTAAAATATTTTGCGACGTCCGAGAAAGTTATAGTCATTTTAGTGTTTCTAGCAAAACCCTTGAAAAAACGATCTTCTCCGGCTGCTTTATTTTGCAAAAAATGTTCTGGACTATTTAAAATTAAAATTTTTTTATTTTATTTTCATTAATAACCAAAATCAGACTCATATACAAAAAACAATGCAATGTCATCTTAAACATTAGTTATCCAAAAATAATTTTAAAACAGAAACTACCAAAAAACTACCATGAACTTTAGGTGTAATTGAAATTCTAAGGGCTTTGTATGCTCTCACAAAAGAAAGTATAGAACCTCTACAAGAGGAACCTAGGACATTCCCAAAGCATGTCTGTCTGACTCCATCAAATATTTTAAATGCAGAAAGAAGTTTTTCTCCTTCATTTCCCATTTTAGCATTTGCAAGCAATTTTTCTAGGACCTCAACATTTTTAGGAGATCCTACATTGGTTTCTATTAAATTCTTCTCCATGGATTGATGGTCTTTAGATGCTTAGTTTGTTTGATCAGCCAGTAGCTTTCAAAAAACAAGATTTGATTTTTTAAGGATAGTTATCAAATGATCAAATAGCCTGTTGGTAGTTCTTAAAACCATATGCAATTACATGATTGGCAAAATATTAAGAATTTTTTTTATCTGAAAGATCAAGTAGAGGGAGGTTCATGCAACTTTTGTAGCTTGCTGCCAAGAGCTTTGATTTTTTTGAATGAGCACTGAGATCTTTCTTATAATTAATGGCATCTAATCCTCCCAATTGTCTTTAATTGCCCTCTCATTTCTTGGTTTCCAAGATCTTTTGTAGAAGTTTCACACCAAGGGCAGGGGTTTGTGGGTGCAGCTGAGCTTAATCCAAGAAAAGTATTTGCAAGTTTCATGTCCATAGCTGCAGTAAAAGCAACACTTTCAAGACAAACTAAAGTTTGCTTCAAATAGTCATAAGACTCTTTCACAGACTCAACAATTGCCAAGATCATGTGCTGATTTTGACTATCCAATATATTCATACTTTGAGAAACCCACCACCCCCATCAATGTCTACTTTGATCATACAATCATCTGGTGGAAGGTCTCAATGGTCGAGGATGTGTTCAACCAAACCAAAAGAGTCATTACAAAAAACAACTGAGTACTGAGCTTTTCCACTTTGTTCATCACCATAGGAAACATCAAAGTCCATTATTGTAGAGTTCTAGAATAAATCAAGTGCTTCGTTTCGTTGACTTAATTTTCCAACCAAACCTAATTCAATTGATTTGGAACCACTCCAAGTTCTGAAAAAAGTGGCTGCTTTGTGAGTTTGTTTCAAAAAGAGACCTTAAGTAGATTGCAATCTGCTAATTTCCTCAGCTGACACAGGATCCAAATGAAAATGTGCTTTTGAATCTTGAGAATTGACACTTTTTCTGACTGTTAAATCCTCCCTCTTGTTGCTAAAATAGCAATTGAGCCTCCAACTCCAAATGCTGCAAATTTCAGTTTGCTCACATCAGAAGCAATAAGTTCTGCTTCTCAGAGAACTTGGCCAATAACTGTCTCAATATTTTCCCTTGCATCTTGAAATGTACAAGGGTTTGGATGTGCTATTCCACAACCATCTTACCAACAGCGCTGGCACACTTTAATTGGCCCACGAGGTGGTAAAAAATTTTCGGCTGCTACTGGAGGTCTACCTACTTGGCGAGGAACAGCCTTAGCTGACCTTTTGCTCGTTCCTATTTGATTAAAACGGACAACTTCATAAATAAGGCAACAGCAAAAAGGATTTCATCTTGTCAGAGTCGTAAGAACAACTTTGGAAAATTCAAAAGGGCCAGGTATATAATTTAAATATAATTTAAAGTTTTATCAATTTGGAACCTTTGTTTTAAAAATAAATGAAAATAAATATTTTCTGTATTAAGGGTTTTGAACGAAACGTTAAAATTTGAACGAAGCGTTTAGGGTGGAATGCAAGAAGCGAACTTGAGTCAAGTTCGACTTGAACTTTACATTGTAACCAATAGCAGCATAGTATAGGTTTTCCCCTAAAAAATACTCTGCCGCTATTGGTTACAAAGTAAAGTTCAAATCGAACTTGACTCAAGTTCGCTTCTTGCATTCCACCCTTAAACTTTCTCGGACGTCTCAAAATAAGTTCTTTACGACATAAAATTACGTCATAATGAAAATAAACAAAATTTTTAATTCTGAGTAAAATATAAAACCGACCACAATATATTCAAAATGCTCAAAATTACTCATACTGACATATTAGCTATATCATACTGACATGTATATATTTTTATAAATGTCTAACCTTTACTTAGATAAATGATATTGGTAAAAATTATTTAGCATGTTTAGAAGGAGTAGCCTTAACAAGAAAACCTTGCATAGCAAGCTAGCGGCAGTAAGCTTTTTTCATAAACATAATAGTTTTGAAAATTAAAATTTTCATGAATATTTAAAACTTTATGCCCTTAAAGTTATAATTTTTTTATACTATATTGTAAATTGAAAGTATTACTCAGCAAACTGAATTAAAAAAATAAAATCTTTTTTTTTAGTATACACATAATCTAAAGAAGATTTACAACTTTTATTATTATTTTCAAAAAACAAATGTACATATAAATGCTGTTTATTTAGAGCTAAGCATCAATATAGCTGCAGTTGCTACTGTTGTGATATTTATAGTTTGTGCAAGTTTCTGTAAAGTTTTTTTGTCTTTTAAATTTTGATTGTGATTTGATAAATAATTTATTTTGAAGACATAAATACTCTTCAATTATTTTTTCTATTACTAAAATATATCATTGATCCTTGAAGTTTTGCAATGACATATGTAACAATATCTAAGCTAAGGATTTGGGTGAGAATTTTAAAGCCAAGCGCTTCAAGGGCTTTCAAGGCAATTTTCAAAGGGTTTCTCAGCCAATTTCTTTTTTTTTAAACATCTTTACTTCCAACAAGACTGCAAGCAACCACTAATTAAAATTGGAAGTTACTGGAAGAGAAAAGATGATGATTGTTGAGCAAGATAACAATTGACAGATGACTTAAAGGATTGCAAATTATATGAATCAGGAAAGCAAGATGAAGGAAGCAAATTTCAAAGATGTTTAAGGAAAAAAACTAGACGAAAAAGTGTTTTTAGAGCACTTAGGAAAAGTCACAGAAAAAGGATGAGACTTCATTAAATGATGAGTAACACGAGAAAGAATTTTAGTAGATGGCACAAGAGACGCTAGCTCTTTAGAGCAGTGCCCATTATTGTATTTGTAGAAAAGAGAAAGAGGAGCAACATTACGACGATGTGATAATGGTTGGAGGTTGGCTGCAAGAGCAGGTCCAACTATGTTTACAATGCCTTTTTGCATTTTATCTAAAAGAGAAAGGGCACCATTAGAAGATCCGCCCCAGATATGGCAACAGTATTTCATACAAGGCCAGATTTGAGATTTATAGAGATAGAAAATAGAATCCGAAGTAAGAAAGTGTCGAGCTTGATAGAGAGATGCAACCTTAGTAACTTTGCAACTGATTTGATATATGGTTTTCAAGAAAGATTTGAAATAAGAGTTAATCCTAGAAGATGAAGAGTAGATGACTCATCGAGTACATCATCGTTCATAAATATAGGAAGATCTAAATTATTGCGATAATTGCAGGCTTATTAGTGATTAATGTTCACAGCCTTTAAAATGGCATTCTTATTATAATGTTATTTTTGGCCTATAAATTTTTTGCTAAAACTACTTCAAAAGCAAAAAGGTTAGAGGCCAAAAATGATAATATTAATAAGTTTATTATTTTAAAGGCTGTTAACATTAATCATTCATAAGTCTGCAAGAAATTGGATGAAAATATTGATACCTAAAGGTGTAAACTATATCAGTCTTAAAGCAGCATTTATGACTTAATTTTTTTTTTAATTGGTGTCTTTTGAATAATTAAGTAATTTAGCTGCATTTTCTTTCACTGTTTATATTTTGTTTGTGAAGTTGAATCTCATCTCTTGCTATGACAATTTTTATCTCCAAAGGTTTTTTTAGTATTTGTTTACCTTTTTTTTGTTTACTAACTTAATGTTAACTCTAGAGCATAATGGATATTGTAAAATTCTATGTGACTCCTATATAGTATGATTATATATATATATATATATATATATATATATATATATATATATATATATATATATATATATATATATATATATATATATATATCATAATAAAACTCATATGTTCAGGGTTTGATTTAATATTTAAATTTACTTTTTTTCAATTTGTACAAATTACATAACTGTACTACCCCTAAATAATGTTTGAGTGGTTTAAAACTTTAAAATTACCATTTTTGAATGAGTTAGGACCTCACATACAAACCTTAACTCAAAAATTTATATATATATATATATATATATATATATATATATATATATATATATATATATATATATATATATGTATATAGTAATAGGACAGAATATCTGTAGACAGATATATGTAGAAGTAGGACACCCTAATGCTCTATTAATGTTTATGACTGTTTGCTAAACTGCATGCAAAGAATGGATGCAATTTAAATAATAGACTTTTGTGCTTTGAGGAAAGAAAGTTACTTAGGTATGCTTTGAGGTTGGTTTGTTTTCAAAAGCATTATCTTGTAAATAATTGCTCAGCAATTATTTACAAGTTATAATCAGCAGGGACTAAGTCTTGTAAATACGGTAGGTGAAGTAATAAATTCAGCCAAATTTCAATAATTTTTAAAGTTGATATTGTGACATTTAGTTGATTGTTTTTATTAAAAAACAGTTCATTTAATTTATTGAGAGCAAACATGTTGCTTTTGGATAGTCAGTTGACTAATGACACAGTTGAGCTCTGCAGTGACAGTTTCATTGGTAAAAAGCAATACCTCCTATGAATTATCATATACCCCTATTTAAGCATTATATTTTTTGGATAAAGCTTAAGTTTTGCAATTGGTATTGACTTTTTGAGTAGCTAAGCTTACGGTTTCTGGTTTAATATTGAAAAAAAGTGCATCTTTAAATATTGATTTTGCTGATATATAGTCACATTATGATAAACCCAAACACCTAATTTTGAGTGACCAAACTGGTCCAGATAATGAAAAATAATATGGCAATACCTAAAATTACTTGTTATCAAGATGCCATGTGTTGCTCTCAATTAACTCTTTTTATTGGTCAAAACTCAATCTCAAATGATTCATCTTTTAACTTATATTTACTTTTATAGAAATATTTGAAACAATTTAATTTGCAATTGGTGATTATACTATATAATAATGTTTTCATTATTGTATTTTCCTTTGGTGGAAAATGTATATTTTTTTTCACCTCAGGCACAAGGCGCCTCAAATTGTTTATCCAGACATTTCTTTACCTGTTGCCCTCGTACAGCACAGTCCTAAGTCATCTTTTTGAAAAAGTAGCATGAAGATTATATTGGATATTCAAATTGCAATTTCCCAGGTGCAGTTAAAGAGAAGAGGTCGTTCTTCCCCAAGACGTAGTGATCTCTAAACAATGCTATGCTACCCTAATCTATAATGGAGTTGCTGGTATATAGTTGGATATAAATAAGGTATATAATTGCATGCTATTCCTGACCAATATATCGGATGTTTGAGAATAACTCAAAAATCCATCTTAAATAAAAATTGATGGCACTAATCTTATCTTTTTCATGGGTTCATGAGCAGTCTGGCTACTGCTGAATTGTTTCTACCATTATAAAAGCAATGGGTTGTCTGACAAAACATTTTATTCTTTTTCTATGCAATTAATTGATTTAATTGGTTTTTTTTACTACAAAGAGTTGTTTAAAATTGTTTATTCTACTAATGTATATTTAGTTAGTAATTTGTTGGAAATAATTACTCTCAAGTTCTTCATACATGTGTGGGGGGGGGGGGGAGATGTTAATTAATTTTTGGATAATTTTCTCACCTTAAGCTTATTAAGATCTCCCCGTTTATTAAGTTTTACTTGTTATCAACAAAAAGTTTATACCTCAAAAATAAAAATAAAATTGGCCTTAAAAATTAGAAAATAATTATTTCACTCACCAATAAAAACAAAAACTTTCAGTGTAAACAGGTTTTATGTATAAAACTTATATTAACATATTAAATCCTATTGAAATTATGATAAAACAGCTGCTAAAAAATGCACATTTGACTGCAAGCCACGCTAAATATTATTAATTAAATAGTTTGATTTGTGTTTTGTTAAAAATATTAGTTTGAATAAGTTGAAATTTTTTATAAAAAACACATACTTTGTAACATGGTGTCAAATAGTAGGTTTTCACGATCTGACAGAGATAAATATAGTTTAGAAGAATTAAAAAATTCCAACCCATCTTTTTATTACCCCCACCCGTTTATTAAATCTTGAATAAAATTTCCACTCCCACCTTGTATTAAGGACTAGAAAGTACATAAATAATTACATAAATAAAAAAAATTCATCAAAAACACACTAACAATCTAATCAGAGACCTAGATCTTACCAAGTCAAATACTGAGCTTCTGATATCCAGTCTCAAAGAATTTGTTAGATAAAAATGTCACAGATCAGTAAAAGCGTCAAAAAAGTCACAGATTTAGGAAATCTATTCATTTCGCTTTTTGATTGAATTTTTTACTTGGCCAAATGAATGAAAATATTAAAAATTTTTTTGTTCTATCTCAATAAAAACAAAATTTCTTTGAGTTGTGGTCATAAAATCAAAATTTATGCTCAATTTTCTTATTCCTTAGTCTTAAGATGTAGCAATTGAAATATAACAGTTTGAATCCAATGACAAATGTTGTGTTACCTTGTGTTATCTTGGCTATTTTGGTCAGGGTTGCAAAAATCCAAATTTTTTTTACGGTTTTGAATCATTATTTGTTCATGGTCTCTGGTGTCCACAAGCTCCAACAACATTGAGAGACTTGTGGGTTACATAAAAAATATATACATTTGATTTGAAGTCTTCAAGTATATTATATTTTAAACCAGTATTCTAAAGTCCTAAAGTTGCTTGCTGCCATATTATGTAAGGATTCTGGATTCAAAATTGATAGATCCTGTACTGTAAATATCTTGATTTAGTGTTCTATAAGTCTCTTAATCTAACTCCTGCACTCAAAAAATCAGGAATTTATTGTGGATTTTTAACTTTCAAAGTTGTATTCTTATAGGGACTTTGCACCCCTGATCTTGGTTAGTTAAAAATTAAAGTTAAAATTTAAAACATGATTTCAGAACTTTTTTGTCTCTATTTTAACTTTTTTTAAAAAGCTCAATTATTATTTTCCATAAATGTAGAATATTGTTATCTTGTTTTTAGGTTAACGATTTGCCTGGCTCTGATGTGTTTGATTTATCGGATTGTAGCATAAATAAGGTTAGAGTTAAAGCATTAAAAAAATGTTAATATATAAGCATTAAACATCCTAAAGAAATATTTAGAAAATATTTTTACTGTTTAACTTATTTTTGGTATGTAATATCAGATGTAACATTTTTAGTATGTAATATGAAATGTAACATTTTTAGCACAATTTTTGAATTCAAAGCTCTCTAGCTGTAATTACTCTTTAAGTTTTATTTTAGAGAATTTAATAAAATGGTTTTGTGTTTAAAAAAAATCTAATTATTTGATTTTAGTTTTGTGATCAAAAATTTTATATACTGTTGTACTGACAACACACAGTTATTAAACATTTATCACATATTATATATTAACATTTATCATTTATTGTCACACTTTGTTGTGATGGGTTAATCACACTTTATTGTGATGAATTTATCATACTTTACTGTAATGAATAAATCACACTTTATTGTAGTGAATTTATCACACTTTTAGGCTTTGTAAAAGAAGTTTTTTGTGCTATTGTGAGTTATGTGGTTGCTCTTTAAAATTACTTATTATTATTTAAAATGCTTATTTTGTTTAACCTGTCAAATCAGGACAAATATAAATAAGCAGAATGTCTAAATCAGGACAAAAGCTCATCACACTCATAAAAGTGAAAATGACAAAAAATACAACATTAAAAACCAGCTTTATTTTACATTTTTGTAATGACTACAAGAATTATTTCTTTTCTTTGCTTTTAAACCAGTCATATTTTTCACTAGAGTGTACTTTTTTCAGGAACAACTGGTCATTTTTTATCTTTTCATAGAACTGTGAGCAATTGAGATCAATATTTAACTTACAAAAAAACAAACTTTTCACAGTTGAAACTAGCAAAGAACCTCTTTCAGGAGACCAAATATTGTTCATCATTGAAAACACCCTTTCCACAGCAGCTGAAGTTCCAGGAAGTCTGAAAATGTATTCCAACACCAGTGAAAAATTTGCTACTGAAATGCCCTTTTCTCCAAAATGCTTCATCATTAGGACCCATTTTTCTTCACAACTCATATCATCAGATTTCCAAGTTTCAGAATTATTTGACAAGTATGCCTTGACCAAAACAATTTCATCAAATAGTTCATCAGTATTATATTGCTGTACGTCTAATTTTTCTGTTAATTCTTTCTGCAGCTTCTTCCAACTCTGGAAATGTTATTGCACTGTTTTGAATCCACATGAACTTTTCAGCATCAGCAAAGCTATCTTTCCAAAGGTCAATATAAGAAAGACATCTCTCGTAAAAACAAGTAAATTCTTTTTTGACACCAATTTCGTCAATAATTCCGTCTTCAAATAGTTTTGCAAGTATCTTTTTAGCTTCCAGTGGAATAAACTTATTCTCAAATCTCTTTTTCAGATTATTCTGCAATACTTTTATCTCATTAACAATATCACATGCACTTGCTCTTGTTTTTTCAATTCTCAGAATTGTTTTGTTGAATATCTGAAGCTGACCATGCCTTATCATATCTGCTACCACTGCCATTTCTGCCAGCACTGCCTAAAATTGCAAGAAAATAATAAAAATTGAATGGAGAAGTTAGAGTTGTCAAGTCAACATTTTTCTCTTTGCTTTATTTTTTAGTTTTTGTCAAAATGATATTTTTTTCTTTTTTGTTATGGTTTTTTAAAATCAGGACATTTTAGCACCTGATCAGGACAGTCAGGACAGACCCTTCAAATCAGGACAGTCCTGATGAAAATCAGGACTATGGTAGCCCTATATATATATATATATATATATATATATATATATATATATATATATATATATATATATATATATATATATATATGTATATATATATATGTATATATAAATATATATGTATATATATATATGTATATGTATATATATATGTATATATAAATATATGTATATATGTAAATGTGTGTATATATATATATATATATATATATATATATATACATATATATATATATGTGTGTGTGTATATATATATATATATATACATATATATATACATATATATATATATACATATATATATATATATATATATATATATATATATATATATATATATATATATATATATATATATATATATATGTATATATATATATATATATATATATATATATATATATATATATATATATACATATATATATATATATATATATATATATATATATATATATATATATATATATATATATATATATATATATATATATATATATATATATATATATATATATATATATATATATATATATATATATAGGCTTCGGCAGGAGTAAATGAGTGCACGAACCGCCTGTTTAAAATGGACTTGACGGGCAATGCAAGTGATAATTATTTTTGCAGATTTATTTGATATTTAAATAAAAAAGCTCACAGATAAAATAAAATTGATTATAATTTAGTTTTTTTAGTTTTATACTGTAATATTTTGTATCATATCATAAATAATTAAGAAAACAATCGTCAACAACAGTTAGTTTTCTGATATTGATTGATTCAATCATCACAACGTTTTCTAGAAAAAATGTTTCTAGAAAAAGAAGTTGCATTTGACATTGCAGTTTTTTTAACTTAATTTTAATATACATATTTTGTTCACTTTTTTGTTATTTTATAGATGTTGTTTTTGTTGCGTTTCTACTTATTTTCCTATTATTAAAAAGTTACTTTGTTACTCTTCATTTTTGTGAAACATTTTTTTTTTAATATTTTAAAAAGTTATAAAATTGCACTCAAATAGCTCCAAGCGAGAGAGCAAGTAATTATAAGAAAAGACTAATTAAAACTTGATTGAATGAATTTGATACTTTTAAAATTGTTTTTGTGTGATATATTTCAAGTTTAAACAAACAAATTATTATAACTGTTTATTAAAAAAAAATTAAATTTATAAAAGATTTAAATTTTGTATTTTAGATACTAAGTTAAAAATGAAACTATAAAAATATTGGGTATTAAAGTATACTTTATTTATAAAATGTTTTTAATTAAAAAATACAAAATTTTAATGGTTTTTAAAAAACTACTAATGCTCTTTTCTTTCTTTTCTTTTTTCTTAGTTCTTTGTTGTTGTTGTTTTTCTTTGTTTTTCTTTTTTCTTAGTTCTTTGTTGATGTTGTTTTTTTACAATTTTTAAATGTTTTTCAATAAAGTCCTTAAAAGTTTTAATAAGTTTTGACATTTTTATAAAATGCCAAAACATTTTAAAAAATCTTCAACTACTATCTTTTTCACCTTAAAGATGCTCATAAATATGTAACAATAAAAAAAAATTTAATTCTTTTATTACTCAGTTATTACGTAATCCTTATTAAAGTGATATTTTAAAAGCCCTCGATGTTTAATATTATTTTTGTTTATGCAAGTAAAATGAGTTTATGATGTGTGTTTGTGGTTGTTTTGTGTTATCTCATATACATAAAATCATGTAAAAAAAGGTATTTTTTCATTCTAGATTCCAGATGGTGTATTTGAAAAATGTAAACTCTTGCATAAAAAGGTAGAGTTCTAAAATATTTTTTTATACAACTAAACTTAACTTAACTTAGGTTATGATGTCACTCCAATAGAGGATGCTATTTTTTAACACTTTGTTCACTTTTTTAACTAGAGTTCTCACACTTTAAATAATTTAATGCAGTAATTGCCCTATTATTAAGATTATTAAATTAAGATTTTTTTTTCTTTGAAAGTCCTAATCGATTTTCCCTATTTTTTTAAGAACTAAAGAATGTTTTTTTTTTTAACTAGAACTGTGAAACATTACAGTTGTTGTTTTCATATTAATATTTATTAAATAACTTCTCAGATGGAGGCAGATCTACACCATTTCTAAACCTTATTAATATCTAGAAACATTTGAGTTTCCACCTTGGTAGATATCTTATTTCAACTTTTTTTTATTTCGTTAAGGGTTGAGGTAGTTTTTTACAACCAGACGCCAGATATTGTTTTGAAATAGTTTTGCAGATCAGAACCATTTAAAGACTTTCATGTGTTTCAATATAGAGTTATTTTAACTCATGACTAGGATACATAGGTTAAAACTTTACAAGTAAAGATTAAACATGTCAAAATAACCATCAAATCATTTGGTATACATATTTGATATGTATTGATAGATTTAGTGCAGGAATAACTGGCAAAAAACACCAGCAAGCATCTCAGAGGCACATTAGATTGCACATTAAATAATATATAAAAGTTTCTAAAAATTGTGCAAATAGCTAACTTTCTAATCAAATTTTGTTTTTTTTTGACCAATCAAGAAGCTGCTGCTAAATAAACCAACAGGTATATAAAAAAGCCAATCTCCTTCAATAGAAAAAAGCCAATCTCCATCAAATCAAATTAAATTCTATTGCACACATTTTATTTTATTGTTGCTCTTTGCTCTTATTTTCTCAATATAGCTTAGATCTTTAAAAAGTTTTTTAATTAACTTTGAAACATTTTTGAGCCAGAACAGGCTTTTTGTTGTATGACCAAGTCAGTGACACCCTTGAGAAAAAGAAAAAACAATCCCCCTAGAAATTCTTTAGATATCTATCTAATTTTGAATATAAGGACAATAAATATTCGAATATAAAGACAATAAAGAAAACAAATTGCTATTTTTTTGTAAAATATATTATTTGATTAATAAATTTTGTAATGACAGAAAAAATGAAATAAAAGAATAGGTTTCTTTTTTAAATGTATTTACCACTTTTAATGCCTGTCTGAAATTGTTTCTTTTATATTGCCCAATTTCCAAAACTATTATGAAATACAAGAGATAATGAACAACAATGGCTCTGTTTGAAGAAATGTATTTAAAAACTTAAAAAAATGTTTTAAATAGGCTCCCAAAAATATCATTAAACAGGTTCAGTAAATTACAAAGCACTAGCCCACAAACTTTTGGAGCATCGTCAATAACAGTAGTTCATCAGGAAATAAACTAAATTGGGTTTATATGCACAATTTGGAGAATTCATTGAAAGTGCGGATCTCAATGGGGGTAGTGAAAACAACCAAATATTTTATATTTGAACTAATAATATTAATGTATTACTATTAATGACTTTTTTATTTTTTTATATAAAAAAATTGTTAAAAAATAAAACTTTGTATGTAATAAAATTTTATATGTTCTTCCATATAGTTTCTACTCTTTTTTTATCGTACGATTTTCTGGTCTTGTTTCTTTTCAAAATGGTTTTGTGCTTCACCTTTTTTCAATTTCTGAATTCATAAAATATTTTATTCCTTTACTTCAGATTGAAAAAATCATATATTACTTTCGACAATTTTCAACGTTTAAATAAAAAAAATCCTTATAAAAAAAAACAGTATTTCTGAAACTATGGCTATGTTTGATTGTGTGGAATGTTATTCTTTTTTAAACAGTTAATTGATGTTTGATGACATGAAAGTATCCAACGTCATTTTGTGTTTGATAGACTTAAAATGATTTTAAATTGCTGACCAATTTCAAGTTGGGTTGTATATTGTTAAGTAATACATTTGAGGCACTCATCTTTGGTTTGCTTTATGAAAAAAAACAACATTTTTTTAAAGATTATCATTAAATGTGTTTGATTTTCTCTTCTTTGTTTTATAAATTTTTATTAAAACTTATGTCATTAAAATTTATGAACTTTTATCAACACTTACATGTTAGTAAAATAAACCTTGAAGCTTTATTTATACTAATAAGGAAAAAAAAGCCAACAAAGTTTGCATAAAGCATATTCATTTTTAATCTTGATTGTTTGTTGAAAGTTTAAAAATCATTTTTAAAGATGTTTTGAAATTTTAAACTTTTTTAATGGGAGTTTAAACAACTTTAAAGAATTTTTTACTTTAACGGAAATTGAATTTAGTTTTGTCTACATAGTTTAATAATTGTTCAGTAAATTTATATTTTAAATTCAATGCAATGGTTAAGTTACTCTTCAACTTTTAAATTTCTTTAATGTAAATTGTAAATTTGTAAACATGTAAATTTCTTTAATGTAAATTGTAAATATGTAAACATGTAAATTTTAGGGTTAAGAAGAGTTAAATTAGAAATAACTATTAAAAATAAAGTTTGTCAATGAAGATGTTTTAACTGGAAGCGTAATTAAATTATATGATTTGTTGGCTTTTTGGTTTTTATTTATTGAGCTATTATTATTATTGTATATTGTTATTGTATATATTGTATATTTTATTTGTTGTATTATATTTTTATATAGGCATTGAATTTGTCGCATAATTGTTTAGAAGAATTAAAAGGGGGTGGTGACTGCAAAAATCTTTCTCATTTGCTGGTAAGCAGTTTTATTAAACAGCTCAACAAAATCTGCAAGGTTATCTAAATTGAGATGTTTCTTATTTAATAAAGTTATTTAAAAAAGTTTTTTCATTTTAAGTATTAATTTTGATCTTACAATTACAATTTTATTTGTTATTTTTCTTTATAATAGATGAATAATAAGTTTTTTTTAGTATATTTTAATTACGGAAGTATATTAAGTACTTAGTAATTTGAGTTGATAGTAAATTGAGCTGACAGTAATTTGAATTAACAGTTGACATAAAGTTAAAATTTAAGTTAGAACAGTTGACATTAAGTTAGAATTTGAGTTGGAACAGTTGATATGAAGTTAAAATTTGAGTTAGGGGCAGTTCCATATAAAAACATCTAATTTTTTTTAAAATGCAACCTTTAGTCTCAGATTTTGCTAATATTCACACCACTCAAAGATATAACTATTTAAACTTTCCCATGAACCAACAAAAATTTTCCATTTTAATAAATGGTTTTGGTCTTTGATTCTGTTCTGTGTGCAATGGAAAGCTGAAAATATGTTACATATTTTAAGGCAAGGAATCCAATAAAACAACTTCAAATATTTTAAAATAAATATAACAACTGTAGTTTTGACATTTACTGCATTTTTACTGGGGCAAGTTTAATTACAAAGATATCAATGTAGCTCGATTTTTTTTTTTTCAGTTGTTGTCCTGAATAGTTTAGTTAAAGTTGTTACAAAATATTGAAGAGTGATCTTTTTTTAAACAGAAAAAACATGGTCAAATATACTTAAATTTGTTACTTATAAAACAGGAATTATGAAAAATCAAAGGAAAAAAAAGAGGTGGCTCTCTTAAGTGCTTAATACAGAAGTTGATGTTTATTAATTTTTGGAAAATTTTCCCACCCACCTTGAGCTTATTAAAAACCCCCTCCCCTGTTTATTAAATTTTGTTATGAACAAAGAAACTGTATCTTAAAACTAAAAAAAAAAATTTCAGTTAATATTTTTAAATTTTTGAGACCAGTTTAAGTCTTAAAAATTAAAAAATATAAACATACTTATAGAAATAATTATATAGCTATAAGAAATAAATAAAAACTCTTACCCTCCTGTTTATTGATACCCCCTTTCCCCGCCTCCCTCCCTTTTATTCTTATCTCCCCTCATTTATTATATCTGGACAAAAACTTGATGTTTTATAATCATTTCTCTTCCTTTAGTTACAACTTCCTCCACAACTCTAAATATAATTGAAAAAAGTAGCTTAAAATTAAAAACATCACCTACTAAATTAGCAATAACACCTGCCACTATCGCCTAACTCAAGAGATAGTGGTGTTGTGGTAGAGTGCTTGTCTCATAAGCAAGAAGTTCTGAGTTCGATCCCCACCACATCCTTGGTAGTACCGCACTCAACTTGTTTCACTTAAGAGAGGGTTGAAACCACAATTAAAGTAGCCTCCTTGACTGTAGTGGTCTTCATATCCTTGGGGAGGTGAATTAACATTAAAAAAAAAATCTTTCACCTATTGCTGTGATTGTTTTGTGTTTCTTTAAATTATTTTTAGGTAAAAAAACAGAGGTAGATTGTTTATATTTGCCTCATATTTGTAGTCAGAATCTAATAATCATTCTAACTATAAGTTACTTTTTAAGCTCAATTTTATAAACTATTAAATCCTAAATTAGATAAAATAGTAAATGCTCCATCATATAAAAAAACTTGTAACACATATAATGTAGAAAGTGATAAAATAATAAAATGCAGAAAGCAACGGTGAACATTAAAATTATTTTAATAAATAAATTGTTTAGTATAGTAATAAAAATTTAATAAAATATTAATAAACATTAAATAAAAAAGTCAGACTATAATTTAATTTTCTTCAATAAATTTATAACAAGTAAAATTTAATAAATGATGGAAGTGGTCTTAATATGCTTAGGGTGGGAAAATTTTCCAAAAAATAATAAACATCAACTTCCTGTATTAAGCACTTAGGAGTACCAACTTTTTTTTTCTTTTAATTTTTCAGAATTCCTGTTTTATAAGTAACAAATTTAAGTAAATTTGACCTTTTTTTTTTTTTCTGTTCAAGAAATGACCACTCTTCATTCTTTGTAACAACTCTAACTAAAGTATTCAGGACAGCATTTAAAAAAAAAAAAATTGAGCTACATCTATAAAAAAAAAACTTGCCTCAGTAAAATTGTGATAAAGGTGTTTTATTTGTTTTACAATATTTTAAGTTGTTTTATTGGATTCCTTGCCTCAAAATGTGGAAGTGCACATATTTTCAGCTTTCCATTGCACACAGAACAGAAAAAAAGACCCAAACCATTTTTTTTTAAATGGTGGATTTTTGTTGGTTCATGGCAAAGCTTAGAATAATATTCGAAACGTTTTGGAATTAGATGATAAAAATTTGGGGGTGTTCATAACTTATTAAAATCTTTAAGTGGTGTTAAAATCAGCAAAATCTGAGACTAAGGTTTGCATACCCTAGATGTTTTCACATGGAACAGTTTACTTAAAGTTAAAATTTATAACTAATAAGTATTAAATAAATAGTTTTAAGAAACAAATTTTCTGAAACAAATAGTAGTTTAAAAATATTAATCTGAAACACATTAGTTTTGAGATTTTGTTTTGAAATAAAATTGTAGTTTTTAGATATTGTTTTAAAATAATGAGTAGTTTTGAGAAAATGTTTCGAAATAACAGTTTTGAGATATTGTTATTTTGTTGTAAGTTTTTTAATTTAAAATACAAATAACAGTTTCACTTTTTACTTTAATTGGTTTATCATTTTTTTAGATATTAGATTTATCAAACAATGCTATGACAAAACTTAATAAATCTGTCCACCTTCTTGCAAGTCTTCAGGTTTTATATAAATGCTTTTTATTGACAATTTTTTCAGGATTTCTTTTAATCATATTTCATTTTTACTTTTTTATATATATATATGTACATATATGTGTATATATATATATATATATATATATATATATATATACAAATATATATATATATATATATATATATATATATATATATATGCAGCATTAAATACACACTGATGATTTCATACTGGAATAGGTTGCTGCAAGGGCTTCAGTACATACATTGATAAAGAATTAGTTTCATATTTAAAAGTTAATTTTTGAAGGTCAGTAAACAAAACTATAGGTTTTAGAAATGACATGATGTATTTGAAAGGATTAATATACAAAACCAGAAGTTGTAGAAGTGATATGGTGTATTTTTTAAGAGTAAATATACAAACTGCTCTTTTTTAGAGGCTTAGTTTGAAGCAGTTTATACTTTTTTTAACTGCACTTCCCTTTTAATTTTTAATTTATTTTCTAAAACTGTAAGATATTCAAAAATGATGAAATTTTAAAATTATAAGACATGAAACCATCTTGAATTTTAAAATTGTAAGGCGTGAAATAGATCTTGAACTAAAATTGGGATCTTTTAAGTTGTTTGGTGTTAAAAATAATGAAAAAAGATTAGAAACGATTGAAGTTTTAGATTATAAAAAGAACCTATGCTCATGTTTCAAACACATCACGCTA
This sequence comes from Hydra vulgaris, assembly GCF_038396675.1. Lineage (NCBI taxonomy): Eukaryota > Metazoa > Cnidaria > Hydrozoa > Anthoathecata > Hydridae > Hydra > Hydra vulgaris. The sequence goes on from NC_088921.1 coordinate 50,220,145, forward strand.
CTTTTTTTTTTAAACAAACTCAACCCCAACAAAGCTGCAGGCAACCACTAATCAAATTAGGAGTTAACAGGTAAAAAGAAAGAGCAAGCTAAAAAGCTAAGAATTTACAGAAGACTTAGAAAACTGTAAACTGTCAGAAAAGTATAACAAAGTAAAAAGAATTGAAAAGTGTTTTTCTAAAAAGAGCCAAGTCACATTTTTATTTTTTTTGGAATGTTAAAAATAAGCTAATTATCTGACAAAGCATTTTTTAATTATCAATAATTGTAACTGTAAATAAAAGATGAAAATTTTTTTGTCTGAATTATCTTTTCTTGTTGATTTAAACCAACCAAAAAAATTTTATCAAAATCTGAGGCAGTATATATTGATTGTTGTTGTCATGCGGTTCCACTTGGTATGGTATGACACTCAATACATTATTGTTTTTATACTTTTTGTTTTTTTAGAAGTTAGATTTGTCTCATAACAAATTTAAAGAGCTACCAGAATCCATTGGAAAACTTGTTTCTTTAAAAGTTCTTCTTTTAACTGGTAAAAAGTTTGTTTTTTTGAATTTTTTTCTTTTAAATTGTTTGTGGGACAGAAAGATAAAATGAGTTTGCAACCTCTCTCCTTTCATTTTTTTAACCAAGTCACTGTGACTCAACACATGGTTGCCACCAAATCAGGGAATTTTGGGAAAGTCAGCGAAATTTAGGTATGATCAGGAAAAATCAGAGAAAAAAAGAATGATTTAGTTAAAAGTCTGCAAAAATCAGTGGGAGTTTTTGTATTGTTTTAACGTTTTGTAGTAAATAGTATTTCTTTTTTAGTTAACTAATTAAATAATTATACAGCTCAAAAGGTTGTACAAATATATTAATATTTGATCATTATAAAAAAAATTTATTCTGGTTATTTACAGTATCAAATAAAAGTTTGTGCAAAATATTTTATACAAGTTTGAGTGAAACCATTATTAATAATTTAATAGAATTTAGTATGTGCTTTTTTGTGTAGAAATAGTTGCAACATGTGAGGACTTATAAAGTTTTTTAAACCATGTTGTATTTTCATTCTTTTTTTTTAGAAAAAATAAAAAATTTTAAATGACAGTTTATTTCAATGAAGAATGTTTGACTGATCTGTTGTTGAAAAAATGGATAGTAAATGGCACAGATAAAAAGTCAGTCAAGTGCAAAACAAGTTCAATTCAACTTATCAAATATAGATCAGAGAGCTGTGATAAGTCACATGGAGGAGAAAAAACATGTTCAGAAATTGAAAAGCCAGTATCCTGCTACTACAAACCTGTACAGTCTACATCTAAAAACTAAGGAGTTCTTATAGTAGATCAATCTGATAAAACTTATGCAGGTATCTCTTTTGCATGCTGTACAAAGCAATTTCTCATTTAACTTGTGTAATGAAAATGGTCTACTATATCAAAAAGTGTTTCCTGATAACACAACTGTTAAATCTTATGAGATGGGCAGAAAAAAACTTGGTTATCAGGCTTGGACAGGAATGGCGTGTGATCAAGCACTATTTCTGACCATGCAAATGATTTTATTTTTTAACGACTTGACCATGACTGTTAAGATGTTTAGATGATTTTTAAACATTTTAGAAATGCGATGAAAAAAGAAACGCTAGCTAAACTTAAACTAGGAAGAAAGTTTAAGAAAATAATAATGAAAAAAAAAATTCCTTACAAATAAGAAAATATATAAGCACTAAAATAAAACTAAAAAGACTCGATGGAATAATTACTTTTTGTTACATTTTTAATTGCATTTAAAATATATCACTTAAAAATTCATCTTTTGAAACGTTTTATTAAAGTTATGCAAAACACTTTTACAAATTACTTTTAATAATTGTTTAATGAATGAACAATTTTTATTTAAATTGCTAAAAGTGTTATATATATATATTATTTTTAAATTGTATAAACATTTATTTTTTCCAAAAAGTTGCTAAAAAAAAATTGTTTAAAAAAGTACCGTAGTCTATTTAAAATAATAATTTTTAATCAATTCATGCTCTGATTAGACTCAAGTTTAGAAAAAAAAAGTTTAAAAAAATTCTTTTTAAAAATAGAAACAAAAAAATTTAAGTAACGGAATTGCAACAGAAGATTTAATTTCATTCATAATTTCATAATTTATTCTTATTCATAACTTCATAACTTCATACTTCAACTTCATAAATTCATAACTTATTCATAATTAAAAGTATTTAAAAAAATTATTTTTTTAAATATTTTTAGAAAGACATGAAAAAATAGTTTCAAACAAATTATTATATTTAAATTTATCATAAAAAAAAATATGCCTACATAAAAATATTATTTGTTAATTTACACAAAATACGTTTATTTTAAACAATCACTATAATTACTTTTTTATTTTATTTAAAGCCTTGGCATAAAATAAAAACTTTAGAGAAGATCAACAGTTAAAAGTTATTTATAATTTAACAGTTTTTTTAATAGCATTTAAATTGTTAAAACATCAAAACTGCCGTGGTCAAATTGTAAAAAAAATAATATTATAAGCATGGTCAGTTACAGTGTGCAATCGCACACCATTCCTGTCCAAGCCAGGTTATTAATTTAGGTCTTGGGCATTATTTACACATAGTTTTAAAAGAAATATCTGGAAAAATTCCTTTTTTTACCTTTTCATTTGACAAAAGCCTGAATGATTCTTTTCAAAATTATTCAAAATTCAAAAAGTAAATTTCAAAAAAAAAAAGTATTCATTTTTGGAAGAATGATCTAAATTGTGTTGAATACAAATACTTAGACTCTCACAAATACTTTGGCTACTCTCCTGCAAAAAAGTTGCTTGTTAGTATGACCACATCTTTGGCAATGATTAGTTAGTGTACAGATGGCCTAAAATAAACTGGTTATTTCTTGATCTTATTAAAAACTACTGAAGCTTCTTAAATTTAAGAATTGCAACCTCCATGTAATCCATGGTGCTTTTAAAACTGGTTTGCAATCAAGAAAGTTAATGAAAGCTTCATGCAACCTTTTTCATAGTTCTCCTGCCAGATGAGCTGTCATGTAACTGTCACTGAACTAAAGATAAATTAACTTTTTGAATTTTTCAAATAAATTGAATTTTTTGTTTTGTTACATTGCTAGTTTGTTGCAGAAAATCTTAGTGAGATATCAGATAGACACCCCAATGGTTCAATCTCTTTAAAGATTTGTTTTTAACTGATTAAAGCTTAGTGAGTTTAGTAATTAAACAAGATCTTTTATGCAGCATAGTCAATGGGAGGCAACTTTCGCTGCAAAATGTAATATTACAGAATCAAAGGAGAAAAGGTGTGATTTCAAAATGTGATCAATATATTCATGAAAGATTGTTGACTTATAGTTATTAAATTTTTGAAAAATTTAAATTGTCTTTTCTTTAAGCAATTAGTTACATCTGTTCAGAGTAAATCCTATCAAAAAAAACTGAATTTCTTATACAGATGAAATCTATAGATGATCAGCTTTTACTTCATCTAATTCTGCTTGCATATCTCTTCAAATGAATGTGATCTCTCTTTCACACAATTCTTGCAGTTGTTAGAAAAAAGTTCATCCAATCTTTTACCATCATTAAAAAAAATATCACACTAGAAATTGTTTAAACTAATTTTAAAACCATCGAAGTTGGTATAAAATACAAAGTTTTGTCAAAGGTCTTGATAGTCGTTTTTTTGTTAGGTCATGGCCAAGCATTAGTTCAGAGAGGCTTTAGTATAAATAGTAATATGCTTAGTGAAAACATGAAAGAAAAGTTACTTGTTTTTTGTGAAAAAAAGACAAGTTACTATCAAAGATCTCACTGAAGGCTCAACAAATTGAAGGCTCAACAAGTAAAAATCAACAATGAAAGACTGTTTGTAATGCCTTGTTGAAATATTAATAATATCTAGAGGAAAATAGAAAGTTGCAAACAAAAGGAATTAAAAGTAATGTGATAATATTGTTGAATCAAGTAGTATTAGCACTTAAAGAGCAGGAAAAAGTTTTGAGTGAAGTATAAAGTATGAAATGCAAATTATTATTTTCTTTCTAGTTACTTTAAATGTTGGTTATTGTATCGAGCTTTTTAATATTTTGACATTCTTTATATTTAGTATTAGTTTTCATATTTGTTTCAAAGACCAATTTGCTAATTTCAACTGTTATTTAAAAGGGTGCAAAATTATTTAATCTTTTTTTTTTTTAATCAAACAAATTATTGATTTTCCATTTAAAACAGAAATATAAAAATTTCTTATATATATAGAAAGTGGTTTATCTGTTTTCTTTGGGGAGTAAGAATAGCGTGTCGGGGGTTTAATGTCGAAGTTCTAATGCTTAGTTATTGAGTAAAAATGATAGAAATGTCAGGGGAATATTAGCAAAGCTTTATTTAAAAAATCAGGGAAAATCAGGGAATTTTATTCCAGAATTATAGTGGCAACCTTGCAACAAGTTATTTTTATAATGTAGCTTGACTCAACAAGTTATTTTTGTATTCTAGCTCTGACTCAACAAGTTGTTTTTATAACGTAGCTGTGACTCAACAAGTTGCATTTTTAGCACAAGTATAATCATAACAGATTTATGTCTGAAAATAAAGTAATTGTGAAAACTTACTATGATATTACATGATATTATATTAAAGAAATTTGTGCTAAAAAACAGATAGTAAAAGGTTGTTTTTAAGCTTGTTCTGTCACTATATTTATAGGTTGTGTTTTTTTTAATTGTGAATAAATTTGTGTGTGTGTGTGTGTGTTTATGTGTGTGTATGTTTAATTAAATTTTAATAATCACAGAATAATATTAATAACTAAAAAATAAGTATAAGAAAAGAAATAAAAACAATTGAAAAAATTGAGTAAAAGCATAATAAAAAATTTACATTACCCAGATAACCTGCTGACATCTTTACCGCAAAGCATTAAAAGTTTACAGCAGCTCGAGGAACTAGATGTGTCTCAAAATAAATGGATTACAAGTCTTCCTGTCAATCTGTGTTATTTGAGAGCATTAAAGGTATCAGAATTACTCAATAACTTTTTGCTTATTTATGTGTTCCAACAATCAAAGTAAAACGTTTTTGATAAAATGTTATAAAAATTATATTTGTTTTGTTAAGTAAAATGTGTTTTATATTAATTATTTATGGTTATTTAGATTTACATATTTGTATGATTAAATATGTTGTTGTTGTTTTTTAATGTTTATTTTTTTATTTTTTTTTAAGGTCTTTAACTTTGATTTTGAAAGGGTAAACTATCCACCAAAAGGTAAACATACCATAAAATATATAAAAATTATAATATTTATATGTATATTGTTGTATATTTTACATAAAGAAAAGCATGAATGTATATAAATATATATTTTTTTATTTCTTTGTGTGAAGAAATTACTGCTCGTGGTATCTTTGAAATAAGAAGGTGGTTTACAGAACGTAAGTTTTATTAAAGCTGAAATTTTAGCAACATAGGTTATTTTCAACATAGATTTAATCATCTTCAATAAATCAGAAATTTTAAGAAATATAATTGTCATACAACTTTCTTCAGCAAGTTGTTGCACTTTTTTTTTAATTTTAGAATGGTTAGGCACTTTTTGTGATTTGAAACATGTTTATTTCAAACTTTAACAACAAAACTATGGGAAAAGCCTTTTCTTTTTGGGCGTTCCCTTAGCAAGAGGCTTCGATTATTCATAAAACTGTTAACCAGTTTTCTAACCAGTTTTATATCTTAAAAAACCTCCTTTCCCTCCATTACCAGATTTGCATTTGATTTTGTTTGGGAAAAATGCTAAATAACACGACTAATGGTGTAGGGATGTATTTGCAACTTTTTTGCTACTGTGTTGTAGCATATATTCAGAGTTCCATAATATTTGTGTAAAATATTTTTTCTATTATATATATATATATATATATATATATATATATATATATATATATATATATATATATATATATATATATATATATATATATATATATATATATACATATATACATATATATATATATATATATATATATATATATACATACATATATATATATACATATATATATATATATATATATATATATATATATATATATATATATATATACATATATATATATATATATATATATATATATATATATATATATATACATATATATATATATATACATACACTATTGGTCAAATGTTTGAGTTCAATTGCTTTATTTTTTAATTCTGGGTATTTTCTTGGAAAACTTAAGCTTCTTTCATTTAAAACTAGCTTAACATTAATTTTAAGCATTTATGACAATGCACAGTGGGTCAGATATCGAAAAAGCTGGTCAAAATATAAAAACGTTGAATGATTTGCCTGAAGTTTCATGGCAAATATGTTTTAAGGTTACTAATTAAGAATTCGCTGAAAAAAAAAAAAAAAAAAATGACAGATCAAATATGGCAGACATATATGTTTAAAAATTGTTTAAATAGTTCATAAATGGGTTTTAAGGGTTCTTTCAGGCCATTAATGAAGAATTTAAAAAAAAAAAAAAAAAAAAAAAAAAAAAATGGCGGATCCAATGTGTCCATAAATGCTAAAAAACGGATCAAATGATGGAAGATGGTGTAAAAAATAGAAAAAAACATTCTGTTTCAGTTACAATCATTTTGGTTCTTTTTAATCTTTATCTGTCTCTTTGTTGAAATCTTCATTGTATTCAAAGTCCTCCTTGGCATCTGCGTCAGAGTCTTTATAATCTTCTGCTACAGGAACCAAGAGAACAACAGCCTCTGGCAACAAAGTCTCAATTTTTTTGATGTTGATTTTCGTAGAGATGAAATGTAGGGGTCTGTGGTTGCCAACAATCTCCTGAGCATGTCTTCCATAGTCTTAGCTCTTGAAAACTTTTGAGAAAAACCCAAATGATATTGCTTTATTAACTTATTGGTTGATTCTTGAGCATCCTCGGACAGTTGACCAATGGGTAAAATGGCCGAAGAAATAATGTCTGGTCCATGGATCAGCAATCTATGTACTGATGTTGGCATGTTGTACCAGGGATATTCTTTGATAAAGTGTCTTGCAGTTGCTAAGGCATAACCTCTAAACTTTTCAACGTCGATTTCATGTCCACTCAAAATTGTTTGCAAAATTATATGAAAACGGTGGATTAATTCTTCGGAAACACCAATTATCTAGGCTGACGTTTGAGTGTTTTCAAAGAAATGTCGAGCGGTGTTTCCGTCGTTCATACTGCCCAACCCATGCTTTGGCATGTCGAATAAAATTCCAACTTTCATTGTTGCTTTTTCCTTTTTCTTCTTCTTTACGCGCTTGCCATTTTTTCGTATTTTTTTTGTATCCCAAACGAATACAGCATTCAAAACATCGAATCCAGGCGTGTAGAGTTGACAGTCCGTACTGTAGATAATCAGTGGTTACCGGTCTTTTCAAAACTTCATCAAGGTTATTAAATTGCTTGGAAGTTGCCTGACAGAGATAACACCAACACATGAAAACATTTTTCATATGAATGATTGTTTTTAATGGTTGGAGTTTTTCGATCTGTTTGTCAAAATGCGTTTTCTCATTTAAAATAGTTTCCTTGGTTTCCTTTGTAAATTACAATTTCAGAGGTCTGCAAAAGAGGGTTGAAGATGGCTTCGGATTACTCCATAAGAGATTTTCTTCTTTCGTTTCTTGATTTACACCTACAAGTTGAAATGGAACAAGTGAAGTAAAAAATAAATTTGCATCTGATATATTCCGATCTTCAAAAGTCATTTTATAAATGCTTTGTCCGGATGTTCCATCAAAGCCCCACTTACAAATCAAAGTCATATTCAATATTTCTGAATCACTCTTATATGTAATATTGTCTTGTTTCATCAGTAAAACACGTTGAACGGTGTGGTCTAATAAAGCTTGCAACTGTACCTCAGCTTTTGATTCGGTAAAATTTAAGGTGTCGTCTGGAGGGTAGCAACATTTTTTTTGCTGCCAATACAGCTGAGTATGGTGGATAAAGTGTATTTAAGCCTTTTTTTTTTGCCTGATTTCTCAAATGCTGGTACAAATCTTTCATCAAATTTAGGTCTAATAGAAGTGCTAGAGCTTCATTTGCATCATAAAAGGCTGGCAATGATAATGATAGTTGCAACCCTTCTTTGTATTTTGTTGCCTTGAATGGACTTGACAGTGTAATTTCACAATTCGTCATTCACAATCTTAGCAGCGTCTGAATGCCCTGAAGATCAAAGACTCATTTGCGTAGCGAACGATAATTCGGCAGGACTGAACTTTGTACGCATCTCTTTAGTTCTCCTTCTTTTGGACCTATCAGATAAAGTTTTGAAATTTCTGGTGGGCCGACCTGTTGATTTATTTACACTTACACGTTTTGCATCAATCTGAAAATTTACTGAAGTTTTTAATCAGTTTTCGTTCTTTTAGAAAAAGTAATCTTGTCATTGAGCTGCTTCCTTATATTTGCTTCTAAACTTTGTCATTAAAACAGAAATAGTAGGTCTTATGTTGCCGGGAATTTGCATATCCAATCTTTCCTGTCAATGACTTTTCCAAATGTTCTATGATCACTTGCAAATTGTTTGCAAAATATTCTTTTGTTATAATGAAGATCTCTTGCCTTGAAAGTTCATATATGGCAACCGGTGGATCTGATAAACCTGAATTTAAAAAATCTATGTTATACTTATTTAAAATTTATTTACTCAATATTTAGTTAAGTTTTTAACTTTTTATTTTAATAAAATATATAATTATATTTATACCATCATTTAAATGAGTTCTATCCATTTCCAAATCGTTTGCAAAATATTCCTTTGTAATAAGTCTTTTCTCGAAAGTCCGTAAACAGCAACCAAATTTTAGGCAAACTTATTTATTTTGAAATTTCTATTTTAATAAAAATGTATAATGTATTATACAGTAATTTAAATGAATTCTATACATATATCATCTATAAAAAGAATATGACTCAAAGATTTAAATTACTGTATTAATTACATATAAATTACTGTATTAATACATTTATATTTCTGTATAAATAAACATAAATTACTATATAAATGCTTTTAATACAATATAAATGCAATTTTTATTTTAATTATCATTTTATGCATTATTTATGCATGTATTTATTTATTTATTTATTAATTCATTTATTACATTTTTCTGTATTAAGTTAATTTAAAAAAAAAACAGTTATAATTAATGACTTAATAATCATATTTTTGTTTTTTAATTAGTACATACCTCGTGAAACGAATTCCATTTTGAAAATATTTGTTTCATGTGCACACAACAAAAATATTTATCTTTGAAGAAAATACAATTTTTTAGCTTTAACGGTTGCAAACACGACAGACAAAGGACTGCCGCATTCAACCTGCATTATATCGCACGAAATGAACAGCTGATCTTCTGCACAGCCAGCATTAAGTAGTCCCAACATCACTAAAGCCAACCTGATAGTCCAAAATACTGTGTCAAAACTTTTCTTTTTTCCTTTTTGACCAGCTTTTTTGAGATCTGACCCACTGTGCAATGTGATTATAAAGAAATTTACACACCTATATGTGATTTACTATCATCATTACAATAATGAATGTTTTGGGTATATTTTGCTGTTATAATCAGACAACATTCAACAAGTTAAAAAATTACAAAAATCTCTAAAAAAGATAATGACATATAAAAAATTAAAAGATGGCAAAAATATTGGATAATTCAACAATGGTCTTAAATCTTGTTTGGTCAAATTGTGGGTCCCGATTTGTATTTCTTCAGGACAACCATCCTAAACACACTTTTTAATTCTGCCAAAATTATATTGCAGATAAAGAAAAACAAAAAGTACTAAAAAGTATGGAATAGCCTCCTCAGTCGCCTGATTTAAACCTGATAGAGTTGTTGCAGAAAAGTAGATAAAAATGTAAGAAAAATGCAACCAACCAATAAAAACACCTTTGGGTATTCATACAAATATGTTGGTATCAAATATCAACTGAATCATCTCAGAAATTGATTGTAATAATTAACAGAGGAAAAAGAGGATACTTTAAAAAATCATAGTTATCAAGAAGTACTGAAAGATTTTTTAAAATGTCATCTTATTTTGTTGGAAGATTATTTTATTGTAAACAGTATGAGTAATTAGGAATTAAAAAAAATATTTACTGCATGGCCATCTCCCTGGTCACTGCATGACCTTCTCCCTGATCACTGCATGACCTTCTTTTGCTAAAAGTATGATTTTATTTTCATTTGAATTTCATGAGTTGTCTATACAATGCTCTTATATCTAAAGTTGTTGTTGGCTTAGCAAAGGAACTGCCAGAAATAATAACCCAAATTATACATATTACATGTATACTTTGGGTTAGTATATATGATATGTATATATATATATATATGATATATATATATATATATATATATATATATATATATATATATGTATGCTTTTATATATATATATATGTATGCTTTTATATATATATATATATATATATATATATATATATATATATATATATATATATATATATATATATATATATATGTCAGCTTTCGTATTTAGGGTCAGCGATCCTAGGTCAGTTAGTTAGCGACCCAACTGTTGACCTGTGTCTGTCTGTGTCTGATGTCGACAAATGCTAATTCAAATATATTAAAAAAGATAAGTTAAATACTTTATTTAAATTTTAAATTAAATAGAAAATTAAAATAAAATGGCAAAATGAATTTTGCGTTTTTATTTTAACTTAATTTGTTTAGAAAAAAGTTCTAAACAAACTAAGTTAAAATAAAAACGAAAAAAGAAAATTTTTTTTTAGTTTCTGAATAAAATGATAAAAATAAAAATGGCAAAATAAAAATATTTAAATTTTAAATAAAATAATTAAAACAAAAATGAAAAAATGAACTTTTAAATTAAACTCCAAATAAAATAATAAAAAACAACGCCCCGGAAAAACTACATTTTGTTCAAAGTCTTAATAAAATGAATAAAATAAAAAACAGCAAAAAAAATGTTTAAATTCTAAATAAAATAGTTAAAATGAAATCGACAATTGTTTCAATTGTTTTGTTTTTTATGTAAATTTGTAATAAAATAACTAAAAGAAAAAAGAAAAGAAATTTTAATTAAATTATAAATAAGATCATTCCAAAAAAAACACAGACAAAACTAACGTTTTATTCAAACTCCTAATAAAATAATGAAAAAAAAAACAACTGCAAAATGAACGTTTCCTAAATGAAATCCTAAATAAAATAATTAAAATAAAATTGGCAAAAATTTAAGTAAAATTGTAAAATACTGCATTGATTATTCAAAAGTAAATGTTGGCATATAGAAGAAAAGTCTGCTAACTTGGCATTTGTTTTTCTTTCAACTTTACTCTTAATGTTCGCACATTCATTGATTTGTTGAACCTAGGGTTAGGACTATTGTAATTGTAATTGTAAAAATTAAATACAATTACACATTACAATACAATAATATTGTATTGTTAATATTACAGAAACAATTAAAAAAATTTATTTTGGTATTGTATTGCTGTGATGAAAAACAATTACAATAAGTATTGTATTGTTTTTTTTCTAACAATACAATAAAATTTGAGAACTATTGTATTGTATTGTTTTAATGAAATAAAATTACAATAACTATTGTATTGTTTTGATGAAAACAATTACAATAACTGTTGTAATGAATTACTTTACATTTACGTAGAAAAGCTAACATATTTTAACGTATTTATATTCATCTCTGACGAACTTACTATTATTTTTGCTATTTTTTATTTACGGATATGCAATATATTGCAAATTTTATTTTTTACATATTTAGATATCGCATCACCTATCTTGTTATGTATTTCTAAGCTCTAAATGGCCGCAAAATATTGCCTGTCTGATGATAGCCTTACTATTATGAAAAATAACATTCATAAATTATTTAATTCAGCCCTTTTATTTTTTCCTCTTGATTTTAATGCTGCAAAGGAACTTAAAATATATATGAAAATTAACTTTAGTAATACAAACAGTTAAACATAATAATTCTTCTTAAATAAAAATGTTAATGTCTTTTATTACAATAACAATAAATTGTTATTGTATTACAAAGACGAATTACAATACAGTATTTATTGTTATTGTAGTGGGTCATTACAATACATTTTTTTTTCAGATATTGTTATTGTTTCTAAATTAAGTTAATAAAACTATTGTTACTGTTATTGTTTTCATTACAATTACAATAGTCCTAACCCTAGTTGAACCCTGTTTCTAAATTTTGTGTTAACCTAAAACATTTTTAGGTTGGCATTTTTTGCCAACTTTAATTTTTCCTAATTCTGAGGGCTGATATAAACATGAAAACATATATATATATATATATGAATGTATATATATATATATATATATATATATATATATATATATATATATATATATATATATATATATATATATACAGTATTGGCCAATAATAACATTCCATCATGTTATTTAAGTATGGAGATAAGTTTGAAATTACATATTTTATGAGTTAAAAGAGATTTTTTATTCAATTTTTTTTTTATTCAAATAAATCAAATAATTACTATATAAATTTATTATAAAGTAATAATAAATTAAAAAAATTAAAAACTGAAATATTGAAATGAAAACAAGTGTTCATATGTATCAAAAAAAAAAAATGTGGCCAAAATAAACAAACCACATCAACAAAATTAACTAACTATAAGAACAAAAAAAATTATAATACACAAAAAATGAAAAAAAAAAAAATTTATATTTTGTTGAAAATCCTCTAGCTTTTAAGCATTCATTGATTCGTTTCGGCATGGAATTCACTAAATTCTTAGTAATATCTTTTGGAACATTATTTAGTAGTTTTGTTACTTCTTCTTTCAGCTGGTCCAGATCTTTTATTTCAATTTTACCAAGATTGTGGTCTAACCAAGATCACAAATTCTCTATGCAATTGAGATCTGGGCTATTGGCAGGCCAAGACATGACTTTAATGTTGTTTTCTTCAAACCATTGCTTGCAAATCTTAGCAGTATGACATGGAGCGTTATCTTGTTGAAAGATAATTCCCGTGTCTTTTCGAAAAATGTCAATAGAAGGCATCAAATAATTATCCAATATGTCTAAATATCTTTGAGAATCAAGCCTGCCATCAAATAGTTTGAAGCAACCGAAACCCTCGTAGTTCATGCAGGCCCAGATGCCTATACTGCCACTACCTTATTTTTTTCTATACATAGAACAATCTGGGCGCATTCTTTCATGTGGCATTCTTCTCAGCATTACTCGGTTTTTTCTTGAATCAACCTCAATGTTCATTTCATCGCTGAAAAGAACGTTGTGCCACATGCACTTAGACCAAATTTTATGAGCTAAGCACCAGTTTTTCCTTGCTTTCTGATGTTTTTTTGATAGACGGGGTTTTTTGCAAGCAGCTCGCTACATGTAATTATGTTTTTGTAGTACTCTTCTAATTGCTCAAGTACTAGCAACAACACCAGAAGCTTCCTGCCATTTTCGACTAAGATCAGTAGATGATAACTTTCTATTTTTTTTCACTATGCGAATAAGTGAACGTTCATTTCTTTCATTTGAAATGCTGGGTCTTCCAGGACGCGGAATATTTTCAATTGTATTGTATTCATGATATCGGTTGATTATTCTGCTAACAGTTGGATTTAAATTGTTTCGCAATTTTTCTCATTGAGATGTTTTGTTCATTCATAGCTATGATTTTACATTTTGTCATATTATCAATAGTTTTTCCAGTCATTTTCATTTTTTTATTGCTGAAATGTTGTAGTTGCTAATTAGATGCTAAATTTTATATTTCATTTACACAAATTTTTTTGAAATATTTATAACAATTTTAAAAAAACTCTCTAACGATAATTATTAATTTGCAAATAACTTCAAAGTTTTACTCAAAGACAAACGCAATTTTGAAGGAATTTTGAAATAATAGAGTGGATAGTTAATTTTGGCCATTATAATTATTTTAGATTATGAGGTAAGTGTTTAAAAAAACCAGATGATTAGCGCATCAATTGATACTTTTATGAATATCTATATTTATTTAAAAGAAAATATGATACTCATCAATTTACACTTTTTATATTTGAAATGAGTCAAACAATCATTGATTTATTATCAATCAAAGTCGAATAATATCAAAAAAATCATGGTGGATTGTTATTAATGGCCAATACTGTATATATATATATATATATATATTTTTTTTTTGAATGTAGACTACAAACAGTCCAATCTCATAAAAATCATTAAACAAATAAAATAAAAGAACGAAAAATCACTAGTGACTACTAAAAACATTGAAAAATCACCAGTACGTATCTAACGATTTCATTGCCTTGGGTACCAACATTGTCTCCCAAATTATGTAAGGTGTTTAGGAAGGCAGGATATAAAACGGTCTTTAAATCAAACCTGAACCTAGAGGCAATATTAACATCAAGAAATAAATCCAAACTACAAATGAACAGCCACTCAGGAGTCTACCTTACTAAATATCATTGTAGCAAAAAGTATATAGGTGAAATAAAAATGCAAATAAAAACACACATGCAACAACACAAAAACAGTAGAATAGGAAATAAAACAGAACAATCTGCATTAGCCACACACATGAGACATTGTACACAACAAATTAACTGAGACAGTTACAGAACTCTAAAAGTTGATGCTAAATGTTTGATAGGAAAGTTCATGAGGCACTTGAAATACAGTGCCACCAATGTGCCCCTCAGCAAAACAGTATCAATTTAGATGAGGGACAATATGTGTCGACAAAATTTTGGACACCATTTATGGCGCACTAACGTCAAAAAAAAGAAAAGATGAAACCATCCCATTGACATAAAATAGAACTGCCATTTTAAAAATAAGATTAGGAATTAGGAAAAATGAGGTCGGCAATAATTTGCCAACCAAAATCTTTTAGAGTTCAACATCAGATCAGCAAAAAAAATGTGATACAAAGGTCTTACCATAAAACATAGAAACGAGGTCAGCAATTTTTTGCCAACCTCAAACACTTTAAATTCTGAGGGTTGATATATATATATATATATATATATATATATATATATATATATATATATATATATATATATATATATATATATATATATATATATATATATATATATATATATATATATATATATAAACATATATATAATAAGCATTTATAGTTTTATATTTTATTTATTCATTTCATTTATAGTTTTATATTTTAGTGCAATGTTATTCTTTGTTCAAAGTTTCTATTCAGCACTTATCTTTATAAATAAGACAAATTTTTTTAAATTTTTTTTTATAGCCATATTTAATAAAATAAAAACATGTTTCAACTTAATTTAAATGATCTTTAGTTGAAAAGATATTTAAAATTTTTACTATATTAGGGGTCATCACAAATTACTTCACACAATTTTTGAACTGTTTTAACCTCCCTCCCTCCCTCCACCCCTCATCACAACATCGTAACTCTTTAATAACAAGTTCTGTGTGAGTCATCACAAAACCACTAACCCCTACCCCACTCCCACGCGTGATGTAATTTATAGACAATCACTTATAAGAAAGACATTATATAGGTACAGAATAAAATGTCATAAAAGACAATAAAAACAATGTAAAATAAATCAAAAGATTAAATAATTTATTTAAACTATTAATAAAATATTTCAAACTTCCCTACATTGGAAAATTATTGGACTTGACTAAAAAGAGATTAAGTCATATTATTAAAAGACATTATAAATTAGTTTCCATAAAGTTAGTTTTCGCTCTATTTAAAATTATTAATATATTTTTGACTAAAGATCCAATTCCAATAGAGTTCAAATCATTTGTTGTTTATAAATATTTATTGTGCAAGATGCAATTCTAGCTATATTGGTGAGACAACTCACCATCTAAAGACACGAATGACTTTAGAGTGTTTTCTAAATGAGTAAAAAGAAAGATTATTAAATTATAACGTTGTGCTGCCTGCGAGAAAATTACAAGCTAACCGGGCAGTAATGGAGTCATCTTTGAGATTTTCAGATATCTTCTCTGCTGCAGCAAACCAAAGTGATTGCGAAGATGCAAGATGTTGAGTTGACAGTACTCTTTCCTGTTTTGTTGCAAAGACAAGAAAGATGCGAATAAAATTGAGGATGCCTTGCTGCAAGCTTTTTCTTTGGATGCCTACACAGCATATGAATTGTTTACAAAGCAAAAGATGAGCAATGAGGAATGAGTGGATGTCTGTTTGGCGGATCTGAAACAATTGTTGTGGTTTGCCACAACAATTGTTTCAGATCCGAGTTGCCAGACGAGGCAGTGCGACTGGCGTTTGAGAGCTGTTGTTGATATTGATGTTCAATGACAATTATTTTTCAAAAATTGGTTTCAAACAACCAACTGGAACAATCAAGTGATGTAAAGGTTACAAAATTCAGAGGCAAAGTTCAAAGATGTGTTGGAATAACAATGGTTTCGCTTAGGGTTGGCAATGTCTTCGCATAGGATTGGGTTCTAGTGGCAAGTTTCTAACCGTTTGGAGCAGATGTAATGCTTGGAATAAGTTCAGTACAATTTCTAGGAGGGCTTTCCATTCTCCCGTCAGGTAAAACAAGGTTTGGAGGAAATGTTTGTGCAATGGCGAAAAGCAAAGAAAAAATACAGCTTGAAATCAAGAAACGGGATCACGAAGCAGTGTTTAATGGAGTGGACTGGACAGTTAAATGAATATGGAAAAAGGAGATGATCCCAAGTTATCTGTGAATACAGTTGCTCATCACGCAGTTCCAGAAGATGTTAAGCAAGAGTATGAGAGCAAATTACAGGAGTGGATAAAGCAAGGATGGTTACTGGAATATGATGAACATACGATAGGACCGCCAAAGGGTCAGCTGCCACTAATAGCAGTGGCCCAATGCAATAAAAACAAAGTTCAGATGGTGCTAGACTGGAGGGAAACCAGTAGGTTGATTGAGGCATTCACAAGAGATTCGGATGTCTGTACTGAGAAGTTGAGGCAGTGGACAAATGGGTAACAATAAAGCATTTATCGACCTGGGAAAAGCATATCTTAAGCTGAAAGCAGATGAGACTCTATGGTTGTATCAAACGGTGATATTTAAGAGCGAAACGGTATTGTCTGATGTGTGCTGGAAGAAGTGTTGAAGATATATATATATATATATATATATATATATATATATATATATATATATATATATGTATATGTATACATACATACATACATACATA